>NW_006295083.1:620562-633303 GCF_000327345.1 Myotis davidii
AGAAAAATACCACATGATCTCACTTATTCATGGATAATTGAGACCATTATAAACTTTTGAACAATAATAGATACAGAGGCAGAGCTGCCTCAAACAGAGTGTCAAACTGCATCGGGAGGGCCGGGGAGGGTTCGGGGGCGCGAGGTAGGGGGGTAAGCGATCAACCAAAGGACTTGTATGCATGCATATAAGCCTAACCAATGGACATAAGACACTGGGGAATAGGGGAGGCTAGGGGACTGTCTAGGGCGGGGGAAAAAATGGACAATAAAAAATAAAATTTAAAAAAAAAATAAAAATAAAAACCTATCCTCAGATGAGGAATTTTTTTAAAGAAGAGGCTCTCCATGGAATTCCTTAGAATAGAGAGGCAAGATGCCCCCCTCAACACTTAAAGTTGAATTTAACATATAGATTTGTATCACAAGCAATTTTCAAGTGTATATTTCTTCTTATTCTTAAAAAAAAGATAGCAAGAGATGAGTAATTTTGAGGAGAGAACATTGGTGGCTCTTACAGGGACATCCTCTTAACATTTAATTCTGATATCTATGAATAATCTCTTTGAGCTGGTCACAATAATCTAGCATGCTCCTATTTGCTAGGGTCCCCTGTTAGGGCAGTAGACATGGAAACTCCCTCAGCCTTGCTCAGGGATTTTAATGTAACTGCTATACAACTCTCACTCTCTGAGTCACCCCTGACCCCTCAATCCACATACCACATGTATCACTCTCAGAAATTCTGGCCCAAGCAGTACAGAAAGTTAAAATCTAGACCCACTGACTCCCCAGAACACAACTCCACTAAGTGAAAGCTAGTTTTCTATGGAAATTTATATGATAGCTGATTTCCAATGTTATTTCTTAAGATCAAGAGATCAACCAGAAAGCTTTCTTTAGAGCCAAGCCAACAGAGCATCCAAATCAAGGTAAAGAGACCATGACCCTCAAGTATGGAACACAAGGTTTTCCTGACTCAAAAGTAATATCCTCCACTACCTACCCACTCAACTGCAAAAAACAGAGGTGCCATTTTTCCACAAACTTACTCTTGAATAAGCCAGGAACAGGCGCTCTCATCAATCTCCACCCCTCTTCAGACAGAGCAGAAACCTCTAAGACAGGTGGCAATTACCTTAGGTTTCCTTAGCAAAGGCAGTTCTAGAGCTTTCCTCTCTCACCTGGTACCTAAGAATCCTTTTCAAACAAGAAAATCTTGCTTATTAAATCTGTCACACCCACTGTCTCTTACTCTGAGGATATGAAGCTTCAGGAAGGCAACAGCAAGCATGATGGGGAATGAGGAAAAAGGATATTGAATCATCAGGCTTAACTTCAAGGTTATCACAGACATAAATGAAGTGCTTTAATAATAACTTGTACTATATCCTAGGAAATGCACTGTACAGACACTCTAATCCTCACAAAAACCATGCATGGTAAGCATTATTACTCCCATTTTACAGATAAGTCAAATGAAGCTCAAAAAACCTCACCCAAGCTCAAATACCTAACAACTGGCAGAACCAATAATCCTTAAACTATGCCACCTCCATGAGCAGTATAGAAACCAAAACATCATTGATGTTTATAAAAATCTTAAGTGTATAAGTCAAATAAGCATTTTTTTTTTAAAAAAAATTTCTCCTTTCCCCCAAATGGCAACTCAAGACAGGAACTTTTCTCTGTCCTTTAATTGGGCAAGAGTGAGAAAGCTATTTCACTATGCTGAGAGAAAGGCTACTCACAGTTATTCTAACTGTATCTCAAGCACAGGAAGCCCACACAGTGCCACCTTTTCTCTTAGCAACTGGCCTCTGTTAATTGTCATTAAAGTGGAAGGGGCATTCTGTTCTCAACTGCAAGTCCTCCTGACACATGGTGATTTAACTGTCGGTCTCCCAAGGTCCCACCCAAGTCTACGGTATCTGAAGACTTCTAGGTATAACTTAACTAGAATGTGTTTTCCCAGAAGGAAGGTTGTTTCTGAGTTAGACTGTTTCCCTGAGCCAAGTTGGTCCTAGGGGTTGAGAGTTCAGATAGGGTAGAAAATGGGAGTGGCTGGGTGACCTGGGCTTGTTGGGGATAATTAAAAGAGGGAGAGCCTCTTTGATAGTGTTTTTCTTTTTCCTTAAAATGAGTCCAGAGGCAGATCTTTAGAACTGTAACAGTAAATTATTAAGCCCATGTGCTAAGGTCACAAGAGGGTTATGGAAATATAACCAATGTAATTAGGGACAGGGTAGGGACAGTAAGGAGCATATAGAAGAAAGAAACATAAATGTTTAACTTTTTTAAAAAAAATTTCACCAAGTTTATTTTTTTTATTTAAAGTACAAATGAACTTGGAATATTAGGTTGACTAGTATATTAAAAAATGAATAGTTATCCTCTACACAGTCATTAACATATAAAATAACTTCATATGTAAATCTAATTATATGAATATTTGTTTCATGAACATTTCTGTGATTTATACTGATAGTTGGAATCATAATTGTATTATTAGTAGCTACTCATAATTTTCAACTGTCCCTTAAAGAAATCAGGCAAGTGGCAACAGAATGAATGGGTGGGCTTCCAAGTTGTTTCTGAAGAATCAGAGAGCCATCCAAGACACACTTTCAAGGTACCAGGGCCACAGATAGCAATTCTGTCTGTGGCTACACAGCACTGACCAGCCTGCCTCCCCTCAATGGTGGCCATTCTCTCCCACCTCCCAACTCAGGCTGGGTATACTCAGGCTGGGTATCTGAGCCTCAGGAAGGCACACAATAACTGGAAGCCAATGCAAAAATAAATAACTTGTGTTTTCTGATGTGACTGCATTTTGATAGAGTTGGTGAATCACTATGCCCAGGCCTATCCAGTAAAGGAGGGGCTAATAACTCACATCCCCTCACCAGCAGCTTGTTCACCCATTGCAGAGGTGATCTTACAACACCACTCTCATCCATCACTCCTCAAGAATTTTTAATGGTTCCCTATTAGCAACCAAATGAAGTCCAAATGTCTCCTCTTAGTACTCCAGTTTGTCACACTCTGCCTGCACCATACCAATCTGGCATGATCTCCCTCTTATAACACACACCTTTCAATGGAGGCAGTTTTCCATTTTGAACCAAACACAGCTTCCTCTTTCTCCATGGTTCTACCAGGATCTTAACGACCTCTACAAAATTCTAGCCAGACACAATGTCAGTGTTACTGTAGATTGCTATAAATACCAACCTTCTCTTAGCCATAAAAAGGAACTATGCATTTAAATATTTTATATGACCCTGCACTATCTGCTATAATAGCCACTACTACTTGTGGCTATTTCAATTTAAAGCATTTAAAATTTTTTAATAAAAAAATCACATCCTGCCCTAGCTGGTTTGGCTCAGTGGATAGAGTGTCGGCCTGTGGACTGAAGGGTCCCAGGTTCGATTCCGGTCAAGGACACATGCCCAGGTTGTGGGCTCAATCCCCAGTAGGAGGCGTGCAGGAGGCAGCCAATGAACGATTCTCTCTCATCATTGATGATTCTATCTCTCTCCCCTTTCCGTTCCTCTCTGAAATAAAAAATAAAAATAAATCATAAAAAGGAAAGGCAGGATGAAAAAAAAATAACTTCCTCAGTTGCAGTAACCACCTATCAAGTGCACAGTAGCCACAACGGGCTCCTGGCTACTGTATTGAAAGCAAAGATATAAAACATTGTCATCATCACAGAAACTTCTATAGGACAAGGCAGTGCTATACAATAAATGCAAGAGAGGAGTGGTGTAATATGTGCTAAATGGTTGTTTATCATTACTTGGAAAAGTTTGGGATCAAGATTTCACACACAAAAAATGTATAGGACTTAGGGAAACAGCCCATTTTAAGTAGCCATCAAAACATTCTTATCTGTGATCCCAACCAGTTCTGTAATGACAGGTAACTGCAACATCATATTTTTTTAAAAAATCACATGCAGCAGACCTCAGGAACCTTTCAACAAAGCACTAATACACTAGGTCAGGTCACTGTGTACTAAGCTTTCTGCTAGGTTCTGGCAGCCAATACAGATTAACATGATTCAGAGTCCTTGCCCTGGGAAGAAAGCCTCCACACAGAAAACTATAAAAAGGGCAGAAAGAGATAAAGACCAGAAGAGAGGTATTATGGGCAGAGAGGTCAGATGAGTGGGAAGAACAAGGGAGGACTGCATGGACAGGAAGATGAATTCAGATCTGGACCAGGCCCTAGCCCAGGGATGGGGAACCTTTTTTCTGCCAAGGGTCATTTGGATATTTATAACATCATTTGCAGGCCATACAAAATAATCAATTTAAAAATTAGCTTGCTATATTTGGTCAAACATTTAATTAGATCACCCCTAATGCCTTGGCAGGGTCAGAGCAAATGATTTTGGGGGCCTTATACGGCAAGCCAGATGTTTCCCACCCCTGCCCTAGAGGATGAGAAGTTTGACACAAGGAACTCAAAGAATGAAAAAGGAAAACTGCATGAGCAAAAAGGAGAGAGATTTAGGGCCCAGTATGCATTTATGGACAAGTAAGCCAAAAAAGAAATATGACAAATGATTAACAAACATTTGAATTTTTTCCAAACATCCTAATAATCAAGTAATTACATATTAACTTAGATGCCACTTAAGAAATTGCTTTAGGGCCCTAACTGGTTTTGCTCAGTGAATAGAGCATCAGCCTGTGGACTGAAGGGTCCCAGGTTAGATTCCGGTCAAGGGCACATGCCTGGGTTGCGGGCTTGATCCCCAGTAGGGGACGTGCAGGAGGCAGACAATGATTCTCTCTCATCAATGATATTTCTATCTCCCTTTCCTCCCTGAAATCAATAAGGATATATTTAAAAGATAAATAAAAATAAAAAATTGCTTTTGGGAGAATATCTGTTGGCAACAAGGAAGTGGAACAGGCTCTCTTCTACACTGCTGGTGGGCATGTAAATGGGTACCATCTTTCTGGAAAGACAGTATTAATCTCCTTAAAAACATTCATACCCCCTAACTTGATAATTGTACTTCAAGGAAAATAGCCTACAGAATAATCTGAAATACAAAGATTTGTGTGCAATGCAGTTTTTTTGCAATGAAAAAAACAACAGGAAATGATTGGGTAAATTATGATGTTATAGGATGGAGTAATAATATATAGCTATTAAGAATTATGCTTCTGGTAAGTTTTAAATGACATGTAAAATGTTTATGAGAACAAGTGAAAAAACAATCAGGACACAAAATTGGTAGCATACACTATATAGTCACAATCATTTAAAACAATTTGCATTAGAAGGAAGAAAATAAGCAAAAATGTTAACATTTTGTTAACCAGATTATGGTTGAGTTTTATTCTCTGTAACAGGTCTCAGCAAACTATAGTCCACAAACCAAATGTGGTCCGTATATAACTGGTTGGTATATAAAGTTTTATTGGAACACAAACACACAATCTTTACCATACTGTCATTGTCCATGGCTGATTTTGTGCTACAATGGCAGATTTGAGTAGTGACAGAGACAATGTGGTCCACAAGGACAAAACTATTTATTATCTGGATCTTTACAGAAAAAGTTTGGCAACCATTGTATTTTCCAAATATTCTATAATGAGTATGTGTGCCTTTTGCAACCTTTTTCTAAAAGGTCTATTTCTACATTGTGAAGGGCAAGGAACAGGCTAACAACTTCAGACGTTATTTTATAACTGAGCATTAGAAGTCTCGAGTAGAGTGGAATGTGATCAGGCACGATGCCCACAGAACATCAGATCATTTAAGATGGAGTTTAAACTGTATGCCAGGCCAAATCTGTGATTCATCAACAGCTGTGATTCTGGGCCACTCCTCATTTGAAGGGGAAGATGAGCTTAAGATTTGGCTGGATTTGTTTTCAAACTTCCTCCTCTGAATAAACTCTATGTAATGGTCTCCTCCCTGCAGTAATAACCAATCAAATTTTTCCCTCCAAAGAAAGGGGAAGGCCTTATGTAAATTTGTGGCTTTTGCCTGGAGAGACAGTTTGAAAGTTTAGGGTGGTATTCCTCTCTTCTGGAAGTCAATTCTCATTTTCCATCTTTTCCTTATCTCCTACTTTACTTTCCAGTTCTAGAAGTACACAGGAAAATGACCTTGGGTTAAGGGGGAGGAGGGGGGCAGGGAAAGGCACAAAATAAGGGAATAAAAAGTATTTGAAGCTTCTATCTCAAGAGCCCTCAAGGAGCCCCCTATATCTACCCACCTAGAACCTGGTCAAGAAGACCCTAAAACCTATCTCCAGGGAATATGGGCCATCTGTTTGGTTTGATCCTTAGGAAGAAAAAAAGCTGTCTCTAAGAGAAAGCCTGCGTTTCTATGCACAGGCTTTCTCCTGGTTCTCCATGCCTTCACCACCTGCCTCAGGCCTACTTTCCCAGATGCACTGGGAATGACCAGATCCACAAACCATTGTTTATTCATTCTCTCAGGCATAAACACAGTGAAAGGGTGGAAATGGTCTGAAGAGTAGTTTCCTTTCAAATAAACACACTACCCATCACAAAGTTCAATCAATCATCTCCAGAATGAAAAACTCCAAACTACCATAATTCCAAGTCTGGATGGAATAAAAAATACAGTAAATATGCCTCTCTTTTGCTTCATTTTAAAACACATGAATTTTTTTTTTTATCTCAGCAAATTAAAGCTGTGAATTTCATGTGGGGCACATTATAAAACAGAACAATTTGCAAGTATTTATATTGTATTTTATTGGTTCAAGAGAGAGGATACATAACACACTGAGGTGCTCAATTATTTAACAGATCATACTTAATGTTTTATATTTTAACATATACCCAGCGCCAACAATTGTTCTCATAAGGTTTCTGAATCATTAAGCTGCACAGCTCTCCTTCTTCTAAATCAAATATAAGTAATTTGTTGTCATAGCAATGCTTCTTCCCACTCCAAAATAGTTCAATACAGACTTTGTTTCAGCAGGCAACTATCTGTCTACCAAAAATTGATCATTATCTTCCATCTTCTTGACAAATGTCTTGTTACATTTAGCTGCCTGGCTTTTACAGTTATCAGGAGACTGTATTTCTGTGGCACTTTTTAGCACCTGCACTGGAAAGGAGCTTATAAGACCCCTGTGGAACTGCCTGGAAGCATATCACAGCTAAGCTGCTGGGTGACAGCCAATCTGTCTAGTCAGGATGACAACAATCCTTTGCATTATTACCCAGCTTTACAGTTTATGGAGTGCGATCACCCACTTCATTGTATTTAAGGCACTACTAGGTAATTAATGTGAATAAGCATCTTCAGTTGCCTAAATCAGGTGGGTTATTTAACTATGTACTGTGTATCAGTAATAAGTTACACTTGTTCTGCTCTTTCTTCTAAGGTTGAGTTTTGCTTGCCTACCCTTTTGCTGTGGTGCACGTTAAGCTAATAAGGAAAAATAAATAAACTTCTGGAATTGTAAAACAGAAGTAACAACCGAGGCAGAGGATACCATTTTGCCAGTTCCTTGTGCAGTGGCCTAACAGATACTAACAAACTGTTCAAACACATGAGACCACACCCACAGCCAGCACCAATAGTAATGCTAATCTCATATTTGTAGGGCATGTTATAGTTTACAAAGCAGTTTCACAAAAATAGTCTGATTTGGTCTGTGCCTCTTACTCACCCATCCCCCTGACAGACACAAACACAGCTGGATCAGGGTATGGGGACCTAAAGTCTTATTTCCTGCCTTATAATTTATCCATTTGTAAATAAGGATGAATAATTGGTATCTCCAAATCCAGTTCCTTCAAACTCTGACCTTTATTTTATGCAGCCATTTTCTGTAAAATCTAGAACCCCTACCACTCCCACCATTAGGTTGGAATTTCTTTCGCACTATACTTTTGTGAGAAAAGAAAAATTGAAGAAGAATCAGAGGGTGGGGAGGACAGATTCTTTGAAATTAGCCAGGTCTTTAAAAAGAAGAGAATGAGGACAGGGAGATGGAGTCCCAGGATCTTTCACTTTTTCTTTCCTATATTTTTATGATTTCTAAACTTATGATCATATGTTATTTCTAAATTCAAAAAGTGATGGTTAGTTGTGAAAACGCAGAGGGAGAAATATGACTGCTGCTGCATTTAAAGGAAAGGGCACCCAGAAACAGGGGTCCTAAATAGCTCACCTGAATGGCTTCTTTGAAACTCTATGGGAGAGATGGAGGCACTAGCCAAGAGGACCAGATCTGTGCACTTATTTAGGAGATACAATCAGAATCAGGAGCTGCCCTGACAGAGCCTGAAAATGAGATTTCACAGTACCACATAGGCTCAAGAGCTGGAGCTGAAAAGCTCCATTCCCACCCAAATGTGACCAAATATAATTTGTCTCTCTTTATGACTTCCAGCATCATGTAGTCTGATTCTATTTGAAAATGTAATAAAAGGTGTAGTCGTCGCCATCATTTCTGTTGCTTGGTCCTTGTGAGCACTTGTCTCCTACAGCCTTTATTTTCTTTCTGCAGAGTGAGCAAGGAGTTGATGAATTATTTAGAACTCCTATGCAACTATTATATCAATTTCTGCACACCTAACCCCTGTCAGGTGGAAGGGGAATGAGCATTACCCACATAATTACAGTCATTGAATCTAAAAGGCAGAGAACTAATGGGCTTTGGGCCAAGTCCCACAGAAAATGCTTGGCAATAGAAAAAAGAATGCCTAAGGGTCTAAAACCTGTCTGACTAACCAACAGTAATGTCCATAAGGCCCAAGAGAAACAAAGCTTTCCATCCCAACCTCTCACCCAACCCAAAGGAAATACAGCTTTTCAAAATTGCTTTAATGACGACAAAAGCCGCTGGCACTTGAGGATACAGGGTGATAATTTTGTTTGGCAAAGTCAAATTGCTTTAAGAATTTAATTCTATAACCGGGAAGGTGCAATTCTGATTTTAAATGTGTTTCTTCCCTGGAGCTCAAAACCCAATTTACCCAGGCCACCTAGAGGGATTTTTGCTTTCACCACGTCATCCTTACTAATCTATCTACAAGCTAAAGTGCAATGGGAACTCCTATATTGAACATTTGACCAATGGATATAACAAAGAAGTGTAAAAAAGTAACTTACTACACCTAGTAACATAGCTTCAAAATATATAAATAGTAGACAGTACTAAAAAAAGAAATAGATAAATCCACTTTTGTGATAGTAAATTTTAACAACTCTCCCAATAATTGATAAAAGTAAGCAGACCAAAAAAATTGGTAGGGTTGTCAAAGAGCAGCAAAATTAACAAGGTTGACTTAGTGGACACTGGTCTCATGCTGGGCTACAATGCAAGTCTCAACAAATTTCAGAAACAGATCACACATATCACATTCTCTGATCACAGTGTTATTAAGTTGGAAATTGATGACAAAAGGATAACTAAAGAAATGTTTAGAATTTTTAAAAATCCTTCTAAACAGCCAGGGATTAAGAAATTGCAGTGGCAATGACAAAATACTTGGAACTAAACAACATAACAAAATACTACACATCAAAATCTGTGGGATCTAGCCAAAGCAGTGGGAAGCATAAAATTATTAGCCTTTAATGCTCATAGTGAAACAAGAAAGTCTGAAAATAAATGAACAAAGCATCTAACTTAATTTGGAAAAAAGAACAAGCAATAAAACTCAATATGAAGGATAAAAAATTTTAAAGTAGCAGAAATTAACAAAATAAAAAGACTAACATACCTACAGGAAGGATTAAAAATCCCAAATAGCTTACTATAAATGATAAATAAAGTTTATAAAATTCTGGTGAGATTGTTTGTTAAAAATAAGTGATATTATGGATGAAAACATCTTTTTTTAAAACTTAAGGAATTTTTTAAATATATTTTATTGTTTTTTTACAGAGAGGAAGGGAGAGAGATAGTTAGAAACATTGATGAGAGAGAAACATCGATCAGCTGCCTCCTGCACACTCCCTACTGGGGATGCGCCTGCAACCAAGGTACATGCCCTTGACTGGAATCGAACCTGGGACCCTTGAGTCCACAGGCCGATGCTCTATCCACTGAGCCAAACCAGTTAGGGCAGAAAACATCTTTTTAATATCTGTAGTTTTTCTATTGAAAAAGTCTTTTATTTAAACTGAACATAAACAAAAACAGTTCACCCATTACACCTACTCCCCCACCCCCGCGCGCGCACACACACACACACACACACACACACATGCTCACCTCTGGCAACCACTAATCTGTTTTCTATATCTATGAGCTTAAATGGTTTTGTTTCTTTTTTAAGATTACACACATAGGAGAGATCATATGGTATTTGTCTTTCTCTGACTTACACTTACTATAATGCCTTCAGGGTTCATCCAAGGTGTCTCAAATGGCAAGATTTTATTTTGCTGTATATACATATAGTACAATTTCTTTATCTACTCATCCACAGATGGACACTTGGGTTTGTTTCCTTATGTTGGCTATTGTAAATAATGTTGCAATGAAAAACTGGGTGCATATATCTTTTCAAATTAGTGGGGGTTTTTGCAGTTTGTAGCATTTTCTGCAGTTTCTTTAGGTAAGATTTCCCAACTTGAAACCAATAAATTTGAAAATTTAGATAAAATAGTCACATTCCTAAAAAACCATAAACACTGATTTAAAAATATATAGAATACTTGAAAATTCCTATCATCATCAAAGAAGCTGAATCAGTAGTCCAAAATCTTCCCCCTCCAAAAAACATAAAAGTCCAGATAGTTTTATCAACAGGTGCTAGCAAGCATTTATGAAACAAGTAACTCCAATCTCATGCAAACTATTCCAGAGTTTAGAAAAAGAGGAAGTACTACTCAACCCTTTTTATGAAGCTAGCATAAATTTAATACCAAAACATGAAGACACAATATGAAAATGAAAAGTAGAGCCAGACTCATTCATGAATATAGCTGTAAAAACACCAAATCAAATACTAACAAAGCACATTCAAGAATAAGAAAGCTAATGGATTCCATGACCAAGGCAATAAGATTCCAGCAATGTTAGGTTGGTTTAATATTTAAAAAGCAATTGATGTAATAAACCACTTTGAAAAATTAAAGAACAAAAGCAATGTGATCATTTCAGTAGATGAAAAAAGCATTTGATAAAATTCAATATCCATTCAAATGATTTTAAAAAACAACTTAGCAAACTCAGAATAGAAGAGAACTTCTATAGTCTGATAAAGGATATCAACCAAAAACTCTATAGCAAACATCAGACTTAATGGTCAAACACTGGAAGCATATCCTTTAACACAGGGAACAAGATAAGGATAACCACTATTGCCACTCCTATGAAACATCCTATATAATAAGAGGTTAATATGCAAGTAGACTGAAGGGTGGAACAACTGAAAAACCAAACAACCAGTTGCTATGATGTGCACTGACCACCGGGGGCGTGCGTGGAACATGGTGGGCATTGGCCATGGCGGGATGGTGGAGCAGGTGAGTGGGGGCGCCAGACCAAGGCAGAGCACCAGTCGTTGTCATTGGGGCAAGACTCTGGTGGTTACTGAAAATTATTTGCTCCTGCACGACGTAGTCCTGCCTGGCACTCACACCTACTCCTGGCGCCAGCCCCGCTCGCACCCATTGCCAGCACCTGGCGCTGGCCCTGATGGCTCAGTGCTGTCAGTGGGTGCAAGTGGTATCTGCTGGCCCCAATCGTCCCTCAGGGCTTCTCCACCTCCCCCTCCTCCTGAGGGACGATTGGGGCTGGCGCCTTTGGCACATGTGAGCAGCGGTGGTGGGAGCGGGGCTGCCGGCAGACAAGGGATCAGGAGCCATGGTGGGAGGGGCTGGGCAGGGGCATGGAGGATGGGCAGAGACTCGCCCCTGTGCCCACCGCAGCCTCGCCGCCCACAGTTCCTTTCAAGGTGCACGAATTCGTGAACTGGGCCCCTAGTATTGTAATAATTATGTATGGTGTCAGATAGGTACTAGTCTTATTATATAAAAGTCTAAGCAACCGAACAACTGAAGGAGTGGAATGATTGGTTGACCAGTTGCTATGACATGCACTGACCACCAGGGGACAGATGCTCAACGCAGGAGCTGCCACCTGGTGGTCAGTGTGCTCCCAGAGCTAAACTCTGCAGCCGGCCAACCTCCCATGGCCCCTCCCCCGAGCTGGCCAACATCCTGCAGCCCCTCCCCTGCAGCCACTGGCCAAACTCCTGCAGTCCCTCCCCTGACTGGCCAGCCAACCTCCCACAGGTCCTCTCCCCAGCCGGCCGGCCCCAATCGGCCAGTGGCCAACCTCCTGCAGCCCCAATCAGCCTGATCACTGGCCAGGCCAAGGGACCCCACCCGTGCATGAATTCATGCATCAGGTCTCTAGTTATACTATAAATCTTAACTAGAACCCAGCAACCCTTCTTCTGGGTAGCAACCAGAACATTTTGAAAACATTTATATGTATCCCTATGATAACTGCAGCATTATTCATGGTGGCCAAGATGTGGAAACAACCAAAGCCTTTGGCACATGTGAGCAGCGGTGGTGGGAGCGGGGCTGCCGGCAGACAAGGGATCAGGAGCCATGGTGGGAGGGGCTGGGCAGGGGCATAGAGGATGGGCTGAGACCTGTCCCTGTGCCTACCACAGCCTCATGGCCCACAGTTCCTTTCAGGGTGCACAAATTTCACGCACTGGGCCCCTAGTCTATATAATAAAAGCCTAAGCGA
>NW_006295083.1:633614-639469 GCF_000327345.1 Myotis davidii
CAGTGGCCAACCTCCTGCAGCCCCAATCAGCCTGATCACTGGCCAGGCCAAGGGACCCCACCCGTGCATGAATTCATGCATCAGGTCTCTAGTTATACTATAAATCTTAACTAGAACCCAGCAACCCTTCTTCTGGGTAGCAACCAGAACATTTTGAAAACATTTATATGTATCCCTATGATAACTGCAGCATTATTCATGGTGGCCAAGATGTGGAAACAACCAAAATGTCCTTTGCTAGATTACTGGATAAAGACATGGTGCATGTATGCAATGGCATACTACTCAGCCATAAGACATGACTAAATACTGCCATTTGCAACAACATAGATGGACCTTAAGAATATCATGTAAGCTAAATAAGTCAGACAGAAAAAGTTAAGTACCATCATGTTTTTACTCATATGTGAGATATAAAACTGAAAGCAACAAATGAACAAATAAGAAAAACAAACAAAAACTCATAGATATCAATCAGTATAGTGGTTACCAGAGGGGGAACATTAAATGGTAAAAGGGGTCAAATATATGGTGACAAATGATTATTTGACTTTGGATGGTGAGCACACAATGCAATATACAGACCATGTATCATAGAAATGTACACTTGAAACCTATATAATCGTATTAACCAATGTCACCCAAATAAATTTAATAAAAAAAGATTTAAAAATTACAATCGCTGCAAAGGAAGAGACAAAGGTCTCACTTGCAGATTAAGAACATCAACATAGAGAATCCAAACAATCCTCAGATAAATTAACTATAATTAACTTAAAAGCATTTAGCCAGGTTGCTAGATACAAAAATAATGAACAAAAATCATTCTATTTTTGGAAATGTGCAACTAACAATTACAACATATATGTTTTAAAAAGGGGAAAAACATTACAAAAGACTATACAGGGTAGTTGGTTAAGCCCTTGGGCTCTGGTATCAGACTGCCTAGTTTCTAAACCCAACTCTACCACTAGCTATGGGACTTTGGGCAAGCTACTTTGGGCAAGTTCTGTACCCTACCTTATAGAATTTTTGAGGATTAAATGAGTTAGTATAAGCAAAGCACTTACTGGTAAACAAGGGCCTGGTACAAAGTAAGAGGGAAATAAATATAAGGTGTTCTTATTACTGTGGAGAAATAGTTAACAGGCTTATCACCAAGAGATCCAAGGTTCCAAGTATTGGACTCCAAGCCATCTCAAGGGTAAAAAGTCTGGGAGCCACCTATCACAGGACCCAGTGAAACTCACCCATGTTTTCCCTACGGCTGGGCAGTGAACTTTCACACCCAATCTACAGCTCATTACCCACATACCCTTCTGTCTACAGAGAAATTACCAGAAGCACACACCCTTTCTCTGGAGATGTCTCCCCCAATCTTACCAACTCTTTAACTGGCAGCAAGTCAACAACTTCACGCTTCCTGTGAGGATGAAATCCAGAGTTCTTGACAGCTACTCTTCATTATCAAAAGGCAAACCTTAGCCCCTTGGGGCAAACTACTAACAGAGAGCTGCAATGAGATATTAAAAGAAAGGCTTTTGCCATTGGCTCCAGTTCTTGGGAGGAAGGAGGAAGACAGTAACTATATTTTTGAACACTTACTACTAGTATGTACCAAGTACTTTTCACATGGTTTCACAAATATTAACTCAGTTCATTCTCTCCATAATGTGATGAGATAGATAGAATTCTTAGCTGCATTTTACAAATAAAAACAGGGTGACAGTGATTATATGACTTGCTTAAAGGCACACAGCTCATGAGTGACAGAAATTAGTTTCAAACAGAGATCTGTCTGACCCCATGCCTTACACAAAGCTAGAAGAGAAAGAAATAAAGGGGGCTAGTTCCTGAAATGAAGGAGAGAAGTAGGTACTACATGTATGAAGCTATGGATTTTAGTACTCCTTCTGAGGCCACAAGTGAAAATGAGAATGGGAATGTAAACAATCATGTGAAGAGAAGAGTGAAAGTCAGAAAACCAGCAGGATATCCAAATTAGTGCTTGTGATACAGCCAGATAAAATGCTGGTGCCATTTCATCGAATGACTGAGCAATAATTTTAAAAATCCCACAAGACTACTGCCACTGTGTGACCTCAATTCACGCACTGTTTTCTTAAATCCAGGATATTCATGGTCACAGCATACACTCATATGGGCTTACCTAGACCCGGGTGAAAATAAGATAAAATCAGGTTGTGGTACAGGATTGGTAGCTAAAGAACAGGATGTTCAGCCCTAACCAGTGTGGCTCAGTTGGCTGGGTGTTGTTTCTTGCACTGAAAGGTTGCTGGTTCAACTCCTGGTCAGGGCACATGCTAGGGTTGCAGGATCAATCCCCCTAGTAGAGTGTGTGCAAGAGGCAGCCAATCAATCAATGTTCTGCTCTCACATCAATGTTTCTCTCTCTCTCCATCTCCCTTCCTCTCTCTCTAAAAATCAATTAAATTTTTTTTTTAAAGAACAGGATGTTCTTCTTGGGTTTTGATACCACAAGAATTTTAACACCTGCTGTGCGGCAACGCTGCTGGGCAAACTGACTTGGTGACTCATAAATGATGAGTAGCCCAAAGCTTTAATCTGAAACTGGTGAGCATAGCTTCATACATGTAGTACCTACTTCTCTCCTTCATTTCAGGAACTAGCCCCCTTTATTTCTTTCTCTTCTAGCTTTGTGTAAGGCATGGGGTCAGACAGATCTCTGTTTGAAACTAATTTCTGTCACTCATGAGCTGTGTGCCTTTAAGCAAGTCATATAATCACTGTCACCCTGTATAGTACTATGTGCCACCCATTGCTGCCATCATAGCCCACCTGTCAGGGTGTCCCCTTCCTGTCCCCAGATCAATGATTTTGTTCCTCCTAATGGTAGTAACTAATCTGAATGGGCAGAAGAGACAAGAGCCTGGCTTTAGGGGCAGCCCCAAGAGCCCTGCATGATACAAGCTGACACACATGCCATACAAAATGCCTCTAGGTTGAAGGATATACACACCCCAACAATCACGTACAAATATTTTTAAGATTAAAGCTAGTAATCTAACTGTAGCACCACACAGATTTAACAGATTATTAACCTTAAGTGTTATAAGTTGCTTTTTTATGACAAACAGACCAGTAAAATGTAAACTAGACTAAATCGAATTATGTATATACCTGTTCTTAAACTCTGAGGGGAGATAAACACTATACGTACAACTTACTGTTTAGATTTAAGCCCTCTTGCAAAATAGAACATCAATTCTAGTCATTCTAACCTATAGCAATAAAATATGAGCATCCCATATTTAAGTAGCCTTTTACCTTCCTATCTTTATTTGATCTTTAGAAATACTTTTTGAGACTACAAAGCCTGAAAGTAAATAACAGCCACTTTAAGAAAGAAAGTATGTTTTTGTTAATCCTCACCAGAGGATATTTTTCCATTGATTTTTAGAGTTGAAGGGAGGGGGAGAGACAGAGAAAAAGAAACATTGAGAGAGACCTCCTGCACGTGCCCCAACTAGGGTCAGGGATTGAGCCTGCAATGAGGTATGTGGCCTTGACTGAAATCGAACCCAGGACCCTTCAATCCACAGGCCGTTCCTCCATACACTGAGCCAAACCAGCTAGGACAAGAAAGCAAGTATTTCTAATATGGGTAAGGAGCTAACTGAAAAGAAACTCCATTCCTTTATAAATTCCTGAGGGAAAACAGAAACAATGTGTAACTGTCTAAACATGGTAAAGCCATTTGAGGTAAATTGAAACATCCAGAAAGCTCCTGGGAACAGTGTTAGCTTCTCCCCACTTTTGCCTTTCATTGATGCCTTTGGTCCCTCCTCCAGCTCTCTGACTTTTCTATTCTGCCAGGAAGTGAGAAATGAACCAAAGTATCAGAAAATGTCAGAGGTGGAAGGGATCTCAGACACCATCTAATCCAAATCTCCCGTTTACAGATGCAGAAAATGAATCCCAGGGGATGAAACGGAACTCATCAGTGCTGGTGACCGGCATGTCTCTTGACAGTCTGCTCCACGGTGAAAAAGAACTGCATGCAGAACTCTAACCCAGATTAGCCTAGTAGTTAACAATGCTGGATCTGAATGTCCATATCAGCTTGGCCACTTTCTCACTGAGACATTGAGCATGGTACTTAACCTCTCTAAATCTTCTTATCCTCATCTGTAAAATGGGAATGCCAATAACAGAGTCAATCCCACAGGGTGCCTGGCACATGGTAACTGTTCTAAATATTAGGAGTGACTAGTAACACAACCTGGCAAACCGAAAGGCAGAGCTGTCCCTAATCCTGTCTCTGTAGGGCAAGGGCTCTGGGAAGAGTAACCCAGTATCTCTACCTTGAATTATACCTGACTCTTCAGAGAAATCCTCAGACTTGGAACTGAATTTCTGACTTGGGAACTGACAGGGAACAGAGTTAAAACGACCAGCCTATGCTGGCACCACTAGAAACCCACCCCACTGCACAAATTCTCAGGCCCACACCTAAGTCCAGGTACTTCCTGCCTTACAGTAAGTTTCACAATGTTTTTTTTTTTTAAAGAAGTGACTGAGGCAGAAAATTCAAAAACATTCTAAGCTTGAGAAAGACCCTTAGAAAAAGTAGAAAGGTACCATAATTAAACACTGCGGGTCTAAAGTCAATGGCTGTTTCAGTCAAGGAAAAATTAGCCATCTTTATGTCTCTTGAGACTGAGTTATAATTCCAGTGGTGACCAGTGCTGGCGTTCCACAGGCAAGGTTTTCAGGAAGACTAAAATTCAAACCGCCCTCCTTCTACCATCAGGAAGCCTCGAAGCATAAAGTACAAAATTGAATTTTTATTAAATTTTCAACATGAACAGTTAGGTTCCCTTGTCCTTCAGCTGATCGACAGAAGAGTGTAATAGGACCTCAAAGGGAAGCAGCCTGGCCTGCCAGCCTTGGCTCTGCCAGTCCCAGTGGTGTGACCTTGGGCAAGTAGCTTCCCACTCTGGGCTTCTCTCCCTCACTGCAAAATGAAGGGCTTTGAACTACAGGAACTCAGAAAGCCTGCTGACCTCCAGCATTTTCCTGTTATAAATTCTGCAGATAAAATGCCACCAAAAAAATGCAGTAATAAGACTATAAATGAGCCTCGATAATAAGCTCCTTGGGGAGCAGAAACCATACCTGATATTCCTTTTGTATCTCACAGTCCCTAGAATGATGCTAGGCCTGGAGTAATTGCATAATAAATGTTGCATTATAGAGATTCACTGCACAGGGCCTGGCTTATCACAAGCTTTTCACATGCCAGGCAGTTCTCCTGGAATCTCTCTCCCACCAGACTTTTCGAGTATGTCAGATTTTGCCATTCTTGACCTTTTAATTTAAAAAAAAAGCACTGCATAAAAAAAAAGCTCCTTGTCATTTCATGTGACAATGATTCAATACCTAGGTGCCAGGAGCTCTGTTCTCTACTGGAAAAGGGACAGCCTGGGCCTACTGCTGGCATCCATCCTACAAGCTGTATGAGTCAGGGTGAGTCAGTTAACCTAGCATGGTGTGAGGTTCACTAAGTAACGTTGCTATTACATCTTAGATCTCAGATCTCTCCCGAAAGACTAGCAACTAACCAGCATGCAATGAGATGAGCACTTCACTAATAATCACCAAACCAAAGGCTTTGGAAATGCAGAGGAAGTACCTGTGTGGAGATACTGTACAACACACACACACACACACACACACACACACACACACGACCTTCCAAGGGCCAGTTTAGGCTTAGAACACATTTAATGCAGCCTTCTATCCTAGTGATTCCTAATCCTGATTGCACATTTGAATCACTTGAGGAGTTTTACAAAATGTTGATGCCCACA
>NW_006295083.1:642956-643282 GCF_000327345.1 Myotis davidii
CAAGGGCCAGTTTAGGCTTAGAACACATTTAATGCAGCCTTCTATCCTAGTGATTCCTAATCCTGATTGCACATTTGAATCACTTGAGGAGTTTTACAAAATGTTGATGCCCAAGCCCCCATCAAGACAACTGTATAAGAATGGAGTGGAGGAAACAGACATTAGTTTTATAATAGGACTAGAGGCCCAGTGCACAAAATTCGTGCATGGAGGGGGGGTCCCCTCAGCCCAGCCTGCATCCTCTCTAATCCGGGACCCCTCGGGGACATCCCTCTCACAGTCCTGGACTGCTGGCTCCTCACTGCTCACCTGCCCGCCTGCCTGGT
>NW_006295083.1:643351-645210 GCF_000327345.1 Myotis davidii
AGCCAGGTCACCCCCAACTGCACCCCCCTGCTGGCCTGTCCCCCAACTGCCCCCTCCCCTGCTGGCCTGGTTGCCCCACACAGCCTGCTGTTCAATCGTTCGGTCATCCCTCACTAACCCCTCTGCTGGCCTTGTCGCCCACGCAGCCTGCTGTTCAGTCATTATGTGAGGGTGTCCTGACCAATTTGCATATTACCCTTTTATTAGTATAGATATCTTTTCCATTGATTTTCAGAGAGAGTGGAAAGGAGCAGAGAAGGGGGAGGAAGATAGAAGAGAGAGTGAGAGAAACATCAATGTGATAGAGACACATCATTGACTGGTTGCCTCCAGCACATGCCCTGACTGGGGGCTGGGGATCAAACCTGTAACCCAGATACATGCCCTTGACTGGGAATCAAACCTGAAACCCTTTAGTGTGCAGGCTGATGTTCTAACCATTGAGCACACTGGCCAGGGTGACATTAGTATTTTTTATTTTTATTTTTTATTTTTTTTTAATTCTTGCTTCTTTTTGCTGTCCTAATTGGGTGTTTTCTGTTACTTTACCTTCTAAATTGCTGCTTTGATGCTCTGCTTCATCTTCTTTTTTTTTTTTTTTAAATATATTTTATTGATTTTTTACAGAGAGGAAGGGAGCAAGATAGTTAGAAACATCGATGAGAGAGAAACATCGATCAGCTGCCTCCGGCACATCTCCTACTGGGATGTACATGCCCTTGACCGGAATCGAACCCGGGACCCCTCAGTCCGCAAGCCGACGCTCTATCCACTGAGCCAAACCGGTTTCGGCGACATTAGTATTTTTTAAATGATTCCTTAGTGACTGTAAGGGGCAGCCAGGGTTGAGGACTCCTGGCCTCCACCTTCTCCACCTCAACTTCTAGTCCTAAACTTAGTGACAGGCCCAGCAGACAACTCAGAGGCCTACAAGAGACACAATTCCATTTTGGTCACTCATGAGACTAATCTTTGAGCCATTAAGACAAGTCTGCCACTGCCAAAACAATTTGGGAAACTAAAACTTAAATAAAAGGGGCTTCCTTAGCCCTCATATAGAGAAGGCAATTAGGTAGTCCAACCTATGCCCCAGCCATTCCATTTATTGGAGGCTTAATTGACCTGATATCTCATTCTTTTGGGGGAAGCTTCCCTACTCCTAAAAGTGATACTTAATTTGTCCGCTCTCAACTGCCTCATACTGATTTTTCCTTACAGCTATAAGTGCTCCCCACTCCCTCTGCAGCTCACCACCCAGCCAGTCCTGCCCCCCATCCCCCTGCACTTCCTCTGCCTCTTGGCCATTTCCTTCCCCTTCTACTTATCCTATCCCCTTTCAGCTGAACTTCCTGAGCATGGGGTGGCTGCCTCATTCAAGCAGTCCTCTCTCCATGCCCTCCGCCTAACATCCATCAGCCACACAGGAAGTAAGGTTCCTTCCTGCAAGTATAGCCTCCAAACACATGTGTTCTCAGTTGCCAGATCTCTTATGAGTTGTCTTCCTTCATCCATTGAATCTTTTCTACTGAAACTATTCTCCCAGGCTCCCAATCATCTTTTTGTCTTTCATTAAAAAATACTTTTTCTTACTGTGGTACATCTACACGATGGAATACTAGGCTGCTGTAAAAAAGAAGGAACTCTTACCATTTGCAACAGCATGGAAGGAACTGGAGAGCATTATGGTAAGTGAAATAAGCCAGTCAATGAAGGAAAAATACCACATGATCTCACTCATTCATGGATAATAAAGACAATTATAAAGTTTTGAACAATAATAGATACAGAGGCAGAGCTGCCTCAAACAGATCGTCAAACTGCAGCGGGATGGCCGGGGGGGCTGGGGGGGCAGGTATAGG
>NW_006295083.1:645278-653156 GCF_000327345.1 Myotis davidii
CTCCAGGAGGGGGGTGCAGGAGGCAGCAATTGATGATTCTTTCTCATCATTGATGTTTCTCTCTCTCTCCCTATCCCTTCCTCTCTGAAATCAATAAAAATATATTTAAAAATAATTTTTCTTAATTACTAAAGAAATGTGGACTTACATCAAATTCAAAGAATACAGAAATGTATAAAGTAAAAAGTGAGTGTGCCTTCCCCTAATCACTCAGGCGTAAGCAGTATTTGGTATACAGTTGACCCTGGAACAGCATGGGGGTTAGAGGTACCAACCCACCACCCAGTCAAAAATCCACCTATAACTTTTGACTCCCCCAAAATGTAGTCATCCCTTGGTATCCACGGGGGATTGGTTCCAGGACCCCCCAGAAGATGCCAAAATCCATGGATGCTTAAGTCTCATATAAAATGGTGTAGAACAATAGACATAGTCGGCCTTGAAAATTTGCAGATTCACAATCGTGGATCAAAAATACTGTTTCCCATCTGCAATTGGTTAAATCAATGCATGCAAAAGCCAGGGATACAGAGGGCCAACTGCATTTTTGTTGAAAAATATCTGCATATAAATGGACATGCACAGTTCAAATCCATGCTGTTCAAGAGTCAACTGTACATTCTTCTACACTTTTGCAGTGTGTCCAAAAATGCTCAGTTTGTTTGCTTTCTTAGAGAATAGGTTTCTATCATACATATTGTTCTGCAACTTTTTTTAATTTTAGCAATATATCATGAACATCTTTCAAAGTGAACACAGAGATCAGCCTCCTTTGTAAACGCTGCACAATATTTTGCTGGCCAGATTCACCATTCTGTTGCTGGTAAACATTCTTTCTGATGCCAGAAACCTCCTTGCACACAACTCTTCACACACGGACATTCCCAGGGTAACTATTTAGAAGTGGATGAGTGGCTGGCAATAGACCCAGAGTGTACTTGCCAATTCTAACTGCCTTTTCTCAAGTCATCCTTGTTCTCAACCTCTTTGCATCACATGACACAGAGGACCTGCTCCTGCTTCCTGAAACTCCTTCCTCTCTTGGGTCTTCTTCCACTTCCTGGGTAATTGCATCACTGAGTCTTTTTTTTTTTTCTGCCTCCAAAAGTACACAGAATACTTTTCTTCATTCTCTTTCCTAGTTTGCATGATGTCCTCATCTTCTCCTCCTCTCTCTTCTCTAAACAAATGCCCCCTCAATCAACATTTATTCTAGCCCTAGCCACACCTCAATTGCCTGCTAGACATTCTAGCCTCAATGTCTCAAACATCTAAAACTCAACAACCCCCCAAATGAACTCATGACTTTTTCCTCTAAGCCTCAGTCTCCTCATCTGAAAAAAAAAAAAAAAACAGAGCCTGGACTACACTCAATTATTTTTAAGTTAGGAATAAAGTATGCATTAGACTCTGTGGGGATAGAAAATTTAATAAAACTAGAGATGTGCTACTAACATTCAGAGAACACACAGTCTAAGGAGTTGGGAAGATATATAGTACAAGGCAGAAAAAAATGCTAAACATGAGTGCCTAAATTTGGCATGAAGGCTTGAAGAAAGCCTCACAAGAGGGAATATCTGAGCTGAGCCTTGAATGGTGACTAGCATGTCAATAGGAAGATCAAAGAAAAATATTTCTGGCTGAGGGTACAGCATGAACAAAAATATAAACTCAGAGGAGCATGGAAGTACATGGTACCTATGGAAGAATGTACTACAGGACAAGGCTGTAAAGAAAAGTTAAGACCAAGATCATAGAAAATCCTGAATCCTATCATCAGGAATCCAGGCTTCAAAGGGTTGATCTACTTGCCAGCCCTGGCCTATGTGCCAACTTCCAAGTGATTGAGAATAGCTGCCTAAAACACTATGCCAAGAAAGATTCTGAACCTACATGGAGACTCAGTGGGAAAGCATGTATATGACTGATTAGCAAAGTTGTCCAGGGCACCATAAGGTATTGTTACTTAATGTCATTGATAGGTTCTGAGAACTGCAATGAAACAATGTATAAGGAAACCATTGCTACACTAGGCTAACTGATATAAATAAGAGTTAAGTTCCTACGGCATCTCATCAATATTACAACAAAATGACATTGAATAAAACACTGTTATTGGGGACCTACTTTATATACACATGGTGTAAGGCATTAGGGAACTATTGAAGTTTTTTGAGTAAGGGAATGGCATGGCCCACATGCATTTTACCAGTATCATTTTGGCAGCATTAAAAATAATGGTCAGAATAGGAAGACAATTAAAGAAGGGACACTCAAGAGGCTGCTATAATTGATGATGATGATGATGATAAAGATAAACAACCAAATGAATTAGGGCAGAGGAATCAAAAAAGAAAAGAAAAGAGATACAGGACATAATGAATGACAGAATCAAGATGACTCAGATTATGATGATGAAAGGGAAGAAAAGGAAGGAAGGGAAATGTGTCAAGGTTTCAAGGGGCTTAACCTGAGTTAGTAGATAGACTGTAGTGTTATTAACTAAGATAAGAGTACTGAAGAAAGGGTATCATTGCTTTACATTTCAAATCCTTCAACCACTTTACTTGGGATGCATGGCTTCAAGGCTTTCAAGCACACTGGAAGGGAAAAGGCATGATATGATATGATTGCTTGATGGCCTCAGCATTTATGTAACATATAAATTTACCATTCTTCCTTTTTGCAAGATCACCAAAGAAATTTCCATGAATATCTGATCCTAGAAACAATGGACTAATTAACCCTTTGGATGTTCACATTCTCAAAAGATTATTCTTCTCATGTAGCTTGAGCTCACTATTCACGTACCTTATTTTATTTGATTCTCATGCTTAACCCTACGAGTCAGAAGAACAAAGATCATTTCTATCTTACAGATGATAACAGCCATAACCCATATTTACTAAGTACTACGTACCAGATACTATAAATACTTCACATGCAGCCATGCACTTAATTCTCGCGAGAAGTAGATACTATTACCCCAATTTACAGGGAAGAAAACAGGCCCACTAATATCAATTAACTTACCCAAGGCCACACAGCTAGAAAGCAGCAGAGCTGGGATTTGAACCTGGCTAGTCTAGCTCCAGAGCTTGCACTCATTTTTTGGGGGGGGGCGCCACTAAGAAACCATTCTTAATCACAGCAAATCTGTAGGCCTTTTAAAATGGGAAATTACAATTAAACATGTCCAAATAACATAATTGGGATACATGCTATATTATGTTTTCAGAAACTAAAGCTCTATTAGGAGGTTGATCACATCTTAAAGCTTGATGAACTCATGACATTTTGCTTGACTCGAGACTAGACTTGATAATCTATCAACAATATCCATGTTAGTCCCATCCCCCCAGTCTTATCATGTGACCCAGGCTATGTGATAACCAGTTCCAACCCCATGTGGAGGAATTCTTTGCAGTAATGCCTGTGTGATGGTGGGGCTTTCTAGTACAGATGGTACAAACCACTGTCACCACTTTTTTGGACGGATGCCATTTTTGATGTTCATTTTATTATCTTTATTGTCACTTCCACGTTGACAGAATCCAGTAGAAAGCATGGGCACATACAATGCAGCCACGACAGAATATACTTTTATTTTGTTGTTCTTCACAGTAATCAAAATAAGAGTGTCATCTTTAATCATAATAGCCAACACATATATCCCACTTACTATGTGTCAGGTGCTGTTGCTGACAACAACCCTACAAGGTGCAGGTACTGTTGTCACCTCATTTTTCAAAAGAGGAAAACAAAGCACAGAGAGTGATGAGATTTTCCCAAGGTCTCCTGGCTCAGCAATGACAGGGCCATGATGTCAACCAGATATTGCAGAGCCTGTACTCTTAACTACCACACTATATATCGTATTATATAAGAAGGTTGAGCACACAGATGCTCTTGATTAGCCAAAACAACTAGGTTCTGTCAACTAATCAGTGATGAAACCTATAATCAAGGCCCAGGTCTGGCTGGCACTTAATCTAATGCTCTTTCTATTACTACTCATTCTTTACCAAGAATTGACCTCTCCCCAACTGGGCTGGCAGATTATTTTTACCTTTTTCCTCTTTGGCCTTTGTCACCTCTGATAGATAAAGTTCTTGAGTTCTGATATTGATCCCTTGCCCTGGAGACTCATACAACTGTTCACTAGGATCTAATGCAGGCTTCTATTTGGAGGAAGGAAGTGATGACCTCAGTTATATCCCCAGCTGAAAGGATCCCATTTCCAAACCACCACTATCTCATGGCAGAACATAATGGCTCTACACACAGGCTCACTGAACACATGTCTCTCTGGACTAACTGCCCAGGGCAAGCAGCCAGCAATGGGAGCACTGGGTTCAGGCTCCTCTGTGAAAGAAAAGCAAGAGCAGAAACACACATGGAAAAAGCAGCTGCTATTACAGTCAGATACAGAGGTAGCCTGCAGCCACGAGATCCTCACTTTCCAGGCTGCAATAGACAATGATGTTTAAAAAAACACACACACCACAAGATTTTTATTTATCTACTAGTGAGCAAGACAAAAGTTCAGGTCCTTTTACGCTGGAATGATTATGAATGAAAGAAGACCATGTGTGGTATTATGGACACGCAGTGAACTCTACAGAGTCAGGAGACCCAGCTCTGCTTCTATCTAGCTGTGACCTTAGGCAAGTCACTTCACCTCTCTGGGTCTGCTTGCTCATCTGGAAAAAGGAGGGAGAAGTCAAAATAGATGATCTCTGAGGTTTATTTTAGCTCTGATGTGGCATCACTCTATTCCAACAACCTGATAAAGTATTTCTAGAATCCTTTATCTAGTATCTATAATCAACCAAAGGTGAAATCAGCTAGAACAAAGAGAAAGAAGAATTACATAAGACAAAAATGACCTTTGTGGAAGGCCACAAATGAGGTAAAATACCAAGCATAGTTCCTGGAGCATAATACATGCATGCTCAAAATGTTACAAGTAATTTTATTACTGCTAACTTTTCAGAAAGTGTAGATATAACCAAAAATTATAGTGAACTTTTCCTCCTAAATCCAACTATTTTATCCCATCTGACCCTGTTTCAGGTTTACAGTATTTAAAATGTCCAAATGGGACCCTAAATGACCAGCAGCACCAACCGTCCTTAATGTCAATGGACAGTTGTGACTAGAAAGTGAGAACCCAACTCCAAGGAAGGTAACAAGCAAAGACGTGTGGAGGAGAAAAAATGTCAGCCATTTAAATAGGCAGACGTGTCCCGAGCCTTATCCCAGGGCAGATAGAAGGAGCAACTAAGTCAAATAACATCCACCCAGAATTGGCGAAGTATACACAGCTGGGGAGACAATTCGCAGCTGGGAAGGGCAGAGGATGCCTGGAGAACAATAGGATCAGGGATCTGGGCTGAAGAGAGTTGGGAGACCACCAAGCCTAGAGGGTCAGAAGGAAGCTGCACAGCACCAAGTTTGTGTCCCTTGGGGACAAGCATAACATCCAACAATGGAAAGGAAGTCCACAGGGCTCCTGGTGGCAGGGGGTTCTAGATCTAAACCCACAGCCACAAGAGACTGAGTCCAGAGGGGCGGCCTGAAGAACTGCCCAAACTCACAGTGCCAGGGGGAGAGAAACTAGCAGTTTTGCCTCTGTTTGGTCTTTGCTTTTATTAGATAAACCCAGCACATAGGACCTTTCAAATACAAACACTCACCTGTTGCTGAGGTACAGATGGAGGTGTGGACTTGTGGAGTCTGGGGAGAGGCTGTGGAGGAGAGTGGGTCAGGGAAAGGTGAGACAGGCACTGGGACATTCCTGACCCATGGACCTAGCAGCCTTTTTTCTCCTGAAGAGCCAGCCCCTCCCAGCAATCTCAAGGCAGCTAATATAGGCACACCCAGACTACACCCTGAGTGGTACAAAGGACACAAAAAATCTGAATAACCCCAAATAGCCCTCAGGGACAGGGTTGAAGAGAGGCCTTTTAGTCCCAGAATGAGATACAGCACCCTCTCTACTAATAGCCTTGTCAGAAACAGCTGCTTGAGAGATTAAGATTGACAGCAGACAGACAGGCTAAGTGGGCAGATTGGTCCGGCCAGCCTGCAGTCAAGGCTGTGGAGATAGACACAAACAGAGGAGCGGTGGATCGCTTGGACTTCAACACAGTGCTGACTACCTAACAAGACACTGTGAGGATGCGGAGAAAAAGGAACCCTTATGCACTGCTGGTGGAATTGCAGACTGGTCCAGTCCATGTGGAGAACAGTATGGATTGTCCTCAAAAACTAAAGATGTAACTTCTATTTGACCCAGTGATCCCAGTTCTAGGAATATATCCCAAGAAACGAGAAACACCAATCAGAAAGGATATATTCACCCTTACAGAGGGAATGCAGGGGAAGGGGAATAAGAGATCAACCAAAGGACTTGTATGCATGCATATTAGCATAACCAATGGACACATACAGTAGGGTGTGGAGGGCATGTGCAGGGGGATAGGAGCAGCTTGGAGAGGTCAACGAGGGAAAAAGGAGTGCTATGTAATACTTTAAACAATAAAATATAAAAAAGAGAGAAATGAAAACATAAAAAAAGAAGTGTGAGGAGCCTGGATTAATTCTCAGTTTGCTGCAAACTAACTATGGAAAAGGGGAATAAAAAAACAACAGGTGCAAACCACAGTGAACTATGCAAATTGTTTTCAGGACAGACCCAAAGCAGGGAGTAAGAAATTTTGGAAGATGATCCTAGACATGTGTCCATCTGGGCAAACACAGCCTGGCTGTGAGGTATGGCCAAACACCACACAACCAGTCAGGAGCCCCCGTGCAGTCGCAGGCTTCACATTCTTCTCTACAAATCTAATGCAGCCTTGGCCTAAAGGTTACCCCTGACCTCCTTGCCCAAGACAACAACCCCCTGAGAGTCCTGCTCAGAGAGGACAGCCAGCCACAGGGCTTGTGCAGGGGGGCGTTAATCTGTTCTCTTCACTCACTGGCCAGAAACCCCACAAGCAAACACAGAAACTTGACCTTGGCTTGGTGTTAGCTTGCAAGACTATTCTGGGGAAAGCTGAAGTGGAAAGTGCAGTGACTACCATGCAGCCAAAAAGAAATCCAAAAGTAAAAGCAGCCCCTTTATTCAGGGTGCCCTGCTATTCCTCCTGGAGCTGGGAGCCCAGGAAATAGGAAGAAATGACTGCATGAAGCAGCAGCCTGCAGTGGTGTGTGGCTCGAAGGGTTGGATGTAAAAGTGCTGATGATAATGATAATGAGACACTTAAGCACATGACCCTCAGTCACATTCCTGCAGGGTGCAGAGAATAAAGTGCAACAATAGGCATGTACACTCTCAAGTGCCTGGAACTTAAAAAAGAAAACTCTTAACAAATGCAAATTGACAAGGAGCAAGTGGTGATATGAAGAAGATCCTTTGTTACAATCTCCCCTACGTCTCTCAGAACAGTGACTTTCTATGTCAAACTTCTAAAGGTTGTAGTTTCTTTTGGTTACTGTTTGTTTTATAAGTACCCTCCAAGCCAGCTCGTCCCAGGGAACCAGAATCATTACAGAAAGCATGACCTTAGTCTCCTCATTTCTCTCAACTTTGAGATTATGGAGTTGCGGATTTACTCACCATGCTTGGGAATATGCACTGAGGCCTTGCAATGGTCTTGATGGGAAGGGACACTCAGGGCCCCAAGGCTGTGAAGTCACATGACAAGGCCTCAGCCCTGGGAGGCTGCACATACAGGGTGCCTTCCTCTAGTGCAGTGGTTCTCAACCCTCCTAATGCCGCGACCCTTTAATACAGTTCCTCATGTTGTGGTGACCCCCAATCATAAAATTATTTTCATTGCTACTTCATAACTGTAATTTTGCTACTGTTAT
>NW_006295083.1:653178-659172 GCF_000327345.1 Myotis davidii
GTGTTTTCCGATGGTCTTAGGCGACCCCTGTGAAAGGGTCGTTCGACCCTCAAAGGGGTCGCGACCCACAGGTTGAGAACCGCTGCTCTAGTGCCTGGTGGATTAGGTCAACTCTGAAAGAGAGAAGCTGGTCTTGAAAATGAGAGAGGTTTCCCATATCCTGGAGACATACGAATAATTGTCTGTTTTCTGTCCATTTGCTGATGTGTAAGTCAAAGCACACTGGAATCTCTCTCGAGGAGCACATTTTCCACCACTGTGCTTATCCTTTAGCAAAGATACGGGTGTACTTAAAACCCTCCTTTCTCCTAGGAGCAGCCCTTCTCCTCTATTAATTGCCTAACTCTGGTAACAGGTGGCACTTGGGAAAGTTGCACTCCCCTCAAGCAAGTGAAATATAATGAAAATGTAAAAAATAAATCCACGTAACTGTCTCTGCCCACACAACCCCAAACCACTCATTTCATACTTCTGTCATGGGCTCACTGGTTTCCTAGGCTACCAATCTCAAGATAGCTTGCACCATGGAGCCGGTCCATTGATGAAAAGCAGCAATAATTAGGCCAAGAGGTCCCTGGAAAGCCAACCTTCCACCCAGTGAGAGCCATCCCCCAAATACTTCAGCTAGGGCTGCGCAATTTAAAGTGACTTTCAAATTACAAAACTGTCCTTAGGTCTCAAACAGCCAAGCTGCCCTGCCCTATAGAGATTACTTGGGTGCCAACTTCATAGAACCAACATTTTTGCCCACTGCATGAAACAAAGATGCCAGGGCAGCTTTTCTCAGGTGAGATTGCTAAAACTGCCTTCCTGTATCTAATCCCTATTATCTTAAACCAACACCAAGCACCCAAGCTCACAGCAGCAGCCACCACCATAATAGTGATGATGGTCATCATCATTATCACCATCATCACAGCTAAAATTTATTGAATGTTTACTATGTGCCAGATACTATCTTAAGTGCTTTCTTAGTATTTTCAATTTAATCCTGACAACAGTCCTTCAGGATAGATGTGATTATTATTCCATTTTTACAATTATGGAAACTTAGGCTTAGAGAGGTTAAGTAAGTTGCCCAGAGTTACACAGCCAGCTGTAGGATTTAAACCCATGCCTTTCCCATCCTAGTGTCTGAACTCTTATCCAGTGTGTCACTGCTGCCTTGAAATACGCCGTAGTAGTAGTAGTAGTAGTAGTAGTAGTACTATGAAAAACTGCTAACATCTGTTGAGTGCTCACAGTGAGCCAGACCTTCTGCTACATGCTTGATTTAAATTATTTTATTTAATCCTTACAACAACCTTATTAGGTGGGTACTATTATTATTGACATTTTATAGATGAGTGAAATTGAGGTTGAAAGCTGTTAAGTGACATGCCTAAAATCATGTGGTGATGAAGCTCAATAACAAACTCAGGAAATATGGTCCAAAGCTCAACCCACTAAACTGAACTTTCATTAGGAAAAGGAGGCTTTTCTGCTGCTCTACTTAGTCACACTCCCTGCTGTGTCCCAATCGGAACCTACAGGGTCCCAGCGAGAATCTGTCAAGTCAATGCCAATGAGGAAGCCTGTTTAGCCATTCTGTGTACCTGCCAGTAACTCGTATCTGATTAATCTAGGAAGAGATTCAAGACTCTAAAAGTCTCTCATCACCTCCTTTCCCCCTCAACCTGATTTCTGAAAAAAGTACCTCATTTCCAGCAGTGTCTGCTAATGCTCTGCCCAGAACATCTAATAAGTGTTTACCCAAGGCTCCCAGAGCCCCAGTTAAAGGCCTTAATGTGCAATCCAGCTCTGCGCCTTATTTAATCAGCACCTGAATGAAATGTCTTTTTTGCTAGCAACAGCCAGAGCACAGTCAGCCAGAGTCTTTATGCAAACACAGCTGGTCGACAGGCAAAGGCGATTCAATTCACAGGCAAAATACACCCCGAGTTTATGCCAACACTGGTGTATGATGGAGATAGGGAGACTGAAGACATAAGGATGAAACTGGAATGGGCTCATGCTTACTTTCTCCTCTAGATAATCTTGCTTATTCCTCTTCTACCCACCTAAACACCTGCTCACAGGGCATAACTTGAACTGTTTCTGCTGGACAGGCCAATCCTCTCTAACCTCCTGGCTCCTGCCATCCATTCCCTTCCCTCAGAAACACCCAGCCCAGGACAAGACTCATCCCTTCTTCCCTCTGGCATTTCCTCCAGCAGCGACTGGAAAGGCAACACAGCCAACCAAGAGATCCCCCAAACCCTCCCCCTGCAGAAGCTGGGCTGGCAGCAGGTCTAAGTCCCTTGACACACCATGCACTGCCAGATATGCAAGCCATGCCCTGTTTAGCTGGCAGAGACCTGAGTAAACGAAGAGGACTGCTACCCACAAGAGGAGGAGTCCTCCCCAAGCTTTCAAACGTAACTGCTGCACTCAAGCACCTTCAGTGCAGACTTACCCAGGTGGGTCAGTAAGGAGGGTAGCAAGACACTGATAACCCCAGTTCTCTGGGTGGGGAAGAGGCCAAAAATGGGGCAAGGAACTGCTCACAAACATTGGCTACTGCTCAAATACATTGGGATATACCTCACCATTTGGATCAAGTCAGGATAACAAGGCCCTTTTTAAAATTCATCCTCTGCCCCACATCCAGTTGAGTCTATGGGCCACTCACACTTCAGTATGAATCTTTGAAATGGAACTGCTTTCTTCCTAGTCCCCTCTTGAATATCACCTTCTCTGGTGGAATGGGAATTTTGAATTGTAGAAGAGATTGTTTTGGAGCTTGGAGTACTCTGGAAGGAGGCAGGTTTGCATGCAGTGGGTGGGGGAAGAGACTTGGAAGCAGGGAAGAAGGGAAAGGAAAAAGAAAGGATAACATCACATTCTATTAGTTCTGCTGTAGATTTTAGTGGGGGCACCAACCATTCCATGAATCATTAAAAATCATTTTTCTGGTCACAGGTGGGATACCTGCTATCTCATCTTCTGTATTTAATGTCTGTCCCCTCTCATCAATGATCTGTGTGTCTGTCCTTGACAGTATGAACCCTCCTGAGACAACACAGAGAACACTATCTCACAAGTCCTTATATCAAAGATTCATGTGCAACTGCAGTTGTCTTATTAACAGTCCAGAAATGACAGAGCATTCATTCCTACAGTTTTACTTGGTTTGTCAAGGGAAAAATAAGAACTCTGGCCCTGATAATAATATTCAAATAACTCCAAGTTACAGTTGAGACATTTTCCTATGAAAAACAAAGCAACTCTGTGCCTTTGCACATATCATTTCCTATGCCTTGAATTCTGCTCCTTCCTGCAACATCCAACGAACTCCTGTTCATTCATTCACACGTGTTCATTGAAACCTGGCCCTGTTAGAGGACTAGAATAGAAAATAAGACACACAGGATCTCCCCTCTCATGGAACTAATTTGTCTTTTTTATGATCCAGCTAAAATGTCACCTCCTCTAGGAAGATTTCCTTACTTGCACTAGGAAAAAAAGACCCTCTGTCCTCTATGCTTTGTTCAAATCTGCTGCTGTACATGTCGTGTTACAATTTAGTTGATCTCTTTTCTTACCTGTCTCATCTAAACTGTGAACAACATGAGGACAAAGAATGTTTCTTTTTTATCTTTGAATCTCCAGTGCCTGACACAATGTTTGACACATCATACCACTGGATAAATGTTTGCTGAATGAATACAAAAATGAATAAATTCCAATGTCCATTTAAGAGTTCTGCAAAAACAGTTAAGTTAGCATGCAATAACCATGTGTCAATATTTCCTATTGTTAGTTCCTGAAGATCTTAGAGGCTTGAAGGAAGGGAGGGAATGTTGAAGGACTGGGAGGTCCTGAAGGACTGGAATGCCTGGCTGAAATACTCCACTGACATAATACCAGTCATCAAACAAGCTATTGGAACTCTAAAACCACCTCACAACAACTTGGGGCCCTCACCTCTAATTTCAGTCACATTATTTAACACCTATATAAACACTGAGGTTCTACCAGAAGACTAAATGCCCTTCCCACGGCGCATCATGCCAGACAGGATGAGCATTTGAACCAGCTTCTCACATAAAACTTTAGCCACTAACTAGTCTCTCAAAGTAGGGTCCAAGGTTTATCAGCATCAGAATTACTCGGGAGTTTGTAAAAAATGTAGATCCCCATCCTTGACCTACACTCACTCAGACTCTGTGTAGAGAGCCAGGGCTCTGCATTATAACAAGCTTTCAAAGGGATCTTTCACAAAGAAAGTTCAAGAATCACTGCTCTCCACACCCATAGTTCTTCACGTCCACTCAGCCAGTTCCTGGCAGAAGAGGAGCACCTGAGACAAAAAAAAAAACAAACTCTCAATTTAACAAATGAAAAGAAAGACCAGTCATGTGTTAAAAATCAATGGGAGTCCTAACTGGTTTGGCTCAGTGGATAGAGCGTCGACCTGCGGACTGAAAGGTCCCAGGTTCGATTCCAGTCAAGGGCATGTACCTTGGTTGCGGGCACATCCCCAGTAGGGGGTGTGCAGGAGGCAGCTGATCGATGTTTCTCTCTCATTGATGTTTCTAACTCTCTATCCCTCTCCCTTCCTCTCTGTAAAAAAATCAATAAAATATATTTTTTAAAAAGAATCTACTTTAAAAAAAATCAATGGGGGTTGGGGGGTCCTTTTACAACATGTACCTATAACAAATCATCATGTTTTACCCTTTAAATATCTCACAATTGCTTGACCAGCATGGCTCAGTGGTTGAGAATTGACCTATGAACCAGGAGGTCATGGCTCAATTCCCAGTTAGGGCACATGCCCAGGTTGCAGGCTCTATCCCCAGTGTGGGGCATACAGGAGGCAGTTGACAAATTATTCTCATCATTGATGTTTCTATCTCTTGCTCCCTCTCCCATCCTCTCTGAAATCAATAAAAATATATTTTAAAAAATAAATATCTCACAATTTGATTTGTCAAGTATACCTCAATAAAGTGAAAAAATGAACATTAAAAAAGACATGAAAGCCCTAACCGGTTTGGCTCAGTGGACAGAGCATCGGCCTGCGGACTCAAGGGTCCCGGGTTTGATTCCGGCCAAGGGCATGTACCTTGGTTGTGGGCACATCCCCAGTAGGGGGTGTGCAGGAGGCAACTGATTGATGTTTCTCTGTCATTGATGTTTCTAATTCTCTATCACTCTCCCTTCCTCTCTGTAAAAAAAATCTATAAAAAATATATTTTTAAAAAAAGGCATGAAAAACCAGGAGAAGTTGAGAAACTTGGCTGCTCTTGCAGGGGGTATTTTAATGAGGCATGATGACAATGAGCTACCCACTGAAAAATATAGAAGAGGAAAAAGATGGGAAGTACGTCACTAGCCTAATAACACTATTTAAAAATTTATATGATATTAAAAAGGACAAAAAGAAAGTAGGTATTGTCCAGATATCTACCAGGGGATTAATACCAAGATCCAACAGCATAATTTCCTCATTGGGATGAAAGGGAACGGATACTTCAGGCAGAAAATGGGCTGCAGTTCTAATAACTAGCTCTTTGTGATGGAAATTCAACAAAAAGATGTGTGAGCTGGAGCCGAAAGTGCCTCTCTCCTCTGGTTATTTCAAAAAAACCGACAGGATATTTTCCTAATGGCACAAGGAGACATAGGAACCATGCCCATGAGACCTCAGGAGAACAAACAGGGCCACCAGAGGGAAAAGAAAACAGGGAATTATGAAATCAGCTCTGTCAGTCCATCAGCATTTTCCAGGCACACATTAAACAATTAATGTGCATGTATACCGTATTTGCCGGCGTATAAGATGATTTTTTGGCCCTGAAAAATATGCCTCCAAGTGGGGGGTCGTCTTATACGCCAGGTACACTTCAGATAGACTGCCCATAGTGCTTGCCCCGTGCCATAGTGGCCTCCCGATGCCCGCCCACTTCATTCCACATACCGTTCAGGCATCAGCAGCGCTGCTGGGTG
>NW_006295083.1:659569-666366 GCF_000327345.1 Myotis davidii
ATCTTTCTTCTATCATTGACAGTCCCTCTAGGTTGTGGGCTGCTTGCCTGTGTTCCTGAGAAGCATCTACGGTACCAGTCTATAGAGTGTGTTTTCTTTAGTGAATTACCGGTATGTTTACCGGTAATAAACTTGCACTGTTTTATGTATATGTTTGATTACATACAGCCTTGTGACAGTTTTCCTGCATGTCATAAGCATTTGAATATAAATTAAAATGTTAAAATCAAATCTGATATTGTTTTACCTTTTATTTGGTGTGTGGAAGGTGTGCGGATTAGGGGGTAGTCTTATACGGCGAGTATATAACAAACTCTGTATTTTGAGTGGAAATGTTAGGGGGTCGTCTTATACGCCCAGTCGTCTTATACGCCGGCAAATACGGTATATTGTATTAAGCTCTGCAGGGAATTACAAAGAAAAAGCAGCACTATTCCTTTCAGGTAAAAAGAAAAAAAGTATTCCTGCTCATGGTAGAGGATAAACAAATGTGCAAAAACAAGCAACTCAGCCAAACATTACAGAATTACCTAAGGTATATTTTAAAGAATCAAATAGTCTGAGGAATGTTCAGAGAGTTCAGAAAGGAAGAAAAATGGTATTACTAAAATAACTGGAATAACTAGAGTCGGGTCAAGGTCATTTGAAAAGTTTCATAGAGGAGAAGCCTCAGAAGAGTATCTACAGAGGGGGGGAAAACATGATAAAGCCCATGATGACGATGACAAAGGTGCCACTTTATGTCAAAGGAACAAAAATTCAGGGACCCTGAGGATTACCCCCTGAATAGGAGCCTGCAACATACTGTAACTCAAAAGCAAGCCCCATGAGGGGTTAGTTATACTAACAGGTGCATGGCGAGCGAAGGCTGGCAAGTACATCTTTCCTCTTACTAGCTGTGGGCTGGGCCTCTAGTAAATTTCAGCATCCAGTTTTATAAACTGTGCATTAGAAGGGTATGCAGGCACAGGCCAGGATCCAGAGAAAAGCGACAGAAAGGATTAGAGGAATGGATTCTAATGGCTATCAAAGATGAAAAGGAATTGAGGTGTGTCAGTTTCTGAGTCAGAGGTAAAAATACATTGGGCATCTCCCGGCTTTGATCAGCTTTGCCCAATTTCTCTGTTTAAGTGACATCATAGTTATTCAGAGGATTAAAATGCTTTGTTTGCGTGGGGCCCATTTCATGGAGAAGATAGAGATAGGAAAGGGTTAAATAATTTGCTCAGGTTCCCTAGCAAGCCATGAGCGGAACTAGCATCATAATTTTAAATCCCAGGGCTGTCTGTGGGCTGTTTAATCCACCAATGCACATCATTTCTCTTTATAATGGATGCCCCCAAAAGACTGTAACAATGAAAGATGGAAAAATTCTCTACAAATTTCCATGGGGGAAAAAATAAAACAAACTAAAAAGAAATGTCATGCCTCACTGCTGAGGCCCATATAAACATCATCCTCTTCTGTCCCCCTAGACTGATGGGACAGGACACAGTCCATCTGATAAGCTATCAGCAGATGACTGGATCCCTCATTGTACCCATTACCCATACGATGTCAATTCCAAGCAGGGGCCCTTATGAGCGCTCTAGACAGCAGATGGAGATGGGGAGGTGTAGCTGGTCTGAAGTCAAGGAGTGGGGTGGGGAAGCTAGTTCTCAAATCCATCAGGTTTTCTGTAAAACAAATTCATCACTGAGCAAATGAAACACACTGGAGTATATTCAGCTAATTCCCAAAGTTGCCACAAAAAAGCTCAGAACTGTTTTGAGTATGTGCCATTCTATACTTTCAGCAAAGAGGAAGAAGTAAGCAAATCAAATGGTGAACCAAAAGCAGGTAAGCTATATTTGGAGGAAATCAGATTTCTAATATATTGTAAAGAAGACATGAAATCAAATAGCAAATGGCAACTCCAAAAAAGAATGGGGTGCACTCAGTATTTATTACTGGCTAAAAAACAGTGGCTTGGGGCTATGGGGGTCATAGCATCAATTATTTGCCAAATGTCCAGCCTGGATCCAGCTTGCCTTATAACATACAACACCGAGGACTAAATGGCATTTATTGTGCCTCACTAAGTTCAGTGTCCCATCAGGAGATGTTGACACAGACACATACAGAACCAACAGCAATTGGACAATTGGATAAGACATTCCGAATGGGATCTCTCTGTTAAGTTTCTGAAGCAGAAACAATATAACTTATGCAAGGGAAATAAAGGGCCACTAATTTAGGATAACTGGTCTTTATAGATACAATCAATCAAGGGCATTTTAACCCTTCTGCTGAGAAATTGTAGGTTTGGGGGTTTAAATAGCTATGAGAATCTCTTCCTGCTAAAGCCAGCTTGCCACTGTGGCAGCTCAGTTCTTAAGCCACCTCTGCCACTAACGTGGCTGGGTGATTTTTAGTAAACAGCGTAATCACTCAGTAAATTCATTTCCTGTCACCCACACCTGCCAAAATAATATGCACAAAGGGACTAGCTATGCTTGAAGAAATACCTATTGGTGTGATTGGTAAATGCCACTGATATTCAGCAAGGAGTTTAAGGATGGTGCTGCTTTGCTGATCCTGAGAATGTGAGATGGTGCTGCTTCAATCATATATTTGTAAACCTCTATCAGTCCACAGTCCCAGGGCCTTTGAGAAATCAAGACAAGACCAAAAAGAAACTTTACACCAGGAGTAATAATCAAAACCAGACTCAAGCACAAAAACTGGCCTTCCTTATGCTTCTAAAGTTGGCAATGTGGCCAAGAGGAGGATGTGTGTAACGAGGTTTTGGGAATACATATTTTATAAATCGTAAAATGGGAGATGAGGTGACTAACCAACTTCTCTCTAACTCTTCTATTTCCTGGCCTACAGCAAAACCATCCTTTATAGACAAACTTGCACTCACTGAGGAACAAGGTCTTTCTATAAAGCTAAAATTGTCATCCTGTTGCGAGACACACATCAGAAATGTTTCTGCTATGCTCTCTCTTTTATTTCAGCTAATGTCTCCCCTCCCTAATCAGGACCTTTGAACTCCATATAATTTACTGCCAAAATATAGATTAATTCAGCTAATTCATTTGCCAAAGTATTTCTTTGTACTCAACCTCTCCCCTTTGGAATATATACAGTCACGGGAAACATTTTAACATCTCTTTCTCCAGGTCCGAGTTATTCTATCATAACCCTAAATAAAACAAGTTATGTGAAAGTGCCTTAAAATAAACAGTCAAGTGCTAGATAAATGTAAGGTAATATTAACCATACTTACTATCATTAGTCATTGCTGCAACCAAGTCAGCAAACTGCTTCCAACCATCTGTTGTGAATTTTTTAAAGGACTTTACATAAGTTTTTAAAATACACACATTCATGCTTCCCAGGAAGAACCATAGGTAGGGTATGGAACATTGGAGTCATCAAAGACTAGGTCCCCTGGTAGGCCAGAGGTTACTATTTAAATGACACAAAGCAGTGACTTAGGAGTAAAGGACAGAGGAGTCTACTCCAAGGTGGGCCCAAGTCTTCCTCAGCATGACTCTGTTCAGAGCTTGAGCTAAGCCCAGGGCAACAGAAAATGCATAGGTGACAGGAATCAGTCCATACTCCCCCAAACATCCATCTCTCTAAAGCAACCAGCTCTAAGTGCCATCATCTACACATATCCCCAAGGGTGACCGGGTCAGGTTGACTTTACTGGTGATACAGAGGTAGCAGCAAAAGATGAACAAGGATGAAAAGATGAACAAGTCCATCTGACTTAGTTTCCTTTTTCCAACCATGGAGGCCAAAAGCATTTCTAGAATAGTTAGCTATCTGTTGCATCCCACAGCCACTGCTTAATAGAGAAAAGGACCACAGAACATGGGCTGTCAACAGCTAGGAGTAAAAATTGTCTCATTTTGCAGATGGGCAAACTAAGGTCCAGGAAGAATACTCTCCCCAGTCACGCAACTAATTAATGCCAGAACTAAGTCTCCAGACTCTTCTAAAAGCCTCTAAAAACCTTTCCACTAAAAACCATGGTACTGCCAGGTTTGACGTCATCACACCAGCAGCAGCCCCAGTCGGGCTGAATTTAGTCCTTTGTTGACCTTCTAGATATGTGGCTGCCACAGGCCTCAAGACCCTTTTGTGGAAGAGGTACACTCTGACCTTCACCACCTGCCGTCCAAAAAAAAGCACTCCTGTCCCAAGAGCCTCTTGCAGCAGTGGCTGAGATGCGTTGTTTCCTCTCATTAACAAACAGGCCATTCATAAATAAATTTTGGAAAAAAAAGAAGAAGAAAGAAAGAAAGAAAGAAAAGAAAGAGGACTGGCTCAAATTTACACAGAAGGTCTAGCTGGGAGAGCCCTGGGCTCCCTGTGAATAGCATCACTTCCCAAGAAGCCTTTTCTTATAAAAAAAAAAATGTTGCCCCCTCCAGCCCTGCTCAATGATGAAAGCTACCCAATCAATAACAGCCTCTTTATTACAAAGCTATCTGCACCTCTTTGCCACACCTGCAAAATGGGAAGGGCTTGAGGCCATTTACCACATTTTACAGATAGGAAAACTGAGGCCAAGGACCTGCAATCAAGGAACTCCTAGAACAAAGAGGTAACCAGCTAGTGAGCCTCAAGTAGGCATTGTCATGCTGATCAGCCTCAGCCTCCCCACAGAGACTGCCCTATTTCACTGCCAGCTTGCCATCCCAAAGACCAACCCAGAGGATAATTCACCTTTTGGCTGCAGGCAAGTGACCACCCTATCCCTAGGCACTCCACAAGCCTGTAAAATGGAGATAATAATCTTAACCTTAACCTCCTGCCCCATATAGGGCTGTCACAAGTCTCCTGAGAATAACCTACAAATACAAATGCAATAAAGATTCTAATGACAGGTTTCAAAACTGTTTCTGAATAAAACATACCAAGTTTTCCACAGCCCAAAATTTACAAAGGATTTGTTTCCCTTTCTCCTCTTCCTTCTCCTCTGTGATTTTATAGTTTCATAACATCTCTTCACACAGGCTGAGTACAGAAAGACATTCTCACTCTTGGTCTTCAACCAGATTATTTTTATGTATCTGACACTTTCCTTTTTAATCCAGTTTGTTTTTCTTAATACAGCTAATAGGAGATAAAGAAATCAGCTCTCTGAGTGCACCTGGACCATGACCACAGACGATAGGATAAGAATGATAAGATAAAGAGGTTTGCAAAAAAAATAAATACCCTTTCACCAGAATAGAAATCACCAGCCCAATGTTCTCGAGTCAGCCTGGGGCCTGTTTCAGAGAGCACTTAGTAGGAGTTTGGTGCTGCTCCAAACCCTCAGAATTCAAAAGCAGACCTCACCCTAAGAGTACAAACTCCCAAATGAAAGAATAATTAAGGGAAACCTGTAAAAGTATTTCCCCAAAGTACCCTAGTAGAGACAAGGAACCTTATTTAACCACCTCCAGTAAAGAATGTCACCAGGCCTCTGGGGATTAACTGTGACCGAGAGCATGGGGGCTGGGCCAGGTCTCCAGATGTGATTCAGAAAGGGCACCTGGCTGGGGCTGGACTTCCTGCTTGTGAAAGGCCTCAGCAGGACTGGGAGGGACAGGCAGCCAGCCTGAGTGCCAGAGGGTTCTGGTGCTACGTTCCTTCCCTCCACTGTGAGGCTGATACACTGTGCAAAGGTGAAAGAAAGCCAATCTAAAATATGCACAAAAACAGATCTTTGGAAAATCATTTTTAAAGGTCCCACTTCCCGAAGGGATGAGGTGCTCTACACTGCCGAGTGTCCTGAGCACACTAATGACTCTTATCACTAAGGCTGCCCAGGAAAAAGTCAACAAACTCACATGCATCATGGTGACCAGGTGACAGGGGTTGAGCAGGTAGATGACGGTCTTGGTGGCGAACTTAAAGCCCACCTCCACCCCGAAGGTCAGGCACAGGGCTACTAAGAGCAGATTCTTGCTCAGGCTCTCCTTGCCTTCCTCTGGCCGCTGGGTCACCTGCTCTGGCTGGCAGCCATGGTCACCCCTACCGTCCTCCTTCGTCTGCCTCAGGATGTGCCGCAGGGCCACCAGGATCTCCAACAGGGCCAGGGTCAGGACCACCACACTTTCCAGCAGCCGCTGCTGCCAAGAGAGGAAGGCAGCACAGTCGGGGCCCCCATTGCCTGCAAAGCTGGGGTCCACGCCCCCATAGAGCCAGTCCAGAAGAGTTTGGTAGCTATACCGGGACATGATGCAAAGTGGCTCCCCTCGACCACCGTGCGGGAAGCAAGAGTGAGATGGAACACAAGCCCAGAGAGTTGCCCGGGTGGTGGGACATGTACAGAGGGCACACCCGCACACCCGCACTCCCCTCCAGACACCCCAGACACCGGGGCACCGAGAGCAGGGGAGGGGAAGCTACACGCGAGGCCCGGGGCAAAGTGCTGGCTCTAACTTGTCCCCACGGCTGTCTGGGGAGCCCCCCGCGCTTCTCCAGTGGCCACCAACGAGGCAGGGTTGAAACGAGCCGTTGGCCAATCTAAAAGGAAGGAGAGGAAAAAAAAAAAGGTCTCAAAGAGGCAATTGCATCGGGAATTACGAAGCGGGGAAGGGTAACTAGCGAGGGAAGAAAAGGGGAACCGGGGCAGTGGCGAAGCAAGCAGGGGTCAGGGCAAGTCAGAGACCGAGAGGTTCGGGGCGGAGGGGACCCCGCAGTGCCTCGGGAGCGAACCAGGGGGTGACGGGGGTGAGAGCGAGGGAACACGCGGAGGCCAGGAGAGGAGCTAGCGGGGCTGGGCAGGCGGGGAGGGCGACAGGGAT
>NW_006295083.1:667118-675438 GCF_000327345.1 Myotis davidii
TCCGCCTCCTTCCCCTCCTTCCTTGGCCTGCCTCGTATTCTGCACTCTTGGAGCCTGCAAGCGGGCACATCCACCTTCCTTCCCCAAAGGGTGCTGAAGGCGCCTCCTTCTGTGAAGCCTTTTGACTGACTCCACATCCTGCGACTAGCTTCTCCCGGACATGTCTTTGGGCACTGGGTACTTAGTAGGCACTTAGCCGGCCCCCCTTAAGTTCTCCAGGGGCTCAAGTCTAGTGCTGAGTAGCTGGCCAGCTTTCCTTCGGAGTGTTGGCTGGGTCTGGCCTTCTCCTGGAGTCTCCTCCTTTTTGCACTGGAATAGTAGACTCCTTTTTGCCCTAGGATAGTGCAGGACCAGGATGGCAGCTTCATTTCTAGCTACAGCCCCACTCCTCACACTTCAGTGCCTAGGACATGGGCTTCTAGTCCTTTTCTCTGCTCTTCCCCCTCCTGCTTGGATCTGGTATTTCTCTCACTTTACCCTGGGCTGCACAGCCCACCTCTGCCACTCCCTCTCCAGGCGCACCTTCTCCCCTCTCTCCTATAATGCCTTCAATCGGAGGAGACTTGCTGGACCAAAAGAAAATTCCCCTGACCTCTTTCACTCCTTCCTCCTTGGAAGGTAGCAGCTGCTTTCCAAACTGTAATACACTTGGCACTTGGTGAAGATTCCTGACACTGAAAGGCCAGCCAGGACAATGTGGGTGTGGGAGGGGCCCAAAAATTGGTAAGGACATCTGATTGAAACAGGGCCCTTTCTCACCTGCTGCTTTCTACCCATAGCCTATGGCTTGCTTTTCTTGGGATAAAGAAACAGGAAAAGGATCTTCTTAATCTCTACCTCATGTTGATTTAATATTCATTGAAGACTTACAATGAGTTAGGAGAATATCCAGAAAAACAGCAAGGTACCTTGCCTAGGAAACACTTTGGGGTGTTGGCTGCAAGCCAGACTCAAAATATAAAATATAATCTGCTGTATTATCAGGCCATTGTCCTCCCATCCTTTCTAAGTTTGATTATAGCCTCAGAGCCAGCTAGCCTTGTCTAATTCCAAGCTTTTGTACAGAATCTACCATAGGCTGGATGCTCTTCAAATGCTAATTAATAAAGAACAACCACGCCCTGGCTCAGTGTACAGAGTAGGCCTGCACACAGGTTGGGGGTTTGATTCCTGGTCAGGGGCATATGTGCGGGAGGCAATCTCTCTCTCTCTCTCTCTCTCTCTCTCTCTCCTCCCCTTCCTACTCCCCCTCTCTTCCACTCTATTTAAAAGCAATGGGAAAATATCCTCAGGTGAGGATTTAAATCTTTTAAAAATATATATAAATAAAGAACAACCACAAACAAGCAATGATTCAGAGGCTCTCTTATTCATTCCCCTTAGGTGTTGTGTTAAATCCTCTGCAACATAACCAGGAACATTAAGGATAAAGCTGTGGAGCTCCTGGCAATAACATGCAGCATCTGGAGACCTCAAGTTCCTATGTTGAAGTAAACAAGAATGGGGTGTGAAAGGTAATACAAATGGAGCCACTTTATTTTTTAGTTTTTATTTACTGATTTGACAGAGAATCATCAATTTGTTGTTCTACTTATTTATGCATTCATTGGTTGATTCTTGTATGTGCCTTGATTGGAGTTCAAACCTACAACCTTGGTGAATGAGACAATGCTCTATAACCAACTGAATTACCTGGCGAGGGCTAAATGGAGCCACTTTAAAATGGAGTTGGAGCTTCCATTCCAGAGGAGCTGCCTTTCATATCTTACTCTTTAAACTTTTGGAATGATAAAACTGGGCAAAATAACCTTTGACTGGACCTAAAGCAGCACTATACAGTGGGGCCTTGACTTATGAGTTTAATTCGTTCCATGACGGAGCTCGTAACTCAAATTACTCATATGTCGAATCAAAAAGTGAGCGAGTGAGGCACGTGATGCTGGGCTGATGTTGTGGCGTTCACTGTGACGTTCGCTGCACCAACTAGCGGTGGGGTATCTGAAGCTGGCTCATAACCCGAATTTTAGCTCGCAACTCAAAGCAAAAAATCGGCCAAGAGATGGCTCCTATCTCGAAAAACTCGTTAGTCGCGACAATCGTAAGTCAAGGCCCCACTGTATTCCAAACAACTGTTTGCAAAGATAACAAGAAAGCAGACATTTATGACCATGGGATTGAAAATTAAAGACCTTCTTTAGAATTAGTATCACTATTTTAGCTTATCTTCACTTATAGAAATGCCTTCCTTCGATTCCTGTAATTGTTCCCTTTCTCATAAATGCCCCCCTTCACCTCCTATTCCGAATGCTATTTGAATTACTGCCAGAATCAGTGCTTCCCGAATAGCTATTCTTTTGGATATCAAATAAATGCTTGTTTCTCTCACTTTGGCCTTTTATTTTAGGTTAACAGGCTAGAGCTAGACTCTAGAATCTAGTGACTCTCAACCTGTGGGTCGCGACCCCTTTGGGGGTCGAACGACCCTTTCACAGGGATCCCTAAATACATCCTGCATATCAGATATTTACATTATGATTCATAACAGTAGCAAAATTACAGTTATGAAGTAGCAACGAAAATAATTTTATGGTTGGGGGTCACCGCAACATGAGGAACTGTATTAAAGGGTCGCAGCATTAGGAAGGTTGAGAACCACTGGGCTAGACCAACTCAATAAATTGCTTCATTAATCCCTCCAATTTCCATGCTGAACTTCAGTTGGAAATTTGGCCTATCGAGTCCTTGTTTTTGCAAAATGACTGTCTTTAAATGACTGTAGCTCGGCCAACTTCTCACCTGAGCCACAAAGTATTCTTTTTTCATAGGTAGAATCACCAAGTGTTTTTATAATTCAATTTATGTCTTTACTTGCTGCATTTATTCAACCTCTCTGTACCTCAATTTCTATGTATTAAATGAAGGGTTGTTAATGATCTACTGTTCAATTCCTAGGATTATTCACATTTAAGTAAGTTGAATTATATAGAACGGTATGTAGTATCTGTTGCATAAAAAGTACTCAGTAATGCTACCCATTATTTTACCCAGTTCTGCATCTGCTCATGCATGCACATACATTCACACTCAAATTCAGTGCCCTCCCCCACATCTGTATAAACAGTCCTACCCATCCTTCTAACCCCAAGTGAAACTGCAGTCTCCTAAACCCCACCCCCAGTTCCCAGAGCTCTCTGCCTCCCCTGAACTTCTATAGCAGTTATTGCCTGCACTACTCATTCTATTCTGAATCACATTCTGCCTCCCATTGTTCTCTCATTGTTAGTCCTGTCTCCCACACTCAGCTCTTTGACAGCAGGGAATGGTTCTTAATTTTTTCTAAACCCCCACAGCACCTAGCAGATTGGTAAAGATAGTAGGTAGTAGACAAATACTAGGAGATTGTTGTCCCCATAGAGTTCAGTTCAAGCAATAATTGAACTGAAACACTGTGTCGAATTTTAGAATCTCAAAAAGCTTCACACAAATGTCCTGATCATTTTCTTGCTGGGACACAGGCCAGAGGCTTCTTGTCTCCAAACAGTAACAAGAGCAAATGAGCTTTGCTTTTTAAGAGGACATGAAAAGGAAACCTGGAATCCAGGCTCCGTTCAGACAGACCTTGGGGAGAATCATCTCTCTCTGTTTCAGTGTATTCAGATAAAATAAGGGGTTGGACTAGAATGGTTTCTAAGATACCTCCTGGCTCTAATATTCTATGATTCTAGGAACTCAGCCTTCCCACTTTTCTTTTCTTTTTTATATATATATATTTTACTGATGTTTTACAGAGTACAGAGAGGAAGGGAGAAAGATAGTTAGAAACATCGATGAGAGAGAAACATCGATCAGCTGCCTCCCGCACATCTCCTACTGGGGATGTGCCCACAACCCAGGTACATGCCCTTGACCGGAATCGAACCTGGGACCCTTCAGTCCGCAAGCCGACGCTCTATCCACTGAGACAAACCGGTTTTGGCAAGCCTTCCCACTTTTCATCCAAATCATGTTTGAATCTTAAAGCAGAAAACTGATCTACCTGGCTTGGTGACCTGGGCCACCTTTCTGCCTATAAACAAGGCCCTAAATTCCTTTGTCCAAAGTACCTTCCCAGTTATGAGCTCAGCTGACCTCCTGTGAAGTCCAAAGTGTCAAAATTATTATCACAGAAAAAAATGAAGCTCAGAGAGGTAAAGTGACTTGCCTAAGATCACACAAGTTAGTGGCAGAGTGAGAACTAGAATTTGAGGTTCAACAGCACAGGCTTGCTCTTTGACTTGGCCATCTGATCTTTTCTACTCCTGCACTTCATACCCTTTGAGACTTCTCCTGCCCCCTCTACCCCAATCTAACCTGAAAGTCAAATTCATACATGATCAACCACAAGCAAAAACCAGTGCATAATCCTGATTTATCAAGTGTTATCAGTAAAAATAAACCTCATGTGTATGGAGGAGAATGAAGAGAGAAGCTTTTGTCTTGCTCTATCTGCTTAGTGCTTTTTTACCCACAATCATTCAACACCAGCATTCATTTTTAACCATAATTTAACATTTCAATTAAGCAATAAAGTTTGTGTATTTTGCCGTAACCGGTTTGGCTCAGTGGATAGAGTGCCGGCCGCGGACTGAAAGGTCCCAGGTTCGATTCCAGTCAAGGGCATGTACCTTGGTTGCAGGCACATCCCCCGTAGGAGGTGTGCAGGAGGTGGCTGATCAATGTTTCTCTCTCATCGATGTTTCTAACTCTCTATCCCTCTCCCTTCCTCTCTGTAAAAAATCAATAAAATATATTTTTTTAAAAAAGTTTGTGTATTCTGCATTCTCTCAAGGCTATAGCCAACTCCCTGTTTTCTTGAGTATGTAAATAAAGTCGGGTGTTTTCACTTCTTATCTAGCCTTTTTTTTTTTTACAACTTAGAGCCACCTGTTTCAGGAGAGAAGGGCTGCTTGGCGGCTAGCCCTGAAGTTCCACAGGTGTCTTCACTTCTCAGGAAAAGCAGCATGTTCAAATTCTCCTTCAGCTCCCCTTACCTTTACACCCAGGAGATGGCATGTCTACAGCCCCTTCCCCTGATCTCTTTGTTCTGTCTTCCCTCTACATCAGTGGATCTCAACCTTCCTAATCTCAGATGAGGAGATTTTATAGCTATGAGTCACTGTTTGATTCTAGGGCAGTGGTTCTCAACCTTCCTAATGCCGCGACCCTTTAATACAGTTCCTCATGTTGTGGTGACTCCCAACCATAAAATTATTTTCGTTGCTACTTCATAACTGTAATTTTGCTACTGTTATGAATCATAATGTAAATATCTGATATGCAGGATGTATTTTCATTGTTACAAATTGAACATAATTAAAGCATAGTGATTAATCACAAAAACAATATGTAATTATATGTGTTTTCCGATGGTCTTAGGTGACCCCTGTGAAAGGGCCGTTCGACCCCCAAAGGGGTCGCGACCCACAGGTTGAGAACCGCTGCTCTACATCCTTAAAAAACATCTGCCTGCACTGAGATATTAAGGTGGGTTCTTGAGGACAGGAGTCCAACATCTTATCAAGATGCTGGGACTCAAATAAACCTCTTTCCTTTTCACGAGCACCTGTCTCACAAATTTGACTTTCATTGCAGCAGGCAGCCAAACCTGGTTCAGTTATTGACCCTCTATTGTGTGCATAGGAATATGCTAGACATGGGCAATCTCTGCCTTCAAGAAGCTTAAAATCCAGCTAGGAAATCAGGACTCACAAACAAGAAAGTTTGCTTAACAATACTTAAGGAGATATAATCACAGGCCAAGCAAATAAGAGCTGCTTGGGGAGAGAGGTCAGCATGGTAGTGAAGGGGGCTGAATTTATCACCCCAGAATACGCCTCTTTGCCAAAGGATTATTGTAGGCTGATTATTTTTTATGTATATTTTATTGATTTTTTTTTTTTTTTTTTTACAGAAAGGAAGGGAGAGGGATAGAGAGTTAGAAACATCGGTGAGAGAGAAACATCGATCAGCTGCCCCCTGCATACCCCCGACTGGGGATGTGCCCTCAACCAAGGCACATGCCCTTGACCAGAATCGAACCCGGGACCCTTCGGTCCGCAGGCCGACGCTCTATTCACTGACCCAAACTGGTCAGGGCGGCTGATTATTTTTAAGAAATGGCAGACACAGTAGAAGCTCTGAAAACTGAGTAGAAGTTGCCCTTTTGTAAGAGACATTTACTTTTATCAGGAAATATCCATTTGTAAGTATACCTCCCTCTCTGAACCAGGAAAAGAAGGATGACTAAATCTCTAGAAACTTTTAGCAATGAGGAAGGCAAGGACTAAATCTGCCTAACTGCCTCCCATAAGTGACCTCACTCTTCCCACAACATCTTCTTTTGCCTTTACCTGAAGATGGTATTTATGGTGGTGGCTTGGGCCATTTCAGGGACTTAGCTTTCCTGGGTCTCTCCCATGTATACAGGAAGTATACATATTATTAGACTTCTGTTTGTTTGTTTGTTCCTGTCAATCTCTCTTTTCTTACAGGGGTGGTGTTTCAGTCAAGAACCTAGAAAGGTAGAGGGAAAATTATTTTTCCGTTCCCACAACAGTTACTTCTTGAGACTTATTGACAAGGAAGAAGAAGGAAAAAGCCTTCTGGAGTGTTCACAGTGCACTGTACCTTGATCTGGGTGGTGTTACTGGTACATGGGGGCACATTTATGTAAACATTCACAGAGCTGCACACTCTAGAATTTTGCATTTTACCATATATAGGTATACCTCAATTTATTAAAAAGTTCAGAAAAAAGAGAAAAGACCTACAGCTGGAATTGCCAGTGTTCACAGAAAATTTTCAGGGCAGAAAGCTTTTCTGAAAGAAAGAATTTATTGAACCAAAATCTAGCCAGAAAAGGAACAGGTCCTGAGGCATGAAGTCTAAATCACCAACAGCAGGGCTAGGTGGAAAAGGCAAGCATGCTCACCATTATGAATTTGTTTGGCACTTTTATATATTATGTTTTAGGAAAGAAATATATAAGTTGTTTTAAAAGAATTTACATTGGCTACAAATAAGGGGGACATGAAAAGGTAAAGTGGGGTGGCAGTTTTAGGATATTTAGAAAGTGCTCAGTAAATGCTACCCATTATGTGAGGATGCACAGTCCATAACGAAGAAATACGTATTATTTTTGGTTGGTGGTGGACAACAGTTTATATGCATAAGCAGGATGCTGTGGCTTCTAGGGGTCACTACAAACGGTGACTCAAAGCTGCAACATACATTCAAGAATGTGATCAGTCTTTTGTGAGTTGGCCCATAGCTATTAAATGGTTCATTATTCTTGTCTCTTTCTCTCACTCTGTGACCCACTATAATTTAATTTCAGACATCTCAGAATTTTTCTCTTGTCAGGAACATCCTCATGGAAGAAGAAGTGGAGTTTGCTTGAAGATGTGAATGAATCTAGCTCAGTAGTTTTCATCTCTAGCTACAATTTAGATTCAACTGGATAGCTTTTTAAAAAATAGTGATTCTTGGGGCTCACACTACACCAACACAATCAGAAGCTCTGGAAGTAGGACCTTAGTATTCATTTAAAATTTTTTTATTTCTAAATTACAGTTGACATACAATATTATATTAGTTTCAGGTGTACATCCAATGATTGCATAACTTAAGAGTGATCACTCTGATAAACCTAGTATCCCTCTGACACCATTCACAATTATACAATACTAGAGGCCCGGTGCACAAAAATTTGTGCACTCGGGGGGAGGGAGGGGAGAGTTCCTCAGCCTGGCCCATGCCCTCTCGCAGTCTGGGACCCATCGGGAGATAACGACCTGCTGGCTTAGGCCTGCTCCCAGCTGGCAGAGGGCAGGCCCAATCCCTAGGTGCAGCCCCTGGTCGGGCTCAGAGCAGGGTCGATTGGGGAGTTGGGGCATCGCCCCCTGTCATGCACAGAGCAGGGCAGATTGGGAGGTTGTGATGCCACCCTCAGTCACACTCAGGGTAGAGCCAACTGGGGGGTGGGGCACCGCCCCCTGTCACACTCAAGGCAGGGTCGATAGGGAGGTTGCAGCGCCACCCCGTCACGCACAGAGCAGGGCCGATCAGAGGGTTGGGGCGCTGCCCCCTATCACGCACAGAGCAGGGCCCATCAAGGGGGTTGGGGCTTTGTACTCTGTCACACACAGCGCAGGGCCCATCACGCGGGTGAGGAGCCCCCCTCTGTCACACACAGAGCAGGGCCAATCAGGGGGTTGAGGAGCTCCCCCCTGTCACTCACAGAGCAGGGCTGATAGGGGAGTTGGGGCACCGCCCCCTGTCA
>NW_006295083.1:675629-684191 GCF_000327345.1 Myotis davidii
ACTTAACTCTGTATCAACTCCAGCTCTGAGATCCCGGCTCGCAGCTTCTATAGTTGTTACAATGTTCAAACTGCAGGCTCAGAGGCCGGCAAGGCAAGCAGGGAACGTTGGAGTCCTCCGTCACTGAAGCAAGCAAGCCTCATGTTCAGTTTAAGCTGCCTGGCTGCCGGCTGTCATCTTGGCTGGAAGTTAATTTGCATATCTCACTGATTAGCCAATGGGAAGGGTAGCAGTCGTACGCCAATTACCATGTTTCTCTTTTATTAGATAAGGATTATTGACTATATTCCCATCCCATCAACCCCTCTCCAATCCAGCAAACATCAAAATGTTCTTAGCATCTATGAGTCTGTTTCTGTTCTGCTTATTAGCTTATTTTGTTTTTAGGTTCCATATATAAGTGAAATCATCTGGCATTTGTCCTCTATCTGACCTATTTCACCCAGCATAATACCCTCTAGATCAGTCCATGTTGCTGCAGGTGGCAAGATTTCATTCTTTTTAAAAGCTGAATCCTATTCCATTGTGTATATGTGCTATTCCTTCTTTATCCATTCATCTATTGATAGACCCTTAGGTTGCTTCCAAATCTTGGGATATTGTAAATAATGCTGCAATAAACATATGGATGCATATGTCTTTTCAATTTAATGTTTTGGGTTTCTTCAGATAAATACCCAGAAGTGGAATTGCTCGGTTCTTATTTATCTCTTGTTATAGCCTTTGTTCTAAAGTTTATTTTATTTTGTCTGCTATAAATATTGCTATCCTAGCTTTTTTGTTTTGTTTTGTTTCCATTTTCATAAAAATATTTTTCCAAGCCTTCACTTTCAGTCTGTGTGTGTCTTTCTATCTGAAGTGAGTCTTATAGATAGCATTTGTAAGGGTTTTGTTTTATCTATTCATCCAGCATGTCTTTTGATTGGAGCATTTTATCCATATGTATTTAAAGTAATTGTTGAGCCAAAACCGGTTTGGCTCAGTGGATAGAGCGTCGGCCTGTGGACTGAAAGGTCCCAGGTTCGATTCCAGTCAAGGGCATGTACCTGGGTTGCGGGCACATCCCCAGTGGGAGATGTGCGGGAGGCAGCTGATCGATGTTTCTCTCTCATCGATGTTTCTAGCTCTCTGTCTCTCTCCCTTCCTCTCTGTAGAAAATCATGAAAATATATTTAAAAAAATAAATTGTTGATAAATATGTATTTATTGCTGTTTTATTATTCATATTTTCTAACTTTTTTTTTCTTCTTAAGGAAGACCCTTTAACATTTCTTATAATACTGGTTTGGCGGTGATGAGCTCCTTTTCTTGTCCGGGAAACTATTTATCTATCCTTAGATTCTAAATGATAGCTTTGCTGGACAGAGTAATTTGGGTTGTAGGTTCTTGCTTTTCATAACTTTGAATATTTTGTGGCAATCTCTTCTGGCCTGCAAAGATTCTGTTTACAAAACAGCTGATAGTCTTATGGGAGCTCCCTTGTAGGTAACTAACTACTTTTCTCTTGCCTCTTTTTTTTTTTATTAAAAATTTTTAATGTTGACACTATTGCAGTACTTTTATGATTCTTTCTTTGTCTTTCACATTTGGCATTTTAATTATGATGTGTCTTGGTGGGCCTCTTTGGGTTCATCTTGTTTGGAACTCTCTGGCATTGTATGTCTATTTCCTTTGCCAAGTTAGGGAAGTGTCCTACCAGATACAATTGTTTTAGGTCTTAGACAACACGTGCGTGGCTGCATGGCAATCTAATAATTTTTAAAAAAATACATTTGTATTGGTTTCAGAGAGGAAGGGGGAGGGAGGGAGAGAGAAAATCATTGGTTGGTTGCTTCCTGCACGCCCCCTACTGGGGATTGAGCCTGTAACCCGAGCATGTGCCTTTGACTGGATGATGTGTCTTGGTGGGCCTCTTTGGGTTCATCTTGTTTGGAACTCTCTGGCATTGTATGTCTATTTCCTTTGCCAAGTTAGGGAAGATTTCCATTTTTATTTTTTTAAATAAGTTTTCAATTTCTTGCTGTCTCTCTTCCCTTTCTGGTACCCCCTTGATGTGAATGTTGGTATGCATAAAGTCCCAGAGACTCCTACAATATCCTCATTTTTTGTTGTTAATCCTCACCTGAAGGTGTTTTTTCATTGAATTTTATAGAGAGTGGGAGGAGGAGAAACAGAGAAACATCAATGTAAGAGAGACACATTGATTGGTTGCCTCCCACACAAGCCCCGACCAGGACCAGGGATTAAGCCTGCAACTGAGGCATGTGCCCTTGACCAGAATTGAACCTGGGACCCTTCAGTCTGCAGGCTGCTGCTCTATCCACTTAGCAAAACTGGCTAGGGATATCCTCAATTTTTAAATTCTTTTTTCTTTTTGCTGTTCTGATTGGGTGTTTTCTGCTTTTTTATGTTCAAAATCACTAATTTGGTTCTCTGCTTCATTTACTCTACTGTTGATTTCCTGTAATTCATTCTTAATTTTAGTTAGTGTTTCCTTCATTTCTGAATGATTCTTTTTTATGGTTTCCATGTCCTTTTTTATTCTGTTGAAGTTTTCATGAAGTTCCTTGAGTATCCTTATCATCATTGTTTTAAACTCTGTATCTGGTAGTTTGTTTGCCTCCCTTTCATTTAGTTCTTTTCCTGGAGTTTTCTTCTGTGTTTTTTTGTTTGTTTGTTTGTTTTTGTTTTGGTTTTTTTTTTTCATTTGGGACACGTTTCTTTGTGTTATTTCAGCTGCTTCACCATGTGTGTTTGTATGTATTAAGTAGAGCTGCTATGTCTCCCAGACTTGGGAGAGTGGCCCTATATAGTAGGTGTCCTGTAGGACCCAATGGTGCAGCCTCCTCTATCACCCAAGCTGTGTGCATCCCCATCCCCCATGTGGGTTGTGTGCACTGTCCTATTGTAATTGAGCCTTGATTGCTGTTGGCATGTCACTGAGAGGGACTGACCCCCAGGCCAATTGTCTGTGAGTACTGGCTGTGACTATAGCAGAGGAGCTGCTCTGCAGGGGCTGACCCTCCAAAGCAGAACTTGCTTAACTGAGGCTTTGGTGCCCTCCAAGTCTGCCCCCTGAGGATGTTGCTCATGGAGGTGGTTGGGTTGTAATGTGGTGTAGTCTGAAGCTGACCACTGGGTGTCCTGGCTCTGGGGCCTCCTGGAAGGTACAAGGTCAGCCACTGCCTATCCTATGCCTGGGGCCACTTGGCATGAGCTGCAGAATGATCTTTAAATGGCTTCTACTTGAGCTGGGCTTGGAGGTATCCAGAAAAGGCCAAACTGTGACAGCTGGCTGCCACTAGTGCCAGGCCAGGGGCCACTACACAAGCAGTACAGGGTATGCAGAGGCAAAATTCTGCTTGTTAAACAGATTTTTTAAAGTCAAAAGTATGAGCCAAGAGGAGCAGTTTATATGGAAAAACCACTGGTAGCAGCTTGGGTGGGCCCCCAAGTTGGGTGGGGTCACAGGGAATCACCAAGGTGGGGCAACACAGTTTGAGCCAGGTTGATGGAGACTCAGATATGGTGGCTGCCTGCCAGCTGTGTGGAGGGGCTCTCAGAAAAAGAATGATGGCCTTTGCCAGCATTTTTATCTGGGAGAAAGCTACCCCTCCAGCTCGCACCCTGATATCCAACAATTAAGTTCCACCCCACAAGTCTCTGGTGCCTTTCAAGCTGGTGTCCTTTCAAGCTGCCCCAGCGTTGGAGCTCAGAAGGAGTGTGTCTGAGTAAGTTGGTGTACAAGCTCTTTAAGAGGAATGCCTAGGACTCCAGTAGACTCCATCTCACTCAGCCTCAATTCCCACTGGTATTTACAACCAGAAATTGTGGGGACTTTTCTTCTCAACACTGGAACCCTGGGCTAGGAGATCTGATGTGTGGCTGGGACCCCTCACTTCTCAGAGGGTCCTCCACAGCTGAGATATCTCTCTTGATTTTTATCTGCCACGTGTGGGTGTGGGACCAGCCCATTCTGCCTCTCTGCCCCTCCTGCCAGCCTTGATGTGGCTCCTTCTGTATATCTTTAGTTATAGGACTCATGTTCAGCTAGATTTCAGGAAGTTCTCAATGACTGTTTTCCTTTAGTTTAGTTGTAAGTTTGATGTGGTTGTGGGAGGTTTCATTACTGCATTTTCCTATGTTGCCATCTTCTTCTTCAGTATGCATATTTTTTTTAAACCAGGATTGAAACCCTGGCTGGTGTGCCTAGGTTGGGTGTCATGGAAAGGTTGCTGGTTTAATTCCTTGTCAGGGAACATGCCTGGCTTGTGGGCTCAATCCCTTGTGGGGAGAATGCAGGAGGTAGCCAGTTGAGAACCAGGATTGAGAACTATTATGGGTCTGATCACTACAGAAAAAAAAAATCCAAAGGCTACTCAAACATTTTTAAGTGGCCAAGAGCTCTTGCATACATTTTCTCATTTAAGCTTCATAACAAATAATACTGAGAGATATGTACTGTTGTTGCAATGTTCACTTTATGGATGAGAAAATAGAGGCTCGAGTCATAATGCCTGTATCAAATCTGGGAATTCATCCTATGTCTGTTTGTCCCAAAGCCAGTGACTTTAACCCATGCACAATATTGCCTGTCAGCCAAGCATGTCACTAGGGAAGCACAGGCAGAGGCTTCTGATGGATGAGCTGGCTGTTTATGAAGAGATCACTGCTTTTTAAATGGCCTTTCTTTTTTTATTGAGTGTTAACTTACATACACTAAAATGCATTATTAGTCTTATGTGTATAGCTCCATGAGTTTGACAAATGTATACACCCCTGTAATCACCACCCAGATCTTCATGCCCGTCTTCAGTCAATCCCCATCCCAAGTGGCAACCATTGTTCTGATTTCTTTTTTTTTATATTTTATTGTAGGGTTAAAGTATTGCAAATAGTAGTACATATGTCTCCTTTTTTACCCCATTGACCTTCCCCTGGCCTCCCCTATCCCCCGGAACATGCCCTCACCCCCCCCCCCAGTGTCTTGTGTCCATTGGTTATGCTTCATCGTTCTGATTTCTACCATCACCTATTTTTGAATGCCCTATACACGGAATCATACAGCATGTACTCTATTGTGTCTGGCTTATTTTGCTCACTATTCTGTCTGTGAGTTTCATAAGATCATTTCTTATGTAAAAAAAAAAAAAAGAATACTAAGAGTCTAGGAGATTCTAAATCAATCAGACTCAGGACCCACCAGGGTTCAGGGATTTAATTGCAGAGCTGGGAACTGCTGTTGCTGGGAAGCCTTTTTCTACCTCGTCACTCTAGTTCTAGCAATGCACTCATGACTAATATTAACAATGGGGCCCCTAAGACATATTTCTACTGAATTGTCCAAGACACTTGGAATACATTAACCTCATACAGTCTGGGAAGTAGCAGAAGCCAGCTTCCTGGAGCGCTGCAATGAACTTGGCCTCTGGATTCGAGGAGCCCTGGGAAGATTTCTAGTCCTCCCAATTTCAAAAGGGTCCCAAAGAGCATGATTAATATTTTGCAAGAGATAGCAAGAGCATTTCTGGTGCAACCCCACTTTAGTAGAGTTCAATTGAATCCTCATATTCCACTGGATTTCCCTTCAGAGCTGAGGCCAGAATGTCATGGCTGACTCCAAAATAACACAAAGTATACACAGTCATTCTCTCTCTCCTTCCTACAGCCTTTCACCAGAGGCTAATGCCAGTGTCTTGTGTCAGCTACTTTCTTTATTTTTGTAAGCAATTCCAAATTTCTAGATTTTCTAAGTCCATTGCTATGTGCTAGCTCTTCTCATATAGAAATAATACAGTCATTTTGAATGGGTTTAGTCATATCAACACAGCTTTATTCTCTCTCCATTCAGGGTCTCCAGCATGAGGCAGAAATAACTTGAGCTCACACTATAAGTAGAGTCCTTCAATCAGAGCTGTAAGAGGCATAGAATCACAATCATTGTGATCTATTTCATGGATTTATTTTAAGGGTTTCCTTTCTGTAACCTTGAACTTTGACCTTTGGACTTCATTTGTAAGTCTACTGTAGTCTCCAGACATCAAGCTAATTTTCCCATATGGTATCCTGGTATCTAGTAGATTTTTTGTTTGATTGTCATTGTCATTGTTTGGTTCCCTAACTTCTCACCTACTTGATCTCTCCAGCAGAAATTTGCACTTGCTCCCCACTGTATCACTTGAGAAGAAAACAGACCCACTACTTGAAAAAAATTTCTATGTTTGGAGATGAAAACCATCCATGTTCTAGCCTTTAGTCCTTGACTCACTGTCTATCTAACTTCATCCTTTCTTTTCCTCATATTTGGCAGAGAGGTACAAATCCCAACCTCTCCCTGCTTCACAAGAATGTGCACAGGACAAATGACAGTATATATCTGAAGCCCTTTGAGATCTTGCCTGTATAATTTTAAAAGATGATTACCATAATTAAATCTTAACTGATGGGAAAGTATGCTTTCATAAAGGAAGCCACTGAGAAGTGGCTATCAGGTACATACTAGGAAAAAAATTAAAACTTCAGTCACAGAAGAAAAAAATAAGTTTTTTGGGGGGTGGGGGTAGGGGTAAACTAACTTTGAACAGAAGCTGACATTATTAAACCTTTTATTTATAATCTTGGAAGCACAGTTGAAGAAGTAGTTCAAGACTAACAACTTACTACTCGAGCTTTCAAATTTAAACCTCCCCTTAATTCTGTTAACCAACTATTAGTGTAGAAATGTTTTCTTGGCTTATAGTCTTATGCTACCACTTAGTTCTGTCATCAGAAATTCAATTTGGCATTATTTGGCTGTTTAAATCATGAAGTAGCCAGGCAGTTGTCTTTTTCCTCAGGGGTTCCAAGAAAGGTCTTTGGTTAAATGTCACAGGCTCAGACAGAGCCAAAAACTTGCTGTGACATACTGGGAAAAGCAGAGAACTCTTCAGGACTTGGTCTGCTTGCTACATTCTTGACACAGCCTAGGAAAGCTTAGCAGGGTGGCAATGTCATATAGTTAGTTGAAAGCTCAGGAGGGATGGGCAGCCAGGAAGCCTGGGTTGTATTTGTTTGACTAGCTTGGGCTATTTACTATCTTTCTCTGAGCTTCAAAGCTCCCTTTTGGAGTTGAAAGGATGTCTCACCTCTAAATTTTCTTCTAGCTTATCAATATTCCTTTAACATAATTGGGAGTGATGGTGTAAAAGAACCGGCCTTACAAATTTGGGCTATAGTTTGGAATCTTAGATGTCTAGCTCATTTGTCTCTTTTCTGTCTATACCATGATGCAGTAATGAAGGAATTGCTTCATTGAATGGAGACACAGGCTGATTCAGTCCAGGCTAATCTAGTCACAGGTGCATGGAAGAGGGAATATCCTGCATCTTCCTGTGGGACACTCATTTCTATTGGTTGTATTTCCTCACATCCTTTGTTATTTTTGTGTTTAGTGAACATGTATTGATGGCCACTATATGCTAGGTAGTACATACAAACAGGTATTTTATAGCTAAAACTTCACAGACAACATATATTTTGAGCATTAGAATGAAAAAATGCACTTTCCTTGTTTGTGCAGAAGTTGAATATTGCAAGAAATATTTTAATTAACATAAAAGTACTGTGAATATTTCTGTCTTCTCTGCATCCAATGCGGCTAGAGATTTGTCCGGTTCCTGAGTAGGGGCTGCTGGGGATTGAGAAAATGAAAGAAAGAGACAGACACAGAGATGGAAGAAAAAAGCTGGGGCTGGGTGGGATCACTGTCCTCTGATGGAGAAACAGGGACAGAGACAGGGACCCAGAGCCAATACAGTGCATTTATTTTAAACAGCAGAAACCAGAAAGTTTACTAAAAGTCAAGACAAAGAAGATTATGCGCATTCTTGGGTGGGTCCGAGTTGTATTCATTCCTGGAGCTTGGATGGATTTAAATAACAAAACCCACCCCCTGGCACCTGGGCTGAAGGTCAAGCTGACGACACTCCTGCCTCTGGCAAAGCATGTTTCCAGGAAGTGGCTTTGCCAACGCCACTGGATTCAGCTGACAATAATTAAAGAAATGCCCACGTGCCTTCCCAGGTGCTCTCTACAAAGAACCAACTTTGTTTCATGAATTAATATTTAAATAACAAAGTAATTGAACAAATCAGACCTGAAATCAGAGAGGTGGGGCTTCAATTTTTTTTTGCCAATGATGACTTTTGTCAACTCCAGGAAAGTGGCTAAACCTCTCAGAGCCTGTTTTCTGATATGTGCTGTGTTGTGTCACAGTATCCACCTTGCAGGGTAGTTGTGAGGATCAGTGAGGTAACATATATGCAAAGTAGATAGCTCTCTGTCTGGCAAGTAAGTCACTCAACAACTATTTGCTTTAGGGATTTTCCCTCATTCCAATTCCAAATATTTATATTGTAATCATAAGGAAAAAATCAAATCTACCCCAAGGGGGTCAAGTGGGCCAATTTTCTGCTGAATACTCTTTCACTTCTGTAGTCTCAGGTGGAACTGATATCCTGTCCTACCACAACAACATAGCAGGAGGAGTGTTATTATTTTTAATATGTTTCTATTCATTTTTGA
>NW_006295083.1:684209-692616 GCF_000327345.1 Myotis davidii
AAAGAGAGAGCCATTGATCGGCTGCCTCCAACATGCCCCAATCCGGGCAACGTGCCCCGACCTGGAATCAAATGGGCCACCTTTTGGTACACAGGACAATGCTCAACCAACTGAGCTACACCGGCTGGCCAAGGCAGCAGGAGTGTTATTAGAAAACACACCCTTTCCTCTAGGGAAGGAAGAAGAAAGGAGAGAGAGAGAAAATAGAGAGAAGAAAGAAAAAGTATCTGGTACATGTGCAATTGATTTGGAGATGTAGGCAAGCTGGTAGTTTGTAGTTGCTCTTTTCCTGAAGCACAACACTGTCAGAAATCAATATGCTGAAAGCAGTTTTGGAAAGTCTGCTCAGGAACCCCAGGAGGATTCTAAGAACTGTTGCCACATCTATTCTAGCTCTAGGCAAGTCCCTAACCTAACCAGGTACTCTCATTGCAAGATAAGCAATCAGGGCACTATCCTCTCCCTATTACAGTGAAGATAAAGCTACCTGGCCTCAAGGGGGAAGGGAAGCCAAGAGGTTTAATTCATTGTTCCAGCAGTGGAATCAGATGGGGGAGAGAAGATAGATTTCATTTGACTTAATTTCCCACTGGTAATAAATGGAAGGGCAAGTTTCCAAGACATATTTGTCTAAATCAGTGGTTCTCAACCTTCTGGCCCTTTAAATACAGTTCCTCATGTTGTGACCCAACCATAAAATTATTTTCGTTGCTACTTCATAACTGTAATGTTGCTACTGTTATGAATCATAATGTAAATATCTGATCTGCAGGATGGTCTTAGGCGATCCCTGTGAAAGGGTCATTCGACCCCCAAAGGGGTCGCGACCCACAGGTTGAGAACCTCTGGTCTAAATGCAGAGCCTGACCAGCTAACCCCCACATTACCCTGCCTCTTGTCCAGAGTCTCATATGACCTGTGCCTTGTTCTTGCAAAATGACTGACAAAGGTCTGGATGACTAATTTCAGGACAGGAGCACAGTCTTCTACTGTTTGGAACTGGGGAGTTGTAAAGGAAATGAACCACACAGGGTTTGGGCCCAGGACCTCAGCCTCATGATGACAATACTTTAATCATCTGAGCATTTGGTTATACCTCCTACCATTAGAAACTGGTAGGCTTTTTTTTTAACTTGCTGCTTCAAATCAGGAACTGATTTAGCTCTTTCAAGGACTCATTTGGCATAGCTAGCATCTGCTTTCAAAACACTTGGGAATTAAATATCTTCAGAGCTGTTCCCTCTTGGATGGGATTCTCCAGACAGTGATAGATTTGTTTCTAAGGAAACAGAGATGGGAAAACAAAAGAATAAGAGTCAGGAGTCCTCATTTTACCCTTGGATTGGCTCCAGCATGCAAAATATATATATCAATGATCCAAAATGGATATTTTATACTCATATTCTTAGTTTATCTCCATTCACCCCAGCTTCTTTACAGAACCTCTACTACTTGGCATTACCCTTTGTGGAACAGCCTTAAGGTCAGGGACTTTCTGCTCTCTTCCTCCATTCTCTTTTCTTCATCAACACTCCACCTGTTCTTTCATCCATATTTCATTTCTAGATGCCCTTCTTGTGTGACCCATACAGCTCCTGATATACTGTTAGTCCACAGCACAGCTATAGATTTCATTTCTTTCCGTATTTGATATTTTCTTTATTCTGGCTTAGACTAATTTGTGGGAACTATATATAAAGGTATAATTTGTCATTGAAGTCGGTGAATAAGATGCAGTGACTACAGGGAACTCAGATGGAAGTTTTTGTTTTTTCCTTCAAAATGGGCCATATCTGACAGTCTGTTCCCCATGGCATTTCCTAGTACACCATGATGCTATATGAACTTAGATGTAGATGAAGAGTGAAGAGATCCACAAAAGTAAAATCTAATTGGACTTTTAAAAGCAAACATAATACAGCATAGTGCCTATAGTTAACAATACTGTATTATATACTTAAAGTTTGCTAAGAGGGTAGATCTTCTGTTAAGTGTTCTTATAACACACACAAAAAAGTAAATAAAGAGGACAAGAGGAAAAATTTGGAAGTGATGGATATGTTCATGGCATTGATTGTGCTGACAATTTCATGAGCATATAATTATTTCCAAACCATCAAGTTGTATATATTACTAGTAAATGTGTACAGCTTTTTGTATGCCAATCATACCTCAGTTAAGTGTTGTTGTTTTTTGTTGTTTTTTTTTATTTTTTTTATTTATTTTTTTTTAAGTGTTGTTGTTTTTAAAAGCAAACATATCTTGGTAAAGGCACGTGGGATCTTTCTGTATAATTTCTTACAACTGCATGTGAATATATACCTACCTCAATTAAAGAGTTTAATTTTTAAAAAGCAGGCAGAAGATCTTTATATACAGGATTTAGTCTGGAGTTTCTAAGAGAAAGAGATCAGTAGACAATTAGGTCCAAAATGTTCTGTTTCCCTCAAAGATCAAAGGACATCTAATTCTGAGTGCAGAAACCATGCCATTATTAATAGTCAACGGTTTTAAGGTAAAAGGAGAAAATAAGAAACAAAAAATACAGTGAGAAGAATAAGATATTTCTCATTGTGTTGTCAATTCTCTTTTATTCACCCTCATCATGATGTTCTCCCCTCAGTTGGGTCCACTGTAATAACTAAAGCTTATTTTAACCCAGCCACATCATCTGATTGGGATGGTCATGTCAACTATAAACAGAAGGGAGCTCCCCAAAATGGTGATTTTACCCCCCCAAAAAAAGATATGTCTGCCTTTTAGTGCCATTTACATATTCTAGGGCTCTCTCAACCCTGCAGGTGTGTTCTCTCTCTCTCTCTCTCTCTCTCTCTCTCTCTCTCTCTCTCTCTCTCCACATCACCCAAATATTGAATTTCGCCCTGTTTTCTATAGGACACAGACCAGGTTTGCCTAGAAAATAATCCTGGAGAGATTAGACTCTGACTAAGTCTCATTTCCAGTATCTAAAGGCAGAGGATTAGATTAACAAGTAAATAATATAATACTGTGCTCCAATTGCACTACATGAGTTCTCTAATATATGGCCTTTTTAATGGATGCTGGCCAGGATAGTTCTTAGAAGCAGATGGTGAGTATTACATTGGTCAATGGCACTGCACACCTAGGAAGAGGACACAAGGAATACCTAAGATTTGGAGTAGAAAAAAGTGACTTCTGGTTTTTCTTTGTGCTCTGATATAAACATTAAAAGTCATAAGTTTCGCCCTGGCTGGTTTGGCCCACTGGATGGAGCGTCGGCCTGGGGACTGAAGGGTCCCAGGGTCTATTCCGGTCAAGGGCATGTACCTTGGTTGCGGGCACATCCCCAGTGGGGGGTGTGCAGGAGGCAGCTGATTGATGCTTCTCTTTCATCGATGTTTCTAACTCTCTATCCCTCTCCCTTCCTCTCTGTAAAAAAGCAATAAAATATATTTTTTTAAAAAAAACATGCGAAAAAGTCATACGTTTCACATTGAATTGTGTATTTGAGGAGGAGGGCAGAAATTCTATTTTGTTATAATAGCCAGTTCCTATTGTTAAAGGGACCAAAATAACTAGCATTAAGAAGGACCAGCCTGGGTTTTCACTTCCTGTTCCTTCTGATAACCCTCCAATGTCTTTCACTGCTCCTTCCTTCTTGTTTTAAATCTTTTCCTTACCTTGTCTCCTTCTATTTCTCCTTTTGCTCTGGCCAGAAAATTATATTTACTCTCAAACACAGCCAAAAAGTGTCCAAATTGTGCCACCTGAATGGGAAATTTGTCTGGTATTTTTGTCAACCTCTAACCATTGGCCTCTCCTGTTCTGGGTCAGCTCAGACCTCTGGGGCATCCCAGCCACCCCTTATGGTTCACAGAGTAACACAACTGAATTCAGATGCCTTATTAATAGTAGAGGGAAGGTGGGGACAATGTTTGCCTCTGCTAAGAGGACTTTTTGGCTATTCTACAAGCCATACAGACAAGCACATTTGCAACAGGATGGCTCTGACCTTTCCCTGTTTCCCATCCTCCTTCTCACTCCCATCTGCCGAGAGTCTTGTCCATTTTTCTAGGCAGGTGAAAAAGACACCTGAAAAAAATGACTATTACTTCTGGAGTGCTATAATAACCAGTGAGAACAGGATTAGAGTTCTGCTGTAGAGGTTGAGAGAGGGAAAATAGGAGGGAGAGAAAAAGTATTCTCTGCCCATTAGGCCAGTATTACAAATAAGACCAAGCAGTCACTGGCTTCTTTTATGGATTCCCTTTTCTTCCTGTAGTGACAAATGAAATCAGAAGGGGGAAGGGAGGGCTTTAGGGATTCAGTAAAGTAGCTGAAATCATATTTCATAGATTTGACTTTTCCCCTAATTAAAGTTCCTGGTGATACCTAATGGATATTGTCTGGGTATCAGTCTAGCATGGATTATAGCTTGGTGATTGAAAATAGGAGTCTTTGAAGTAAGGGAGATCTGGTTCAAATCCTGGCTCCCTCACTTACTAGCTCCATTTGTGCACTTAACCTCATATCTCACCTGCTTAAGAACATTGGTCCAAAAATTCCCACTTCTCCATTACATCAATAATTTCTTCCTCTCTATATGCTGCAGTATCTACCCCCCAAAATCCTCCATTCACTCCACATCCCTCTCCAGCTTCTGTCCTATTTCTCTTCTTCTGTTACAGCAAAATTCCTTGAAAGAACTATTTATATTCACTGTTTCTATTTTCTCTCCACTTCCCTCTTTAATAATCTCCAATCAGGATTTTGTCTCTATCACCCCATCAAAATAGCTCCTCTCAAGGTCAAATTAACCTTCCTTTTGTCAAATCAAATGTGCTCAATTATGAATTCTCATCTTGCTTGACATTGCATCAGCATTCTGCTCCAATCACACTGGTCTCCTGCTATTCCTTAAACATGTCATACATACGTGTTCCCACTGTGGGGCCAATGCATTGCTTGCCCCTCTGCCTGGAAAACTCTCTCCCTGGAAATCAAAGTGATTGCTCCTTTGCTTCCCACAGATCTCTGCTCAAATGCTTCTCCTCATTTTATTGTTTCCCTTGAAAAATATCTCCATCTGCTACATTATAATTTTATTTTATTAATGCCTGTCTCTTCCTAATGTCAACTTCTTGGGAACAGAAAATTTTTTGATTCACAGCTCCACCCACCAGCACTTAGAATAGTGCCTAGTGCATAATATTCAATTAATACTCACTAAATGAATGAGTGAATGAATGAATGAATCTCCCTTAGGAGACTCCTAAAAACAGCTTATGCCATATACTAGTAGAACAAGCCCTCTTTAATGCTTAGGCAAAGTATCTGAAAAGACTAGCTCACCCAGCCCTAACCGGTTTGGCTCAGTGGATAGAGCGTCAGCCTGCAGACTCAAGGGTCCCAGGTTTGATTCCAGTCAAGGGCATGTACCTTGGTTGTGGGCACATACCCAGTAGGGAGTGTGCAGGAGGCAGCTGATCGATGTTTCTCTCTCATGGATGTTTCTAACTCTCTATCCCTCTCCCTTCCTCTTTGTAAAAAAATCAATAAAATATAAAAAAAGAGACTAGCTCACCCCAAAACAAAACAGATACACATCTCAGTAAAGAGTAACCTTCATATCAGAATAAATATTGACAACTCTGCATCTGCTTTTTATGACTGACCCTTATAAATGAAATAAGGATAGGAATAAGAATCTTTATTTTACAGGTGGAGAAAATGATGAGGATCAGAGAATTGAAGTAACTTTTTTCAAGGCCACATAATTGGTCAAATTCATCCTTTTATTTGCTCATTCTTTCAGCAAATATGTATTGAGCACTTACCTCTGCCAAGCACAGCTCAAGACATTGGAAATATAGCAGTGAACAAGACACGTGAATATCCTGCCCTTCATGGAGTTTAAACTCCAGTGGAGTAAGTGAACCTATGAGCAAAAGATAACTAAATGCTGTTTCATCAACTTGAGTCATTGCTAGAGGATCAGCTGATACCACTAAAACAGATCTTTTTTTAAAAAAATGCAGATTCTTATCCAGTACGTCTGGGGTGGGGGCCAATTTTCTGCATTTCTAAAAAGCTCCCAAGTGCTGCTGGTACTCCTGGTCCATGAATCACACTGTGAACAAGGTCTTAGGGTAAAATGCACTGTCAAGGAAATAGGAACATACTTGACCCCTGTCCTTTCATTTAACACAGCTCAGACAGGAGGATTAATTACAGAAAGTGGAGCAAATTTCAAGGTACCAAGACTTGGGATTTCCTGACAGGTATGTAAAACAGGGCACTGGGAGCTCTAGAAGCAGCTGGAGTTCAGAGATACAGCTGGGGAGCAGTGTTAAGGAAATAAACCACAGTTTGGAAGGCTCCAGTTGTTGGAGAAATTCAATTCCTGGGAAGGAGGTGGAAAAGGACTGGAGAGAATAGAGCAGATTACCAGTTACAGAGAATTATCAAGGTCCAAACAGAAGCTCAGGAACAAAAGGCCCGAATCAGAACAGAAATAGAAGATAGGGGCTTGGACTCAGGTTGAAGATTGAGGTCATCACCACAGTGTCAAGACTTGTCTTGAATTAGAAGCCCTTAAATTGCTGAAGGGCAGGATTGGTACCACAGATGGGGCAGAGCCACTGTAAGTTAGGATTCAAGTGACTCCAAGGGCTGACTATGGAAAGAGGAGGGGTTTGGGATAGGGAACCAAACAGAGTGCACACTGCTCCCATCAGACAGAAGAGTGTGTTGGGCTTTGTTTTGAGTGGAATGGTCCAAAAAGGAATATTTTATTGCTGATTACTGGTCAGAGATACTGAAAAAAAAAGAACACCCACTGATTTCTCTCTTATCTGTCAGGCTAGAAGGCACTTAGATATGAAGAATATTAAACTAATATTGGGAAGGAAGAGATAGCAGAGAGATAGGCTCAGAGTGAATTGATATACTGAAGAAGAGACTGACAAAAGAGGACAAAGGGAATATGGTATTTATAAACCATGCCCCTGATGAGATAAGAAGAAATGCAGGAGGAAGCCAGAACTTTACACTGTAAATGTTAACCATTCAATGTACTCCAAGTGACCTTCACAAAGAAAGGTGACTAAGGCCCAGGTTACTGGCAAGTCACTGAGCAGAGCAGTCATGAGAGTCTGACATCTCTCCTCCAAAATGAGCCAGGAAGGCAGTGTAGGCCCACTGACTCAGAATTGTACACCAAAAAATAATGAACTGTAATGTACATGGTTTCTAGAGCCAGGTGGGCATAGGTCCAAATTCTAGCTCTGTCTCTTAACTTCTTCAAGCCTCAGTTTCCTCATCTGCTCCAGCAACTCCAGGAAGCTCATTGCAGGGTTAAGAACAGAAAACAGGTCTCTTGAGCTTGAGGCCTTTTCCACCACATAATATCACCTTTTCAGAGGAGTGGCTTCCCTACTTCTTAGATCACAAATACATTTTATACCCCTCACAGGTGTATTATTCTCCACCTGGCTTCATTCAGTTTCTACTCTTGGCTCCTGATCCTGATGGGATGTCTATCAGACAGAGGACAGAGGCCAAATCTGCACAGTTACAGTAAATAACTGTACTTCTTTCTTCTAATCACAACCTCACACTGCCCCCTTCCTGGAGAAATTAGAAGCATCAGGGGTGAAGGACTGAAGACCAGACAGAACTCAAGCCTCTCTGGCCACAGGGAATGCCTGAACTGAGGGGCATGAGAAAACATCCAGCATCAGAAATAAGACTAAAGATTTCAATTAGGACAAGACTGGATTGAACATTAAGTGATACAGAACTGGCTAAAAAAACAAGGATGACATGATTTATTATTTTATTTTATAAAAAAATTAAATCCTCACCTGAGAATATGTTTTCATTGATTTTAGAGAGAGAGGAAGGGAGAGGGATAGATGATAGATAGATAGATAGATAGATAACCAACTGAGCCACACCAGCTAGGGCCACATGAGATCATTTAAAGGAAGGAAAGGAGATTTAAGCTAAATTAAAATTAATTGGGGAAGAAAATATTTCATGTTTGTCCTCTTGTGTTCAGACTGCTCAGTAACCTCTTTACATTTGTAGTGGTACAAAGAGAAACAATGATTTTATTAATAGAGAATTGATTATATAAATTACCATAGAGCTGTATGGTGGATTACTATGCCATGGTTATAAAGTATGAAGAATATCTGTACATGGTGATGGAAAATCTCAAATGTATATTTTTTCTTGATAAGAGAAAAATACAGAGGAGTGTCTATGGCAGCCGTAGGCAAACTACGGCCCTCGGGCCAGATCTGGCCCGTTTGAAATGAATAAAACTAAAAAAAGTAAAGAGAAAATGAACAAATGGGACTACATCAAAATAAAAAGCTTCTGCACAGCAAAAGAAACCATCAACAAAACAACGAGAAAA
>NW_006295083.1:693435-695918 GCF_000327345.1 Myotis davidii
TTTGTCTATAAATATAAGTTTTATAGATCTTTTAAAACCACTTCCCAAATAATAATTTATTTATTATTTTAATTGAATGGCTATTCTGGACATCTATAATAATAAAAGTGTAATATGCTAATTAGACCAGACAGCCGAACGACCTTCTAGACATCCTTCTGGACAACCTTCCAGACAAAGCTGGGGCTGCAAGGGCCAAGCCCCTTGCACAAATTTTGTGCATCAGGCCTCTAGTTTCATATAATTAGAACTATGCAATATGTGTATTTTTTATGTCTGGCTTCTTTCATGTAATGTTTTTCAAGGTTTACCCATGTTGCAGCATGTATCAGTACTTCATTCCTTTTTATGGCCAAATAATATTCCATTGTATGGCTATACAACATTTTGTTCATACATTCATAAATTGGTGGATATCTAGGTTATTTCTAAGTTTGGGCATTTTGAACAACACTGCTAGGGACGGTCGTATACAACTCTGTGAGGATGTATATTTTCAATTCTCTTGGGTATATACCTAGAAGTAGACCTGTTTTGCCATATGGTAACTCCATATTCAACTTTTTAAGAAAATATGTTTTTGTTCATTTTTAGAGAGAGAAGAAGGGAGAGGGATAGAGAGATAGAAACATCAATGAAAGAGGAACATCATTGATGGGATGCCTCCTGCAGGGCCCCTACTAGGGATTGAGCTCCCAACCAAGGTATGTGCCCTGACTGAGAATCAAACCAGCAACCTCTTGGTTCCTGAGTCAATGCTCAACTGCTGAGCCACACTGGCTGGGCTGTATTTAACTTTTTGAGGAACTGTCAAACTGTTTTCTAAAGTGGCCACATATTCCCACCAGAAATGTATGAAGGTTCCATTTTCTCTCAATCCTCATCAGTACTTGCTATTGTCTTTTAATTATAGCCATTCTAGTGGATGCAATATGGTATGTCATTATGGTTTTGATTTGCATTTCCCTAATATTAGTGGTATTGAGCAAGAATATTTTCATGTGCTTATTTTTCTCTGGTATATTTTTTGGAGAAATATTTATTCAAATCCTTTGCTCATTTTAAAAAATGTATTATACAAAATCCCAATGATGTTATTTGTGAAAAAAATTAAAAATCAATTATTCTTATGGAATCTCAACAGAGCCTAATAGCCAAAAAAAAAAATCTTGAAAAAGAAGAAGAAAGCTAGAGGACCACACTTTCTGATGTCAAACTTACTACAAAGCTATAGTAATCAAAGCAGTGTGATAATCCTATCTAATAAAAGACAAAAAGGGTAATTAACCATACCTCCGCTATGCTTCCCATAGGCTAATCAGGGAGATATGCAAATTAACTGCCAACAAAGATGGCGGCCGGCAGCCACGCAGCTGAAGTGAGCAGGAGGCTTGCTTGCTCTAGTGATGGAGGAAGCCATGGTTCCCAGCCTGCCTCAGCTGGCTCTGAGCTCCGGAAGCAACAATGTTTCAATTATAGAAGCTAAACAAACCCCAGATATCTGCTTTCGGCAGGCACAGCCTCAGAGCTGGGAGCGCCAGTGAGAGCAACAATGTTTCAATTATAGAAGGTAAATAAATCCCAGAATAAAAAAAAAAAGAAAAAAAGGAGAGGCTGGGAGCTTCAGTCGCTGGCCAGCCTGAAAACAGCCATAAGCCCCTCACCCAGGCTGGTCAGGCACCCAAGCGGGACCCCCACCCTGATCCAGATCACCTTTCAGGGCAAACAAGCCGGCCCCAACCCATGCACCAGGCCTCTATCCTATATAGTAAAAGGGTAATATGCAAACTGACCCTAACAGCAGAAAGACTGGGAATGACTGGTCACTATGACACACACTGACAAGCAGGGGGCAGACGCTCAATGCAGGAGCTGCCCTCTGGTGGTCAGTGTGCTCCCACATGGGAGAGCTCTGCTCAGCCACAAGCCAGGCTAATGGCTGCCAGTACAGGGGTGGTTGTGGGAACCTCTCCTGCCTCCTCAGCAGTGCTAAGGATGACTGACTGCAGCTTAGGCCTGCCCCCCACTGGCAAGTGGACAACCCCTGAGGGCTGCCGGGCTGCCAGAGGGATGTCTGATTGCCATCTTAGGCCGAATCCTCCGGTGAGCAGGCCTAAGCCAGCAGGTGGTCATCCCCCAAGGGGTCCCAGACTGCGAGAGGGCACAGGCCGGGCTGAGGGATCCCCCACCCCCAAGTGCACAAATTTTTGTGCACCGGGCCTCTAGTCCTATATAATAAAAGCCTAGGTGGCATCATGAGATACCCTTGCGTGATGTCATCACAAGATAGCCGCTGCGATGTCATCAAACAGCCTAAGTACCCATCAACAGATGAATGGATTAGAAAACTGTGGTACATCTACACCATGGAATACTATGCTACTGTAAAAAAGAAGGAATTTTTACCATTTACAACAGCATGGATGGAATTGGAGAGCATTATGCTAAGTGAAATAAGCCAATCAGCGAAAGAAAAATACCAC
>NW_006295083.1:696279-706916 GCF_000327345.1 Myotis davidii
TTGGGGGAGATTGGGCCTAAATTGGCCATCAGACATCCCCCAAGGGGCCTCAGATTGAAGAGGGTGCAGGCCAGGCCGAAGGACACCCCCCTATGCACGAATTTTGTGCACTGGGCCTCTAGTGAAAATATAAGATGCTAGGACACTAAAAGACTTTTTAGGAATTATTCCAAAGTACTTACCCAAACTTATAGCAAATTCTAGTCTATAATCATAATGCCAAAAAAAACCCCACACCCAAAATAAAAACTATCAATCAACAAACAAAACTAGCGTGGTACTAACATAAATACAGAGGTATAGACCAATTGGGTAGAATAGAGAGAACTCAGAAATAAACCTCGCATACATGGTCAAATACAGTCTTTTCAACAAATGGTGCCAGGAACACTGGCGATATACATGCAAAAGAATGAAGTTATACCCTTATCAATAGCAAATTACCAATTAATTACCAATTAATGAAACAAATAACCAATTAGTGAGAGTTGATATCAATATAAATATTAAGAGAAAAATAAGAAAATAGTATGCATAACATTATTACTAAAAACTCAACACCCTAGATGAAACGCACACATTTTTTGAAAGACACAATCTATGAGAACTCGTTTCAGAAGAAATAGGTAATCTGAATTGCATCATACCTATCAAAGAAATTGAATTTGTAGTTAAAACCCTTCCCACAAAGAGGCTCCAGGCCCAGGTTACTTTGCTGGTGAATTTTACCAAACATTTAAGCAAGAAATAGAAATTGTACCCAAATTCTATTAGAAAATGAAGAGGAGGGTAACCTTCCAAACTTATTCTATGAAAACAGTATTATCAAAGTTGGTACAAGAAAAGAAAGCTCCAGACCAAGATCCTGTATAAACCTAGATGAAAATATTCTAAATCAAATTTTAGCATATTGAATTCAATAATATAAAAAAGGATAATATGTTATGATCAACTGAAGTTTATCTCAGAAATGTAAGATTTACTTCATATTTGAAAACCAGTCAATGTAACTCACATATTAACAAACAAAAGCTGAAAAATCATATGAGCATCTCAATAGATGTAGAAAATATTTTGACAAATGTCCAACATTTATTTCTGATAAAGACTCAAAGCAAACTAAAAATAGAAGCGAACTTCCTCAGTTTGAAAAAGAGCACATACAATAAATACATCACAATTTATATGAAAGATTGAAGTTGCATTCCATAGGCATAAATTCTTCTTCAAGAAAACTTTAGTTATGCTCTTAAGGCATTTCAACCGATTGAACCAAACCCATCAAGATTATATAGGACTAGAGGCCTGGTGCACGAAATTCATGCACGGGGTGGGGGGGGCCCTCAGCCCAGCCTGCACCCTCTCCAATCCAGGACAACCATCATAATCCAGGACCGCTGGCTCCTAACTGATCACCTGCCTACCTGCCTGATTGCCCCTTACCACCTCTGCCTGCTGACCTGATCGCCCCAAACTGCCCCTCGTGCTGGCCTGATCACCCCCAACTGCCCCCTCTACCAACATGGTCGCCCCCACTGCCCCCCTACCAGCCTGGTCACCCCTCACTGCTGGCCTGGTTGCTCCACACACCCTGCTGTTCAGTCGTTTGGTTGTCCCTTACTAACCCCCCTGCCGTCCTGGTCACCCCATGCAGCCTGCTGTTCGTTTGGTTGTCCCTCACTAACCCCCCAGTGGCCTGGTCGTCCCACTCAGCCTGTTTGGTCATCCTTTCAGTTGTTTTGGATATTACAGCCCCTGGCTCTTTACCTGGTGTCAACTGATTGTGAACATTAATTCCATCTGTAAAATATCTCCACACCAGTACCTAGATTATTGTTTGAATGAATAATTGAGGACTGTTGAGTGTTTCCTTCCCACGTCCTACGTGGATTAGGGTTCAGGAACTGGAAGCAGAGCTGCACACAAATGAAAATGAAAAGACAAGAGATAATTGGAAATATTGGGGGACCAGGCGAGCAAGTCCAACTCAAGGGGCAGGACTTCTACCTGTGCTCAGGCCTCACCAAGCTTTTATTGATTCTGGGATGCACCCATAGCATAGCCCTTAGGCAGGTGACCCCTGGCAACAGGCAGAATAGCCCATCAGCAAGGATTTACATAATAATAAATGGGGGAGTTGTTTCAGCTACCACTGTCTGGACAAACAGAGGTGGCGCCTAGCTCTGTCCTCTGCTAGGGCTTCAAAGGCATCCAGCCTTAGGGGGGGTTCTCTGTCTATGCTTATCAGATAGTGAAGACAATAAACTGTTTCCCACAGAGGACTACAGCCTAAAACTCACCATCACCCAATCCAAATATCTGTCAACTGGTAAATGGACAAATTGTGCTGTATCCATTCAATGGAATATAATTCATCAACAAAAAGGAATGAAATATCGATACATAAAACAAGGATGAATTTCAATATAATTATGCCTAGTGAAAGAATTTATACAAAAAAGGAGTACATACTATAGAATTCTACAAAATGCAAGTTAATCTATAGTGACAGAAAGTGGATCTGTGGTTGCTTGAGTACAAAGCCTGGAAAGAGAGCAGGGTGGGTCAGGAGCAAGGGATTACCCAGAGGCTTGAAGAAACTTTGGGAGATAATTGATATGTTAATTATTGTATTGTTGCTTTTTCATGCATATAAATATGTCAAAGCTTATCAAACTTTATACTTTAAATATGTGTAATTATGTTAATTATACCTCAATAAAGCTGTTAAAAATTAAAACAAAAAGCTAATTGGACATCCATGAAATTTATCTCACAACAATGTGTTACCACCTGCAATATGAAAAACACTGTGTGGGAAGCCCTAAAGAATATTGCTTTGCTTGTTAGTTTACTTGTTTGCTGTCAGACAGTCATCCTCTTCCTATTTGAAGATCTCCCAAGATGTGAGTTATTGGTGGGACATAGTACTCTGCCTCAACTACAGAGGTAGAAGGATAAAGATCCTCCCTCCCTCTCCCCCTTCTCCTGGGACAAAGAATCTGGAGTTTATGTGCTTCCTCTTGGCCCCTGAGACTGTTTTGATTCATGTCATCCTTCAAGCCTGGCCCTACAAACTCCCCTCTCTAGCCTTCATTCTTTTAATGAATTCCTTTTTGTTTTGTTTTGCTTGATTAGGTTAGCTATAGTTGATTTCTGCTACTTACAGTCAAGAACTCTGATAGTACAGAGAAGGAAGAAGAGAGTTATAGGGAGAAAATTCTGGAAAGCCCCACCAAACTTTAACCAAGCAGGAACTAAATACCTTTCTTGTTTAATAAATTACAAAACCATTGACATCCAACCCTAAGTTACCTTTACTTAGGGTTAAGGAAAGTGTGTTCAGCAATTTTTATACAATAAATAGAACCTGCTAGTTTACTCCAGATACCGGACTGTGATCCCATCTTCAAAGACTTTTCCCACAAGGCTGGCTTGAATGGGTGGGCATTGAGTTTTGTTTTTCCTTTCTCTTGTCAGCAGAGACCAGGTTAGGTTTATAGAAATTGGAGAGAGTGTCAGTGGTTGCCTGCCATCATTAGGTAGAGGGAAAGAAAACAGAGGGAGCCTGGATTTGAACCTTCCCTGGTATGACTCAGGAATTAGGCACCTCTCTTTACCCTAATCCAGGTTTCTTTGCCCTTCCCCCTGACAGTGGCACATGCTTCCAAATCCCTAGCCAACAATACGGCTTCTGGGAAATTTAGAGAAGTGCTTCCCTTTGCAAGGCATGGCAGGCATAGCAATGATGATATTTGTATAGCATGCTGTGAGAAACAGACAAACAGGCCATTTGCAGACCCAGGTGACTGACATGAGGGCTCCTCTGTAATCCTAGCAAGAAGGTTAGGACACTCTGAGCTAAAGCAACCAAGACCAAATTTCTGTCTGACCATTTACAGTTTCCACAACCTGTCCTAGTTCGCTGTTTTTCCATTATTACCTGCCCCTTCTCTATCGAACCAAGTCTTATTTACTCTACTCCACTGATTTTCAAATTGTGATCCAAAAAAGGCTCTAGAGTTTGATGGAAGTGAGACTCAAGCCAGGAAAGTTTAAAAAACACTGCTCTGGGACACATGGTCTCTTCCTCCCCTGACCTTCTCATATTTTGTTTATTATGGATCACATTGAGCTTTATATTTAACATTTCATCAATTATATCTTGTCCTGGCTTTCTAGCAAGATTGGAAGATTTTGGAAGGTACAGCACCTAACTCATTCCTAGCATTTAATAAATACTCATTGAGTGAATGAATTAATGCATGCATGAAATAGGTTAACATTTATTGATTGCTATTTGCCAGGCAAAATGTTGAACAGTTTGCATTCATTATTTAAGTCAATCTTCACAAGGAACCTATTAAGTAGGTATTGTTAAGATACTCATTTCACAAATGAGGAAAAGTGAGGTTTAGAAGATAGAAGGGAATTATCCAAAGTCACAGAGCCAGTAAATGACTGGCTGGCATTTAAAATACTACTAATCTCAAAGGTAGTATGACTTCGAAAGGGAAAATGTTAAGGACTTTTAAGACTTACAGTTCTGAGATACCAGATGTTTTCTGAGGTGACACGTGAAGTATTAAGAAGGAAAACTCAGTAAATTGAGTTTTATTGAAGGAAAAAGGAAATGGAAACTATCATCAAATTAGGACCATTGGTTCACTCTCTTCTCCTATCCAAGTCCTCCCCCTGGCTGGCCCTTAAACAATGTGAGGATTAAGGGTGCCAAGCCCTGTGCATTTGAAAATTCACGTATAACTTTTGACTCCTCCAAAACTTAACTCCTTATATAGTCTACTGTTAACCAGAGCCTTACCAATAACATAAACAGGTTGACACATATTTGGTATGTTATATGTATAGTATAGTGCTTTCTTTTAAAAAAAATTCTTTGTTGAGCCCTAGCTGGTTTGGCTCAGTGGATAGAGCATCGGCCTGCAGACTGAAGGGTGGTCTCAGGTTCAATTCTGGCCAAGGGCACATGCCCAGGTTGTAGGCTCGATCCCCAGTAGGGGGCAGCCGATCAATGATTCTCTCTCATCATTGATGTTTCTATCTCTCCCTCTCCCTTCTTCTCTGAAATCAATAAAGAAATATATGTTTAAAAAATTATTTGTTGAAAGTATTACAGATGTCCCCCCTCCCTTCTTCTAGTGATCCCCACTCCCACCCCCTTCCCAGGCCTTCATTGCACTATTGTCTATGCCATGGGTTATGCATATATGCATATAAATTCTTTCGTTAACTTCTTCCCGCCTTGTCCCCCCTTCCCTCTGAAATTCATCAGTCTGTTGCATGCTTCCATATCTCTGGATCTATTTTGTTTATCAGTTTATTTTGTTCATTAGATTCACTTATAAGTGAGATCATGTGATATTTGTCTTTCGCTGACTGGCTTGTTTCACTTAGCATAATAATCTCCAAGAGGGAACCCACTGTATTGGGAGAACGTATTTGCCAATGATACATCTGATAAGGAGTTAATTTCTAAAATATATAAAGTACTCATACAACTCAACAAAGGAACATAAACAATCCAATTAAAAAATAGGCAGAAGATCTGAATAGATACTTCTCCAAAGAGCACATACAAATGGCCAAGGGACTTATGAAAAATGCTCAAAGTCACTAATCATTAGTGAGTTGCAAATTAAAACAACGATGAGGTACTACTTCACACCTGTCAGAGTGGCTTTCATCAATAAATCAACAAACAAGTGCTGGTGAGGATGTGGAGAAAAGGAATCCTAGTACACTGCTAGTAGGAATGTAGACTTTACAACCACTATGGAAAACAGTGTGGAGTTTCCTCAAAACATTAAAAATGGAACTGTCATTTGACCCAGTGATCCCAGTGCTAGGGATATATCCTAAGAAGCTTGAAACACCTATCAGAAAGAATATATGTACCCCTATGTTCATAGCAGCATTATATACAATAGCTAAGATTTGGAAACAGTCCAAGTGCCCATCAGTAGATGAGTGGATAAAAATGCCATAGTTCATTTATACCATGGAATACTATGCAGCTGTAAAAAGTAAGAATCTGTTACCCTTTGAGACAACATGGAGGTACCTGGAGTTTATTGTGCTAAGTGAAAAAGCCAATAAAGTGTATTCTTACAATAAAGTAAGCTAGAGAAAAGAAAATGTTAAGACAGTCATAATGAAGAGAAAGTAAATTTATTCATAGCATTTTTAAAAAATTATGTCTAAGTGGATCCTTGCAGTTCAAACCCATGTTTTTCAAGGATAAACTGTTTTTATGAAGGCGTTTTCTATAACTCCCAGATATTAAAAAATGTACCCGTGAACCAGCTATTTATGTAAAAGCTAGCACATACAAAAGTGCCTGGCACATACAAAATAAGCACTTAATAAATGGATCATTCATGTTTATGGTGTTAATAATAAAAAAAATATTTTTGAGTGCCTAATATGTGTACTACTTTGGGCAATTTCATAGTTCCTGAACACACAATGCTCACAATCATCATTGAATTAGATGACTTTGCTCTATTTTAACAAGTGAAGAAACTAAATCTCAGAGGGGTTAAAATTTCCTTGACCCCTGATTTGATACCAAACCCATGCTCTTAATAATACCTAATACCAAATAAATAACATGCACATTGATGCAAATAAATGGACTAAAAACAAAAACCAGTTCTTACCAATCCCCTGGAAACCATGCCTACAGTTTGAATTAAGCTGAAAGATGAAATTAATTCAAAGATTTTGGTGTCCTCTCCAGCAGTTCAATCAGATTTTACAGATGATAGCACCTTGGAGAAGAAATATTCTACCTCTCCTGAAGCTAAAGTTCACTTGAAGCTGGCCCCAGACCTATTTCACAGCAGGCCCTGGGACTCTGTTCTATCCCTTTCATCAAGAATCTTCTCTTTCCCGAACCGGTTTGGCTCAGTGGATAGAGCGTCAGCCGGCAGACTCAAGGGTCCCAGGTTCGATTCCAGTCAAGGGCATGTACCTTGGTTGTGGACACATCCCCAATAGGAGGTGTACAGGAGGCAGCTGATCAATGTTTCTCTCTCATCAATGTTTTTAACTCTCTATCCCTCTCCCTTCCTCTCTGTAAAAAATCAATAAAGTATATTTTTAAAAAAGAATCTTCTTATAAAAAGTTTACTTAAAAACTAAAATAATAAAGAAATAAATCTCTTAAAAACATTGAATTTGTTGGGGTGACATTGCTTAATAAAAATTATGTAGGTTTCAGGTATACAGTTCTATAATACATCATCTATATATTGTATTGTGTGCTCACCACCCCAAGTTAAGAACATTCTTGCTTGGTTACACCCAGTGAGCAACAGCCTGTGAACCAAAATGGAGTCTTTGGGGAAAAAGAGATAAAATAAGGTTATTCATTTACAATATGGTGCTTTGGTGGAGACTTCTTGTTGACTCCCCACAATATCTTTCCTCACATTTTCCTATAGTGATAGAAGCTTTAATTGCACATAATAGCCCAGGTAAAGTTTGCCTTTTGCAATATCTCTTGCACCTAGATGTGGCCAAGTGACTGAGTTCTTAGCCAGTAGGACTCAAGTAGAAGTGATCTGGGCAGCTTCTGAGTTTTGCCCTCAAAAGGAAAAAGCATGTCGTCCACTGCCTAAGCTCTCTTGTCCTATGAAATAGAATATTAACAGGGTTGGGAGCAACAAGATAGAAGGACCCTGTGCCCTTAATATCTTCAAACCTCCATACCAGTCCTGGACCACCTATTTGGACTCTTAAGTGAGTTAAAAATAAACTTCTTTCTTGTTTCAACCACAATATTTTAGGGTCTCTTATTATTGTAGTTGAACATGTGACTAACTAATAGGAATATTGGGAAATTGTTTTAGAAGGTTGGCTACTTTGGGTGTTTTGTTCTAAATGTTTGGAGATAGAAAGATCTTCATCTGTCATCTAATCCAAGGCCCTACTATTTCAGATGAGACCCAGAGAGGAAGAACAGACTTGTCAAAGACTGCCCATTTAATTGGGGTTGCCATCTGTTACCATCCATGTTGGCTATACTCTTTATTTATGTACTTGGAATTATTATAAATCAACAAGAAATGTCCTTTCTAAAAATAACAAACTCAATTTGTCCTTGTTTACAGATAGGCAAGTTTCTAAAAGGTCTGTGGCAGCCCCTGGAAGCCCAGCATGCTGGTGGCCTGTAAACAAGGACAAATTAAGTTTGTTATTTTTAGAAAGGACACTTATTGTTGACATCTAATAAGTGCTCAGTTACCATGCTCTGCCATTTTTATGGTGTTTACATATGGTTGAAATACTGGAACATATTTGAGCAGGAGTAGGAACCCAAAACAAAGGCTCCTCATAAAGGTCAGCAGTTCTTATCTTTTAAGGTATAACAGATTTATAATGTGAGGAAAATTCAGGTGCCTGAGTCCCACTGCCAGAGATTCTGATTCCGTAGTCTGAAGTGAAGCATTTTAAACAAGCTTTCCATATGATTCTGATAGATATGTTCCAAGGACTGTACTTTGAGAAATACTGGCCTAAGTTCTGAATATGACCTGGTAAAAGACTGTTACATGTTTTTAACCATTGAGCAATTTTTTTTTCATTTATATATATATTTTATTGATTTTTTTACAGAGAAGAAGGGAGAGGGACAGAGAGTTAGAAACATCGATGAGAGAGATCGATCAGCTGCCTCCTGCACACCCCCTACTGGGGATGTGCCTGCAACCAAGGTACATGCCCTTGATGGGAATCAAACTTGGGACCCTTCAGTCCACAGGCCGACGCTCCATCCACTGAGCCAAACCGGTTCGGCTGAGCAATTTTTGACTTAACACTGTGATACTGACAAAATTGTAGTTCACTCTCTTGCTTAGAAATAGGGGTGAAGGGTTTCCAGCACTGAGCTCTCTTGGTTCCATTAGGCCAAATATGTTTCAGAATTAAAAAAAAATTACAATTACATTTTCTTTGGCTGCTTTTCCCTGATACTTTCTAAAGGCTCTCTCTCCCACTCCCCTCTCTCAGGAGGCACAAGTAATTTCTGACCATACAAAAGGGAGTCTGTTATGGCTATGGTTAATTAAGCTGTTAAGTAAGGACCACTCCACTTAACAATTATCTTGTTCTCATCAAAATTAGAACTGTAGAGTGGTTGGTAATGGGATAAAGGATTCATATTCCTTCTCAGGCCGGTATGCACAGCACCCCTGCAGTTCAAAATCCCAAGCTCCCTTGATGCCTTGCTGAACACATCAACTAGGACATTTGCTCCTTTATGCTGAGATCAGACATAAGGGCAAGAAACACAATGTCCTGCCCCTTTGCTCAAGACCCAACAAAATGATTCACCTGGTTTTCAACACACACACACACACACACACACACACACACACACACACACACCCCTAACCGGTTTGGCTCAGTGGATAGAGCATCGAACTGCAGTCCAAAGGGTCCTCGGTTTGATTCTGATCAAGGGCACATATCTCAGTTGCAGGCTCCTCCCTGGCCCAGGTCCTGGTCAGGGGGTATGCAGGATGCAACTCTCTCATCGATGTTTCCAAAACTCTCTCTCTCTCGCTCCCTCTCTGTAAAAAATCAATAAAATATATATTAAAACACACACACACACACACACACACACACACACACACACACACACACCCCTTCCTCTTTATTTGGCTAAGGTAGTGAGAGCAAAGTTGAAGTTGCTACAAAAGGATCTGTAAAGCTTTAAGATTGATGAGGTTTGCCTTGACACCATCCCACCTTACCTCCACGATGACTGAAAGGTGAGAGAGCCAGCAAGCTTCTTATAGAAACCTAACTGAAATATCTCTAATATTAGAGAAGAAATTTTAGGGTAGACGGGTTTTTTTATTTTTAGTAGACGTGAACCATCTCTTTATTTGCATTGAAATATGTTATTCATGAAGTATCCTCTTGAGTTTATGTGATCATAAGCTTTGAGAGTGCCACAGTTTTGCATAAGGCACCATATTCTTGTTTTTCAGACACTAATAGATGCTCTATTTTAGTAAATTATGAAGGAAAACAAAAAGGCAACTATTCAGAATTGTACTCCATTAGCCTGTCTTACAACAATGGGAGGGTCTGGAAACATGGAAGCTACACAATCTAGAAGCTGAGGTTGGGGAAACTTTTGCTCTGGTTGGATGGTAGAGAGCCTTCAACTACTTAGACTGTGCTTTCCTTTTCCAAACAAACATTTATACAGGAAAAGACAATGATTCTTAGCATTAAATAATTTAAACACACTTCTGCAAACAGGTGTCAACCGTGTAAGTGGTGAGAATCAAACTGTAGCGGGCAGCGAGGGAAAGGCCTTGGGATAAGAAGGCCATTAGCTAGGCTGTGGCCAGGGATGGCTGTGCTCCAGCAGAAGGGTAGGCGTCCACTCACACCTGGCTTCAAACAACAGAACTGAACAGTCATGGACAAGAGGCCACACTGGTGGGGTGGGAGGGAGGACCGTCTGTCCTGCCAAAGATCACAGCCCACATCAGGAGTAGTATTTCCAGGGACCCTCTGTGTGTGCCTTCCCTTGCCCCAAGGCTCTCCTGTTCCAGCTGCTTGATACCCTTGGGAATTAAAACACACTCCAAGAA
>NW_006295083.1:706975-716062 GCF_000327345.1 Myotis davidii
GGACACTGAGGGCTTCAGGGCCCAAGTTCCTGGAAAAGACAACCTGTCAGGAAAGACTCATTCCAGAACCTCCCAGAAGTTTGATGAGATGGAAATTAATCACTTCACAACTTGGTGCCACTTCAGGCTTCATTTTTAAAAAAATATTTTTTATTGATTTCAGAGAGGAAGGGAGAGGGAGAGAGAGAGAGAAACATCAGTGATGAGAGAGTATAATTGATCGGCTGCCTTCTGCATGCCCCTTACTGGGAATCCAGCTGGAAACCTTGTGCTCTTGACCGGGAATCAAACCAGGGACCCTTCAGTCCGCAGGCTGATGCTCTATCCACGGAGCCAAACCAGCTGGGGCCAGGCTTCATTTTTAAGCTGTAAACATGGCCTTTAATTCTTTATTAAGATTTCCACCACATTTGATTCCAAATTAGAGTTTTGTCTCTGCAAAAAGTGTCCAGATGTCATACTCTGTCTGAGCCAGAAGAGGCTGGATTATACCCATGGAACAAGAACATCTACCAGCCCTTAGGCGTACCATACCTTACTGCCCAGGAACTGTCCACCATGACCATTCTGTGGAGAGGTGTGCTGTCACATGATTTTGCTGTTGCTAAGGAGGTCCAGAGCGCCTCTGCAGGCAGGCTGTGTGCAGCAGTTCTGGAATCCTCCTGACTTCAAGGTGCCCTGGCCATGAGGAGGAGCAGCTGCTTCCAGCATAGTTTCCAGTGGACCATTTTCCGTTGCTTGTGTTGGTGAGGCCATTCACTGTCCCCTCCATGTAGATCTCATCCTCAGCATAGCTCAGGATCAGGCTGTATTGCCAGCTTGTCAGTCTCTTTGGAACTCTTATCTTGATGTGAATGTAGTGATCTCCTTAGCCATAACTGTTAATCTGGGGGATGTCTTTCCCACTCATCTGAATCTTCTGGTCTGTCTGGACCCCAGGGGGAATCATCACACTGATTGTCTCGTACAGGCCTTGGGCTCTGGCTGTACCCCCAAGAAGAGCCTGAACTATGGAAGTGAAGAGGTCGGAGTGGATGTCTGTGCTGTTCTTCTGGAACATGGGGCTTTTCTCCACCCTATTTTACTTTTGCTGGCTGAGGTGGGGAAATAGCAGACCTTGCTTTGTGAAATGAATCCACAGAATAAGGGCTGTGTCTCCATCAAGATTTCTCAACCCCAAGTCATTTCCCTGAAGAGTTTGGTCTTCAGTAACAAGTCACTAACTATACCTTCCCTTCTCTACAAGCCCATTAAAGAAGCTGCACAGAAACCCAAAGGGTTTACTTTTTCCTGAATTTGGATTAAATTAGTTGAATAAAATACTATTGACCTTTCTTCAGTCTGTGGAAAGAGGTCAGTGGCTCACAATAATTTGTAAAAACACTTTGCCTATTTAATTTTGATATTTCTGAAAGTCTACCATTTCATGATGGCGTAGATCTAGTATTTCACACAGGGTCCATTGAATTATCTTTCCAGTGCATGCCTTATCTGCTCCAGCTAGAGACCACAGTATACTGCACTGAGCACTCTATATTGATTTGTTGATGATAATCACAGGCAGCAGAACACTGGCCTAGGAGAAGGAGATTTTAGTTCTAGTTTTAGCTTTGCTACCAACATGCTGTATAACCTTGAGCAAGTTCTTTTGCCATTGGAGAATTGATTTCCTCATCTGTAAAATGAGCAAGGAGATCTCTGAGGGTTGCTCCTGCTCTGCCATTCTATGTCTTTATATAAAGGCTTAATCAAATGCAAATTAGTCCTATTACATCAGCCACCCTGAAGCCAGTGGTTCATTAGTTCCAGCATATGTCAAAATCAGCCAGAGAAAAAATTCCAGTTTTGGAAATTTATCCTATATCTGTAAAATGACGTGTGTACAAGGTAATCCATTACAGTCATTGAAAACAACCCATGTGTCCATCAAAAAGGGACTGGTGAAATAAAGGCTGGTAAAATCCATATCATGGAGTACTATGCAGCTGTGAAAACTAGTAATGAAATTCCCTGTGACACATATGGAAAGATTGCTAACTTTTTTATTTATTTATTTTTAAGAGTGCTAACTTTTGTAGTGGGGGAACTGAAGACTATATATCTGAATTTGCTTGTATCTTACAAAGAAACTGGAAAGATTCATAAGAATGAGTAGCAGTGATTACCTAAGTTTGTATGGCAGGTAGGGGGTGGGGTAAGGTGGGAACTGGGCACCTGAGGACAGGAATGGGAGAGAGACTTTCACCCTATACATTATATATATATATACTAGAGGCCCATTGCACGAAGAGATTCATGGAATAGGCCTTCCTTCCCCTGGCTGTCAGCACCGGTTTTCCTCCGGCACCCAGGACCCAAGCCTTTGCTCCAGCCGCAGCGGAGAAGCCAAGCCTCTTCAGTCTTCAGTCATCTTCAGTCTTCAGTCTTCGCTCTGTGCCTGCATATGCAAATTAACTGCCATCTTTGTTAGGTTAATTTGCATACTCATCTTGATTGGCTGGTGGGTGTAGCAGAGTGACACCAATTTGTATGTTTCTCTTTTATTAGTGTAGACTAGAGGCCCAGTGCACGAATTTGTGCACCAGTGGGGTCGCTCAGCCTTGCCTGCAGAATTGGGCCAAAACCGGCTCTCCAACACCCTCCGAGGGGTCTCAGATTGTGAGAGGGCACAGGAAAGGCTGAGGGACCCCACTAGTGCATGACCGGGGCTGGGGAGGGATGCAGGAAGTTGGCCAGCTGGGGAGGGACTGTGGGAGGGCTCCAGGGCGTGTCTGGCCCATCTCGCTCAGTCCAGATAGGCCGGACTCCAGCAGCAAGCTAACCTACCAGTTGAAGCGTCTGTCCCCTGGTGGTCAGTGCACATCATAGTGAGTGGTTGAGTAGCCTTAGCATATCTTTAGCATATTATACTTTGATTGGTTGAACAGACAAGCAGATGACCAGACACTTAGCATATTAGGCTTTTATTATATAGGATATTTTTTCTGCTTGTTTTTATTATTTTTTATTTAATTGTTGACAGTAATATAGATGTCTCCCATTTTCTCCCTTTTTGCCCCCTTCACCCAACCCCTGCTCTACCCCAGGTCTTCTACATGCTATTGTCTGTGTCCATGGGTTATGCATATATGCATATATGTTCTTTGATTAATCTCTTCTTGTCTCCTCTCTCCAGCTGACAACTGCCCCTTCCCCCAACTGGGGTCTGTTATTCTGTTCCATGCACCCATAACTCTGGCCCTATTTTATTTGTAAGTTAACTAGCATTTTGTTCATCAGGTTCTACTTATAAGTAAGATCATGTGATATTTGTCTTTCTATAACTGGCTTACTTCACTTAGCGTAATAGTCCCCAGGTCCATCCATGCTGTCTCAAAGGGTAAGAGATCCTTATTTTTTTTACAGCTGCATAGTATTCTATTGTGTAAATGTACCAAGCTTTTTTATCCACTCATCTACTGATAGGCACTTGGGCTGTTTCCAGATCTTAGCTATTGTAAATAATGCTGCTATGAACTTAGGGGTGCATATATCCTTTCTGATTGGTGTTTTGGGATTCTTAGGATATATTCCTAGAAGTGGGATCAGTGGGTGAAACAGCAGCTCCATTTTTAATTTTTAATTTTTTGAGGAACCTCCACACTGTTTTCCACAGTGGCTGCATCAGTCTGCATTCCCAACAACAGTGTACTATGGTTCCCTTTTATTCACTTTCTTGCCAGCACTTCTTGTTTGTTGATTTACTGATGGTAGTCATTCTGGCAGGTATAAGGTGATACCTCATTATGGCTTTAATTTGCATTTTTCTGATGATTAGTGACTTTAAGCATTTTTTTCATGTGTTTATTGGCCATCTGTATGCCCTCTTTGGAGAAGTATCTATTCAAGTCTTCTGCCCATTTTTTAATTGGATTGTTTGTCATTCTGGTGCTGAGGTGTGTAAATTTTTGCATATTTTGGAAATTAAACCTTTATCAGATGTACCATTGGTGAATAAGTTTTGCCATAGTAGTAGGTTCCCTTTTCATTTTGTTGATGGTTTGTTTTGTTGTGCAGAAGCTTTTTATTTTGATGTAATCTCATCTGTTTATTTTCTCCTTAGTTTTCCTTGCCCTAGGTCCTAGGGCCTAGGAGATATATCCACAAACATATTTCTATGAGAGATGTCTGAGATTTTATTGCCTATGGTTTCTTCTAGGATTTTTATGGTTTCATGACTTATGTTTAAGTCTTTTATCCATTTTGAGTTTATTCTTGTGTATGATGTATGATATATGATGTAAGTTAGTGGTCTAGTTTCATTGTTTTGCTTGTATCTGTCCAATTTTCCCAGTACCATTTATGGAAGAGACTGTCTTTTCTCCATTGTATGCTCTTGCCTCCTTTGTCAAATGTAATGGCTTGGGCCTATTTCTGGGTTCTCTCTTCTGTTCCATTGATCTATATGCCTGTTCCTGTGCCAATACCAGGCTGTTTCAATTACAATGACTTTGTAGTATAGTTTGATATCTGATATTGTGAACCCTCTAACTTTGTTTTTCTTTTTCAAGATTGCTGTGGCTATTTGGGGTCCTTTTTGGTTCCATATACATTTTTGGAATATTTGATGTAGATCTGTGAAATATGCTGTTGGTATTTTAATAGGGATTGCATTGAATCTATAGATTGCTTTGGATAGTGAGGACATTATAATGATAATTCTTCCAATCCATGAGCACAGTATATGCATACACTTTTTTGTGTCTTCCATTTCCTTTTGCAATGTCCTATAGTTTTCAGAGTACAGGTCTTTTATCTCTGGCTAATTTTATTCCCAGATATCTTATTTGTTGTTGTTGTTGTTGTAATGGTAAATAGGATTTTTTTTCATTTTGTCTTTCTGAGGGTTTATTATTGGTGTATAAAAATGCCATTGATTTCTGGGTGTTAATTTTGTATCCTGTTACTTTGCCAAATCTATTTACTAGATCTAGCAGTTTTTTGGTGAAATCTTTAGGGTTCTCTATATTCAGTATCATGTCATCTGTGAATAATGACAGCTTCCTCCTTTCTAATTTGGATGCCTTTTATTTCTTCTTGTCTGATCGCTGTGACTAGCACTTCCAGTACTATGTTGAAGAAGAGTGGTGAACGCGACATCCCTGTCTTGTTCCTGTTCTTAGGGGAAATGGTTTTAGTTTTGCCTATTGAGCATGATGTTGGCTGTAATTTTGTCATATATGGCCTTTATTATGTTGAAGTATGATCCCTCTATTCCCCCTTTGCTGACAGCTTTTATCATAAATGGGTGCTGGATTTAATCAAATGCTTTTTCCACATCTATTGATATGATCATATTATTTTTATCCTTCATTTTATTTATGGGGTATATATACTTTACATTTTTAAAGTTTCTTGTCATGTAAATATCAGCTGTTTAAAAAATACATAATAAAATAGAATAAGACAATCTACTTGAGAGTCAGTTAAAAACACTGAGCTTAACGAAACAGAACTCCAGGGGTCCACAGTCTGCATTTTAAAAAATATATATTTTATTGATTTTTTTACAGAGGGGAAGGGAGAGGGATAGAGAGTCAGAAACATCGATGGGAGAGAAACATCCATCAGCTGCCTCCTGCACACCTCCTACTGGGGATGTGCCCGCAACCCAGGTACATGCCCTCGACCAGAATCAAACCTGGGACCTTTCAGTCTGCAGGCTGACACTCTATCCACTGAGCCAAATCAGTTAGGGCCACAATCTGCATTTTTAGTTACTTCCACCTAGTAAATTCTAATGTAAGTGGTGAGAAAAATATACTTAGCAAAACACTTGCCTAAACACTTTGCAAAATCAGAAGAATGGCAAAGATGCCTGCAGTGTAAGTTAGGGCCTTCTCTTTAGCAATTTTTCTACCAAGCAGTCCCATATCAGATTTGAAACTATAAGGCTTCTAAATACATCTGTTACCTTCCTATCTTCCTGCATCTTCCAGTGATGTGACCAGATTGGGGAAATCCTGATATTTCTTGACAGTGGAAAATATTAAGCCTCCAGCACCTATGGTTGTATGGTTTTTCTCTTTCATAGGATCAGGTTAGCACGACTTGCCCATTTGGAAGAATAAGAGTTTTGAGGAAAGAGAAAACCCCCTTCAAAAAGTGATTTCAAGAGTGATTTCACTTGCTTTACACTGCTGCTGCCAGCTGTCCTGAACAGCAGTGCCTTTTGCAGAGTTAGCCACATGAGCAGCAACAGGAATCCAACCCCTACATCTTATTAAGGGGACCTGTTTGTAGATTTTGTCAGGGTGTGGACAATATTAAGATTTTTGTCGGGAACTGGCTTATACTTATCCTTTTTGTGAGCAAATTTGATGCCCTTTTAAAGGTAATATTAAGTAACATGTATTGCTTATGCATGTTAAGCACTTAGCACATTCATTTTCTTACTTATTTTTCCAACCCTGCAAGGTAAGTACTGCAGCATTTTCATTCCCATTTCACAGATATGAAAAAATGAAGCTTAAGTAGGTTAAGTGAAGCTGCAGGCCACACAGCTAATAAGCAGCACAGTTAGGATTTAAATTCTGGCAGTCTGATGCTAGAGTCTGTCCTCCTAACCACTTCACTACTACACTGCCTCTCTTTGGTGGTTCCGATTTGTCTGGTTAATTGCTCTAGTAAGCTATGCCTGGTTTTCTGTGGAAGAGCCCAGATTCTCTGAATTGGCATTTCAGTTTGAAGGACTGTCTGCCTAAATTTCAACTTTCCAATCACCTTTGGCTTCATCTCTGAAGCCCTCAAGCAAGTCCAATCCCAAGCTTAACCCAGATTCCCAGCCCAGGTCCCCACCATGGATGTGTAGTATCCTGGCATCCTGTTTGTCCTACCAGGAAGAGAAGAACAGACTCTCTTAGTCTCTCTCTGACTTGATCTCAACTAGCTGCTTCTGCTGACTCCTCACCCTCAGTCATGTGCAACATGGTCTCCCAAGCCATGCCAAGAAGTTGACAAGTATACCACAAAGGAGCAAGCCAGGAGCAATGACTCATTGGTGGCCCAGGATTGTATCTTGGAGCTATAACTGCATTTGATGGCATTTTCTGCCCCCCCCCCTCCCATTAGCAGTTGGGATAGAGCCCAGCAAGGTGAAGACAGGAAGAGGAAAGCCTAATTAAGCAACCATAATCCACGAACTTTTTATTTTTCAGGAGTATGGACAGACAAATTTGTATCAAACCAGTCACTTGCTATTGCCTTGTTCTATTGTAGGGTTTATTTGAAGATAGTTGGCCATGGTGGGGGAGAGGTAGCATGTTTGGCCATACAATAGAATAAAACAAACTGGCCCAACCTCAATCGGAGTAAACTGGAAGCTTTGATCAATGGTGATAACCAGTACCAGGTAGGGGGACAAAAACAACATGAGCTCATTTTAGGAGAACATTTGCTTGGTTTTATTAGCTATTCTGTGAGCCTAATGATGCTTTTCTTGTTTGTCTTCTTTATCATCTCCTTGTCATCAGCCAAGTCCTACATACCATGTGGAGTTAGGCCTCTTTATCTCCTTTTGCTGCTTTGACCACATTCTTCCCCGTTTTAAAACCATTCCACAGTTCTCTCATAATAACAACAGGAAAATTAGATTTCATTCATAGTCCATTTACACAGCATAAGTAGCATGCTCTCTGGAGCCTGAATGCCTGAATTTTTAATCCCAGCTCTGCTATCTACAACCTGTGTAACCTTGGACAAGATACTGAACCTCTCTGCTTTCCAGTTTCTTTCTCCAGAATGTGAATAATGATAATATCACTTATCATATTGGGTTGTTATGAGAAATAAATGAGTTAATATTTGTAACGTACTTGAAACAGTGGCAAACTAAGTGCTGTGTAAATGTTTGTTAAATAAATAAATAATGTAAATATCCATTCATAAAGAAATATCTGTTAAATAATCATGAGCTAGCCAGAGTTTGGCAAACTTATGCTGTAGAGGGCAATATAAAGAATATTTTTTTTGGCTTTGCAGGCCACATGATTTCTGTCACAAGTACTTGACTCTGCCATCAGAGTATGAAAACAGTCATAGACAATATGTAAGTCAACACAATTTTTTTTCCCAAACTAGACTTTGGCCTAGTTTTGGCCCATAGGCCATAGGTTCCTGACACCTGTGTTGGGGAATGGAGATATAATGGTATGCAAAACAGGCACATTAAATCATTTGGTCTAGCATAAGAGACAGTTATTATATAAATAATCACATACCTTATAAATTATAATTATAGGGGCAGGGTTGGGATAGGGGTATAACAACATACTCTGGAAGATCAAACGCTTCTCTGAGGAAGTGGCTTCCATCTGAGATTAGAGTCAGATGTAAACAGGTGAATGGGGGCATGTGTGAGATGCCCCACATTGACATCACCTTCAAAGACTAAGGATGTCCTAAATATCCCCATCTTACTCTTCATTTAATCTATGGAAAAATACTTGAGACTTTATTCAATTCTTTCCTGTGGCTGTTTTTAATCTCAGCATGTATAATCTCTTGTGAGAATAGCAGAATTGTTGAAATCATAGACCATTGCCAGACTTCTTGGCCCCACATGCTAGTTTGTAACCTTGAGCAAGTTAATTTCTCTGTATAAAGTCTCTGTCTGAACCTGGAGGAAATGGATAAATTCCTAGAAAAATACAACATTCCAAAACTCAATCAGGAAGAATCTAAAAATCTCAACAGGCCAATAACTATGGAAGAAATTGAAGCAGTCATCAAAAAGCTTCCAGCAAACAAAAGCCCAGGACCAGACGGCTTCACAGGGGAGTTTTACCAAACATTTAAGGAAGAACTAAAACCTATCCTCCTCAGACTACTACAAAAAATTCAAGAGGTAGGAACACTTCCAAGCTCATTCTATGAAGCCAGCATCACCCTAATACCAAAACCAGGTAAAGACAACACAATGAAAGAGAATTACAGGCCAATATCCCTCATGAACATAGATGCCAAAATTCTCAACAAAATCTTAGCAAATCGGATCCAGCAGTACATCAGAAAGATCATACACCATGACCAAGTAGGATTTATCCCAGG
>NW_006295083.1:718078-720038 GCF_000327345.1 Myotis davidii
CAATGGACATAAGACACTGGGGGATAGGGGAGGCTAGGGGACTGTCTTGGGCGGGGGGAAAAAATGGACACATATGTAATATCCTTTGTAATAAATAATAAAATTAAAAAAAATAAAATAAAGTCTCTGTCTGTCAGATGAAGATGACAATGTTAGTAGTATCTACCTCATAGGGTGGTTATGAGGATTAAATGAGCCAATACATGGAATAGTGTCTGATTCTAAGTGTTAATATGTGTTAACTATTGCTATTGCTGTGGTTTATGTGTTTGATACTTTTTGTAGGTACACTATGTTTTCCTTTTCTTCCTGATAATATTACCTCCTTTATATTCTGAGGAGTACCATTCCATTAAGTGATATTTCAGGATTTAGATACCAAGCCAATAATACAATGGTTAATATGTATCAAACACTTATGTTCCAGATTCTATGCTAAACAACTTGCATACAAATATCATCTACTCCTCAAAATCAAAATCTTAATAGTCCATTTAAATAGAAGAAACTGAGATTCAGAAAAATTATGTGATGGGAGACTGAATATGCCAATGAACAATGGCCAAACCATACATAAAAATAGAACTCTGACCTACACCTGCAGCAAATGCCCAGGAAACCAATCCTTTATCTACAACCACCAGTCCAGGAAGACAGCCTGCTATAAGTTAGTCTTGTAGGGGGTCAGGCTACTATCTCTAGAAACAATCCAGGAAGTTAAATGATAGTCCTTGTAACAATCAGCCCCAAATGTCCAGGACTTGATTAGTAACTGATAGCTTGGGACCAATCAGAGAGAACTAAATATGCACTTCTAATCAATTGCACAGGATATGTTGTTAGCCTATGACAGGAAGAAATTTTCCTCTACCCTTCTAAGTTCTTCTGGTTTGTCTAAGAATTACATTGACATGTAACAGATTAATAGGAGAAAATCCAATTAAATTTAATATGTATGGGGGTTCCATAAGAAAATGGGAAGCCAAGGACAAATCAGGCAGTTGGGGCTTATATGCCTTTTGGAGCTAAGGAGAAAAGTGTAGTAGCTTGGAACTTGAAAAGGTAGGAAGGCAATTCATATGGAGATGGAAAAGCAAATATTTGGTAAACAACTGTTTACTGGCCATGCAGAGACAATTGTACACAGAGTGGACTCTGATATCTAGGCCCTGCCTAGTCTCTCCTACCACACTTAGCCCATTAGCCCCTGCTCTTTGTAGATATCTCTGGTGATAGCTCTTATTCTGAGAACAGTCGCTTTCTCTAAATTCCTTTAGGCAGTTTAGGGGGAAGTAACAAGAAAAACTTCCCAAGTTTTCTGTTTCTTAAAAATAACTAGTCTTGTAGGGAGTCAGATTGCTATCTTTAGAAACAAACAAAAATAACTAGTCTAAATCAATGTTCTGCCAAAGACATACGTTTTTGAGTGGCAAATTTTACTCCCATACACCTGCCTGCAGCTTTCTCATTGTAATTGCCACCAATTAGGGCATACCTGAAGCCTTTATTCCCCTACTATAAAATTTTCCACTTTTCTGCCTGCTTTTGTGTGTCTACCTAAGCCTAGTGACAGTGGCTGACTTTCTTGCTACAAGTTTGGAATTAAATAACCTTTGCTTGTTCTCACTTGATTGGTCTTTCTTTATTTCCACTGTTACATCCTAAGGGTCACAAAGCTATTAAGTGGCAGAGATGGGATTTAAACCCTTATTTAGCAGACTTCAGAGTCCCAAGTCTTTTAACAAATATAATATACATCTCCATTCCTCTTTTTAGGAAGTTTCCAAATTAATGATTTGGATAAATCAGCTACTGCCTACACAAAGCAATAGAAAAGAAATAGAAAAACTACTAAATCAATATTCTCTGTCCATTGTTAGCTAAGCCTTTTTTCTATGGTCCAGAAATCATTCCTAAATTGGTGTTTTTTTGTGTGTTTTTTTTTTTTTATAATAGCTGG
>NW_006295083.1:720135-727778 GCF_000327345.1 Myotis davidii
GAAAGAGAAAAGAGGCTGGCGAGAGAGAAAGGAGAATAGAAGACATGTCTAAAAAATTCTCTTTCTATGTGCCATCCTACACCATCCCTATCACAAACCCCAACCTTGACTAAAAATGGAACAAGACAATTGAAGGTGGCTCTAGGTTGGAAGGGAGCAGGTAGCTTTCCCAATTCAGCCTGAGAGTTAGTGACACTCTTATAGACCATACACTTTCTGTTATATGTATATAAAAATATCATTTCCAGAACATGCTTTCTTATATTGACCCCCACCCCCACAACTATACACCCAGAAGTACATAGTTTTCTGGCTCTGTGTCCCATATAAAGGTGGCTAGTCCTACGAAGAGTATTTAAGTCTGCTTTTCCACACTCTTGCTCCTTTTTCCAGCCAGTTTCAGCTTCCATTCAGGTGTGTGTGTGTGTGTGTGTGTGTGTGTGTGTGTGTGTGTGTGTGTTTGGGGGTGGAGCTCAATGGAGGTAAGGGAGGAGAAGGGGGAGGAAGAGGAAGAAGGAGGCATCAGTCATTGGTTTAAAACAAGGTCCAAGAGTGGTCTAAACCAGGAATTGGCCAGAAAGTAAATATTTTAGGCTTTGCCCACCATGCAGTTTCTGTTACAGCTACACAACTCTGCCACTGTAGCACAAAAACAGCCATAGATTATATGTAAATGAATGAGCAAGGATATGTTCTAATAAAACTTTATTTATAAAAACAAGTGGTGAGCTGGATTTGACCCACAGGCTGTGGTTTGCAGATACATGATCTAAAATAATGGGAAGGTTGGAGATCTTGAATGTGTGATCATTGTTTGAGTCTGTTGAGTTGAGTGTCTTGCAGCTTCACAGGCCACAATTTTGAACACCACTAATTACTACCCAGACATGGGAGTAGAAGTCATACTAAAGAAGGATGCAGAGGATTAGGCCCCATGTGGCCTGCCCTCAAGACATACTCTGGGTTGTGCTGTTTTAACACAAAAAACCCTAAAGGAATTTAATTCCTTTCTATTTCATCTAATCCTTAAAAGTATCATGTGCATTTTGTTTAAGGAGGGGCGTAGGAGATAGGAGGAAGATAGGGAGGTTTCCAGTGACTTGAGAGTCTGATGAATTGCATTCTAATTAACTGAGGTCTGTATGCCTCTAAGTTAGCAGTACAGCAAGCTTGCTCTCCAGTCAGGACTTAGCACTACTAGGCCAATGGACTTGCTCATCAGTGTCCAAGGTTCACAAGTGGCTTGATCATAATTTGTGCAGGTCTACAGTATGCCTGGGTCTCAGTGCCCCTGAGAGGGCTTCTGTGATATGCTGGCAGGGAGCTCTTCCCCAGAGGGTATGAATCCACTCAAGTTCTTGGATGGCAAATGTGTTTTGCTTTATGTGCCAGTACCAGGTAGTTGGTAACTAGCTACTGTCCTTTGCGAGTGATTTTGAGGCCTGATATGGACATGGGAAAAGTGGGGGTGGTTATGAAGGCACCAGCTCTGCTCCAAGCCTGGCAAACTAGAAAGGATATCTAAGAAATGCAGACTATTTCCTGAGTCCTATCTGCTAGTGAGTAGCTGGCTGATGAGAGACATTCCTTCAAACATCCAAGTCAATCAAATGACTCAATGGGAACTTGGCCCAGTCAGTGCATATTTTTGTGGTTATTATCCTGTGGCACAATCTAGAGCACACTCTTGCCCAGGTGTCCTGTAAGGAGGGCTGTGTTGACTTTCCATCATCTATATTTATTGTGCTAGCAATGAGGTGTGCAAGCAGAGATAGGGAAGAGAAGGTCCTAGCTACAAATATTTTTTTCAATCTACTGGGAGAAATTGATATGCAAATTAGTGTTTAAACCATAAAGCAGATTGAAATGCATCCTGTAAGAACAGATCGAGGAAAATGATATGGGAGCACAGGGGAAAGAATGGAGCTTTAACCCATAGGAGATGGGGTTGGAACCTTGGAGAGGAAGATGAGGGAGCTTCTTATGGAAGAATTAGCCTATGAATCAGGCCTTGAAGGGGATGTCGATTTTAAGGTGTAGAGAGGACTGTGAAGACCTGCTTCTTTAAAGGTCTACCTGCCTCTGGTCAGTGGTACTCAATCTTACTTATGCGCCATTATATCTGAAATATCTGATATGCCTCATCCATTCATGTCAAAATTTTCAAGTACCTACAGTGTGCCTGGTTGTCAACCAGAGGCTACAGTAGTGTGACCTAGCCTCTCCCATAGGGGACCATGTTTCTCAGTGGGGTATCTCTAGCCTACCATTCTGCTAAACCACATTCCTACTGCAACCAGAGCCTGGCTGCTTGCTTTCATTTCAATTTTAAACATTTTATTCATTTCTAATAGGAAATGCATGTAAGTGATCCCCTAAGTGGAAAAGGGTATAAATGAAATGTGCCCCACTAGGTATCAAACCCATAACCCTTCAGTACACGGGACAACTTTCCAACCAACTGTGACACCCTGTCAGGCTCCATAATTGTTTGCTACTGAATAATCTATATACACGTGGGTTCACAAAAGAAGCCACATCAACTCTGGTAGGGAAGGCAGAGATGCGAAAAGGGCTGGCCCTGCTCCCATGGGTGGTGGCTGAGATTCTAGAGAGACTTTGCAGAGAGTCTCTGCAAAGGCTCCCCCTGAGGAGTGTGGAGTCTCAACCTCATGCTAGGCTCTCCATCCCAGAGCAGCAGAGCTGGGAAGAGGTGGCCACATAACATCTGGCTATGAAGACAAGTGGGAATTATGTCCACCAGGGTAAGACAAGATTCTGCTAGAGACCCAGGTGCCATCTTCAAGGGCCAGCACATAAATTCTTATTCACAGTCTTTCACCCTGCTCTCTGGCAGAGGAAAGACTGAGGGGAATTAGTCCTATGAGGAGAGACTGGGATTTATGGCTCCAGGAACAGAACTGAAGGGATATCCACCATTATCCCTATGCTGAGTCCCTCTTCCACACCACAGCCACCATCTTCCTTGGGTAAAACACTCCATTCCATATGGTATAACCATAGGAGAATGCAATAGTCACAACCTCAGGACAGCCTATTGCCCCACCCTGAGAATTCATGCCCTGCAGAGGAGTCAATTGCCTAGGCTGCTGGTGTAGAGGTCTGAGCAGACTCAGGGTGTCAGTGGCTGAGTTGTATGGTTCTCAGGCAAGGGTCATTCCCCCCACCTTCCTATGAGCTGGAATGGAATCTCCCTTTCATGGGAGATCCACTAGGTCCAACTTCCAGCTCTTGGTGGCACCCCCTCCCCCACCCTACCAAGATTGGGCTCCTCAGAAGTTTTTGGCAGAATCCAGAACAGACTGAGTTGTATGGCTCTAGGACATGGGCAATTTTTCTCTCACATATCAGTGCAGAGTCTTTCCTTCACATGGCCAAATCTTGGTCTGTTTGGGCATGATAAACTCTGCTGGCCTCGCTCTGACTATCCTTGAGAGACCTCCACCACACCACCAAGGTCTGCAGATATCTGGGACTTTTGCAAAGTGGCCTCAGACACAGCATTGACACTGAGTTTGAATCTCTATAGGTGGATGAACACCATTCAAACCTACATTGTGACTCACTGAGAACCTATCTCTTGCAACTCAAGTCCTGCCAGATGCTTTTTCAGTGAGTGAGCCTAAAAGGCAGCCAGTAGGCAAAGTCAAGCAGAGGTAGATCTTGGAGTGCCTTGGGCCTTTTGCTGGCCTGCCCTCAGGCTTGGTGTTGGTGGAAGTTGGCCATGGTGGGCAGCTTGGTCCTTCACACACACAAGCAGGCCAAGCAGAGGCAGCCACAAATAGTACATCACTTTGTAGCACCAAACAGGTTGCCCAGGGTCAGTCACAGGCTATGTCTGCCATTGACCTGCACCATAGTCACTCCCAAGAGGCCCCAGATCCACACCAAGACACATCCTAACTAAAATAGCAAAGGTGAAAGATGAACATAGAATATTAAAAGCAGCAAGAGAAAGATAGTAAGGGAGCTTTCATAAGGCTTTAGCTGGTTTCTCAATATAAACAGAAGAGATTGACCCTTCAAGCCAGAAGGGATTGGCACGAAATATTCAAAGTGATGAAAATCAAGACTACTTTACCCAGCAAGGCTACTATTTAAAATTGGAGGTGAAATAAAAAGCTTTCCAGATAAGAAAAAGCTAAATGAGTTTACTACCACCAAACCAGTATTACCAGAAACATTAAAGGGTTGTTTTGAAGAAGGAGAAGAAGAAGAAGAAGAAGAAGAAGAAGAAGAAGAAGAAGAAGAAGAAGGGATTGCAATTAATATGTACCTATTAATAATCACGTTAAATGTAAATGGCTTAAATGTTCCAATGAAAAGACATAGTGTAGCTGAATGAAAACAAGACTCATATATATGTCTACAAGAGAACCACCTCAGAACAAAAGATAAACACAGATCAAAATAAAGGATAGAAAAATATATTTAATGTGAATGGAAAAGAAGAACAAAATAGAAGAAACATGCTACCTGGTATCAAACTATACTACAAGTCTATAGCAATCAAAACAGCATGGTTAAAAACAGATATATTAATCAGTGGAACAGAGTAGGGAGCCTAGAAATAAACCTATGTATTTATGATCAATAAATATTGGACAAAAGAGTCAAGAACTTACAATAGGGTAAAGATAGTCTATTGATAAAATGTTGTTGGGAAAATTGGACAGATACATGCAAAAAATTAAACTAGACCACCTGTTTACACCATACACAAGAATATATGCAAAATGAACTAAAGACTTAAATATAAGACTGGAAACCATAAAAATCCTAGAAGAAAAGATAGGTAGTAAAATCTCAGACATTTGTCGCAGCCATATTTTTTTTCAAAGCTATATTGTCAGGAAAGGGAGAGAAAAGAAATAATCAAGTGAGACTACATCAAATTAAAAGTGTTTGCACAGCAAAGGAAGGAAAAGACATAAGGAAAAGACAACCCACTGAATTGGAGAATTTATTCACCAGTGATACATCTTATAAGGCGTTAATATCCAAAATTTACAAAGAACTTACAAAACACAACACCAGGTAAACAGTCCAATTAAAAATGTGCAAATGACCTAAATAGACACTTCTCCAAACAAGGCATACAGATAGCCAATAGACAGATGAAAAGATGCTCAACATCACTAACCATCAGAGAGATGCAAATTAAAATCACCTATCATAATGGTTATCCATCAATAAATGAACAAACAACAAGTGGGGGCAAGGATGTGGAGAAAAGGGAACCCGCATGCACTGTTGGTGGAAATTCAAATTGGTGTAGCCACTGTGGAAAGCAGTATGGAATTACTTCAAAAAATTAAAAATGTAACTGCCTTATGACCTAGCTATTTCACTTCTGGAAATATATATGAAAAAATATGAAACACTAATTTGAGAGAATCTATGAACCCCTATGTCCATTGCAATGTTATTACAATAGTCAAGATTTGAAAGCAGCCCAAGTGCCCATCAGTAGATGAGTGGATAAAAATGTTGCCATATATTTTCATAATGGATTACTACCCAGCCATAATAAAGAAGGAAAGCTTACCTTTTGTGACAGGATGGGCAGACCTTGAGAGTATTATGCTAAATGAAATAAGCCAGTCAGAGAAAGCTAAGTAACATATGATTTCACTTATATGTGAAGTCTAATGAACAAACAAACTAAATAGACACAGACTCAAAGATACAGAGATCAGATTGTTATAGGGGAGGGGATTTGGTGCTGAGTGAAATAGGTGAAGGAATTAAGCAACAACAACGAAAACGAAGAAAACCTCATGGATGCAGACAACAGTATGTTGATTACCAGAGGGAAAGACAGGTGTGGGCAAGTAAAAGAGTGTAAAGGAGGGGGGAGATAAATGGTGATGGAAGGAGACTTTGAGTGGTTAACACACACACAATACAATATACGGATGATGTATTATAGAGTTGTACACCTGAAACCTATATAATTTTATTAGACAATGTCACCCCAATCCTATATAATAAAAGGCTACTGTGCAAATCAACTGAATGGAGGAATGACCAGGTCGCTATGATTTGCACTGACCACCAGGGGACAGACGCTCAATGCAGGAGCTGCCCCCTGTTGGTCAGTGCGCTCCCACAGGGGGAGCACCACTCAGCCAGAAGCCAGGCTCAGGGCGGTGAGCGCAGCGTTGGTGGCGGGAGCTTCTCCCGTCTCTGCAGCAGTGTTAAGGACCCCTTGGGTCCAGCAGTTGGAAATCCCTGGAGGGCTCCAGGACTGCAAGAGGGCACAGGCTGGGCTGAGGGGAGTCCCCCCCCTCACCCCAGTGCACAAATGTTGTGCACTGGGCCTCTAGTAAATTCAATAAAATTTAATTGAAAAAAGAATCCAATTAAAGCTGTGGACCCAATTCCCATAAATATACTCACATATAACACAATTACAACTTTGCATTTACTTTTAGAGAGGTCATAACCCTTCAGAAGAGCAGTGTTTCTTTGAAGTGTGGCTTAAGAACACCTGTATCAGAATATCTTGGGAATCTTGTTGAAAATGCAGATTCCTGAGTCCCTCCCTCAGGTGAAGAAACCAGATTCATTGCAAATGGATGGAGTCATGGAATTGCATTTAAATATGTTCTGGTAATTATGATACACACAAAGCATCCCACAACCTAGGGGTACCCATGGATCCAGGTCAAGAACTCCTGCTTTAATAATATATTTTTATTGATTTCAGAGAGGAAGTGAGAGGGAGAGAGAGAGATAGAAACATCGATGATGAGATAGAATCATTGATTGGCTGCCTCCTGCCTGCCCTCCACTGGGGGTTGAGCCCATAACCCAAGCATGCGCCCTTGACTGGATCAAACCAGGAACCCTTCAGTCTGCAGGCCGATGCTCTATCCACTGAGCAAAACCAGCCAGGGCAAGAACCCCTGCTCTAAATCTCAATCCCTAATTAGAGTATTTGAATTCTGATAGGGAAATTTGAAAGAGGAAAAACCTCAGGATTAAAGATTCAAATGAAGCTGCAAACGTCGAATGACTGATGGGGAAAATGACTCTTGTGCAGAGGTCTCTCAATTATATAATGTGGTCAGTTAATTATAACAGTATCTCTCTCTCTCTCTCTCTCTCTCTCTCTCTCTCTCTCTCTCTCTGTGAATGAAGTGGAGAATCACATGTGAAGCTATCTTTATCTTTTTTTATATGTATATAAAAATGATATTTTTAATATCTCTCCTGCTTTCTCCCTCCTCACCTTCTCTTTCTCTCTTCTTTTTTTTATTATTGTCTAAAGTTTTACATATGTCTTCTTTTTCCCCAAGTGACCAGCCATTCCCATCCCTGGCAAGCCCCCTACTGCCCCAGTGTCTGTGTGCGTTGGTTATGCTAATATGCATGCATACAAGTCCTCTGGTTGCTCTCTAACCACCCCTCCCCTACCATTTGTCTCTGGATCTATTCTTGTTCATCAAATTATGTTGATCATTATATCCCACATATGAGTGAGATCATGTGATATTTATCTTTCACCGACTGGCTTATTTCACTTAGCATAATGCTCTCCAGTTCCATCCACACTGTTGCGAATGGTAGAAGTTCCTTCCTTTTCACAGCAGCATAGGATTCCATTGTGTAGATGG
>NW_006295083.1:728755-742569 GCF_000327345.1 Myotis davidii
ATCTCCATTCCAGGGAGTAAAGATTATGTACTTAAGCATGATTGTTCATAGTTAAAGTGATTAATTACCCGCCTGGCAGTTAAGAGGTTTTATTCCCTCCCTAACTTCAGGGGAAAATCCCTACCTGGGGAAACAACCTTTCTCAGAGAGGTGACCTTGGTTAAAACACATAGTGCCAAGAAGGTGAGCAAACATATTAACAGTATGCCATATATGCCAGGTCCCTTGAAACAGCAAGGATGGACCGGCTCCCGGCAAATGCACCCTAGGAGCTGTGTCTGTAAAGATATTGCCACAACATATGTCTGCTATTTTGCTGCCTTTGGAGTCTTGTAGGATTTTTATGGTTTCCCGTCTTACATTTAAGTCCTTTATCCATTTTGGGTTTGTTTTTGTGTATGGTATAAGTTGGTGATCTAGTTTCATTTTTTTGTATGTATCTGACCAAATTTCCCAGCAACATTTATTGAAGAGACTTTCGTGACTCCATTGTATGCTCTTGCCTCCTTTGTCAAGTTGGGCATAATGGCTTGGGTTGATTTCTGGGTTCTCTTTCTCTTTTCTTTTATTACTGTACAGCAAAGCACATTCTCACTCCAAGAGGAAAAGGTGTTGTTAAATGGTAAAATGGTTTATGGGCGAAACAGACTTTAGTAGCAGCCTATATCTTACTAGTATAGACTGTCAATAAGGGTGATTTGACTGGCATTTGATTTTTTTCACAGAAGAATATGCTAAGGGGAAACAGTCACTTGGTTATCAAGACCTCAACTCTTGCTCTATGGGAACCACAGGGCCCTTCTATCATGTTGGTGGCACTTTCCCATCCTATAAACAGCTTCCCCCACGAAATCCACTAGCCTTCTTTGCTGAGCAGTGTTTGCTAACTATTTCTTCTCAAGAAATACACAGTAATTCACTCTTATTTATGTGGGCCTCTGCCAAGACAAAAGCACCAAGCATTCAATTTGCATAGAGTGCTAGGCCTCCATGAACTTTCTAACACCCATCTATGAGCTCCCTAGGGCACTACTTGCCAAACTCTATTCCTGGACTTCTGAGAATTTAGGTCACTCCAGGACATTGGTAGAACTCCCAAGACCTATGCTTCACTCCAGACTTAGTGACCCAGAATTTCTGCTTGGACAAGCTCCCCAGATGGTTCTGATATGCACTGAAATGTGGGACACATTGGGTGTGAGTTAAGAACCCTGGTAGAGGGTTCTTTCTTGTGTTAACTAGTGCCATACTTCAGTTCCCATGGGAGTCTTCTCCAAGGGAAATCAGTGAGCTCAGGGGAGTGCAAGACATTGGGGGCCATCACATGGTTCTAACACGCGAGTCTTCAAGAAATGAGGCTAACACACTGCTTTTGTTTTGTTCCCAGATCAGACTCTGTCTAGGAGCATGCTGGGAGGCTGGGTATGCTTGAGAGATCAGGAAAAGATAGTCCAGCCTGAGAGCTATTCAATGATTCTCTTTATAGATACAATCTAAGCCCTCTATACTGTAAATATGGACTTGAAAATTGAGATAGTTAATAGCAGAACATCTGGCTGTGGCAGCCTTCTGTAGCTCTTGTTAGCCTGAGAGTGTGTTCGATGAGAGGAAAGTCACCTTTTCTCTGACTCCATTTTCAAGATATGCTCCCGCCCTCCACTCTCTTGATGCAACTCAGATAGAAGCTGCTCTCTGGGGAGCTGTCTGATTTTCCATATCAGGCCCTTTCTGCCTTGCTACCTCCCTGCTAATAAGCAATCTTTGAGGAGATGGGGAGGGAAGCCCTCCTGGAGGGCTATACGTGCCCTTATTGTCAGATGGTTGGAGAAGCCATGGGGAAGGAGGCAAGAATGTGCAGGCTGCTTTGTGTGTGCACAGAAGATAGAAGATTACACCCAACCCCTGCTACCGGGTCTTGTGGTAAAAGACGTCAAGGTTTATTTCATGGAACAAAAATTTAATTTAAGGTGGTCACCCTTGGTGTGGAGCCTACTCTGCCAACCCAAAACTCAATTCAGCTCTCAGTTTCAAGAGGAACCATTGGTTCCCAATGGAAACAACCATGGATAAATAGACAAGCACAGATGATTGGTTTCCAAACTCAATGTCCAATTTATTATCAGTGACAGTTGTATCTATAAAAGCAATATGTTCCCTCCTTGAGTTGGTTTGTGTAGGGGCGAACTTCTTTCAGCTCCCAACTCTAAAACATCTCATAGTGGGCTCTGCCCTTTTGTCTAAAATCTTCACCCTTGGAGGTGCTTCTTTACTTTAGGACAGGCATTCTTAATGGTGGCAATATCACCCCAAGAGGACAAAAACTAGCTCTTGGGGATGGAGGGATCTTAGATATTACGATAATGTGGGGTGCTCCAAAGGGCAACAGTACATAAACAGATACACATATATCTGTGGTATTAAAATTTCATGAAGATAAAGAGATTAGGGGATAAAATCTTTAAAAAGGCTCCTTAGTGGCACAATCATGCCAAAGAAAATGGTTGAGAAACACTACTATAGGTGAAGGGTAAAGAATATCCAATATCAGAGCCAAATCAGGTCTTTGGCCAGCTTATTTTCAACCTGGTTATTTGACCTCTTATTTCTTTAGTCGTTGCTGTAGTAAGTGAGGAAATAATGTTTTCCTAGGCAGATTGCCCTATCTGAGTCATTTAGAGGGAAGAAGTAGGTTGAAGGACAAAGAGCTGTTGAAAAATTGTGAGGGGTGACTAATTGACTAATAATTTAATTGGAATTTCAAAGGCCAAAGCACAAACCCTAAATTAATTTCAAAAAGCAGTTTGTCTTCCTAACACTAACTTTAGAATTCTAAAAATTTATAGTGTCTCTTTCCACCTCAAATCAGATGAGTGTACTCTACATCAGAGAAGGGCCCTGAATGATCTTTGCTATGAGTCAGTGATACCAGATGACAAAAGGGCTCCCCACCACTTGATTCAGGCATTGATCTCCTCACCCAATGCTCTTTAGTCCTGATGCTTAACTGAATCCTGGCTTTTGAGCAGGCCTCTCTAGTGGAGTTGGCTCATTTCCTCACAAGTTACCAACTTCTAAGCCAGGAAATGGGGTGGGTGTTCTTACTCACCAGTGCTACTTCCAGACCACACTTCTACACCTTCATGTAAAAAATTCTCCTCCTTTGAAGCTCCTTCTAGCCAGTAATACCACATTTTCCCCTTGTGCATTATGACCGTCTTCTAAAGTCCCCATTATTCAGTGTATACATAGGCACCTGCCTCTCTGTCTTCCTCTCTATCCCAACTCTTACCATATTTCGGGATCTCACTCAGCATTCAAAATTAAGTTTACATTCTTTCCACAGCAGACAAAGTGATATTTTTATAAATTGAATCATGTCTTCCATTTCTATAAAATCCTCTAATGGCTTTCCGTTGCTCTTAGGATGAAGTTCTCATAGTCATGTGCTGCTTAACCATGGGATAACTTCTGAGAAACCCATTGTTAGGTGATATCATCAATGTGTGAAGAGTTTACTTACAAAGCCTAGATGGTCTAGCCTACTACCCACCTAGGCTGTATGACATAGCCTATCACTCCTAGGCTACAAGCTTGTACAGCCTGTTACTATACAAAATAACACAAGATTAAGTCAAGCATGTGAGAGCTCTCTCTGATGTGGCTCAGTTGTTTGGAGCATCATTCCATACACCAAAAGGTCTCCAATTCGATTCCTGGTCAGGGGTCATACCCATGTCGCAGGTGTGGGCTTGTGCGGGAGTCAACCGATTGATCTCTCTCTCTCTCTCTTTAATATAAAAAACATATTAAATCAAATACAGGGGAAAATGATGTAGTTAAGAGGTGCTGTAAACATACCTCTTGTAGAGTAGAAAGCATACACTCTAAAATAATAATAAAAAAGTATAGTATAGCAAATAGATAAGCCAGGATAAACTAGTAACATTGTCATTTATTATTATTATCATCAAGTTATGTACTGTGCATAATTATATGTGCTATACTTTCATATGATTGGCAGTGCAGTAAGTCTGTTTACACCAACATCACCATAAACCTGTGAATGATGTGTTGCTCTATGATGTTATGGTGGCTACGACATCACTTGGCAGTAGGAAATTTTCAGCTCTATTATAATCTTATGGGACCACAATTATAAACATTGGTATGTGGGCATGATTGTATTTCTCCCTATGAATGGGTTGGAATGTCCTGCGTGATCTGGCTCCCATCTAATTCTACACTCTTTTCTAGGGTTCTTGGATTCTCTCACTCTGCTCTAGCCATACATACTCACCATGCTCATTTCCTAAGGTCCCTTACATTTTCTCTTTTCTCATCCTGGCAAGTTTTTTCCCCAAATTTTTGCATTTCTCCCAAATTTCTCATCCTCCCAGTTCACAGTTAAAATGTCACGTTAGGGCGGCATTTCTCTGCCACCCATATAAAATAACTGCCTACCACCACTCCACCCCACCCAGTTACTCTTTTACATTATCCTACTCTATTATTTTCATAGCCCCTATCATGTTCTTAAATGATGTTGTCTGTTTGTTTTTGTCTGTCTCCCTCAGTAAATATACCTGTTGAATTAGTGAATTCTTGGTGACGTCAACACTCATGTGACTTCCTGATCCTCAATGACCCTGCCTTTCATCCCACTTCAGCCATCCACTGCCCTAGCCACAGCCTTGTCCTTGGCACCATTTCAAACTAATCCACTTCTAAAATCATAAATAAAACAACTTATTCATTACTCCCAATATACTAGGTCTTTAATGTCATTGGGTCTCGTGTTATAGGTTGGTTTCCCCAGGAAGCAAACTCTAAAAGGAAGTGTAGTGTGCAGGATGTTTATTAAGAAGTTCCCTTAGGATTAATACCTAAAAAAGGGAGGGAGGAAGCAGAATTGGGCAGAAGTAGGGATGCAATGCACCTCCAGCAACAGCGTTGGTTAATCCCATATGGAAGCTATGAAACTACAATGGTCCTTAAGTGTTCTTCTCAGTGGGCCATGATGACCAGGGCTTTATATTCATGTCTCAATTAGTCATTTGATATGGGCGAAAGGGGAAAGGGTGTGACTTTAGATAAGGAAGCTAGCTCTCTGCAGCTGTGATGCAGCTGAATGTCCTGGCAGCACAGTCTGAAGGCAGCTTGTAAAGGCATTCCCAACTACTGAGGCAAAAAGCCCTTCACTGAAAGGTGATCAGTGTGCATCATACTTCAATCTGTCAGCCTCCTTTCTGTCCTCATTTCCTTCCCTATTCAACTTATGTGCCATTGTTCATCACTCCAACTATACTCAAGTAAGTGCCCTCAAATTCTTATTGCATTGTCTTTCTGTGCTACCTGCTCAGCCAAAACCTCCAACCTTAAGTGAATTCAAATAATTTTCATACCTATTCCTGTACCTTGGCTGCTGAACATAGACAAAATCACATTATTGTGCACATTGGTGTTTCCATAAATCTGTAGTCTCCAAACTCAACTGGATCCTCAATGTCATCTATAAATCCTAATAAGTTTTGCTTGTGAAAATTCTCCCACTCAGAACTCCAGCTATTTCAAACCTTCTCCATGTACTTCAAAGCACTGAATCCTTACTTCTCCCACCTTCCTCTGAATATATGACCTAACCTCTTCTTCAAGGAGAAAATCACCATCAGAAGGGTTTTTACAAATTCTTTTAGACAAGATCTATTGATTCTATCTCTCAAATAACTTTCAAATCCTTTCACTTATTACCTTCTCTACAGCCATGTCCCTTTTTCAAGTCACTACCCTCTTACATTTGAATGGCTGCAGCTCTCTTCTAACTAATCTGCTTGACTACATATTTTTCTTCTTTGCTATTGAAGTAAAACATCATGCTTACTTTTTTCTCTCTGTCTTCATACATAAGTTTCTCTGTGCCCAGAATACTTTTCCTTTCACATCTATCCCTACATCCTGGCTAATTCCTGTTTCTGTTGAGGTCCCAGCTTAACTGACCCCTTAGTAAGAACTTATTTGACCCTTTAAACTAGATTAGAATCTTCTGATATATGTTTTCATAGAACCCTGTCATTCCTTTTCATAGCACATATACCTTGTATTATTTCTCTATTGCTGTGGAACAAATTAGAAACATAGAAGCTTAAAAAAAACAAGTATTTATTATTTCAGTTTCTGTTGGTCAAGAGTGTTAGGTGATTCTGACTTAGGATCTCACATGAGATTGTAGACAAGATGTTTACTGGGATTGTAGCTGCCTGAAAGCTTACCTGGAGTTGGAAGATCTACTTAGAAGAGGGATCACTCCTGCTTTTGGAAGGAGGCCTCAGTTCCTTACTATACAGACTTTTCTGTAGGGCTTCTTGAGTGTCATCATTACATAGCAGTGATTTTCCCCAAAGCAAGTGATCCAAGAAAAGGAGAACGAGGGAAACTGCAATATCTCTATGACCAAGTCTTGGAAGCCACACATCATTACTTCTGCCACATTCTATTTGTTATAAGTGAGACACTAAGTCCAACCCACACTCAAGGGGAGGGCAATTAAGTTCTGCCTTTTAAAAGGAAGAGTATATGAAAGAATTGCAGACATATTGCAAAACTTACAAATGCCTCTTTATAATTGTATTTGCTTATTTCTTTTCACCAGACTGCAACCTCCATAAGTATAAGTACCATGTCTATCTACTTCACTCCTGTGTTTCCAACCTGGAGCACAGAGCTCAGAGCATAATGGAAGTTCAATAATTATTGGCTGAGTGAAGGAAAGAATTAATTAATTAGTTGATGGCTCTTATTAGAATGGGAGAGGAGACACTGGACAACAATGTTTTATGAATTAATAACCTCTTAGATAAAATTAGTGTATTGGGTTAGCTTTGGAGAGAATGGTGTTCACATGGGGTGGAGTTATATGACAAGAGTAAAACGCCTTGAAGGAAGAAAATGGGGGCCAAACAGGCAAACGTGTTGCGCACCTCCTCCTGGGACCAGACTGGAAAAGCAACTAAATAGGAGAACATGCACACAGAATTAACAAATTAGATACAGCTGAGGAGACAATTTTCAATAAGGAAGGGCAGAGGACACCAGAAGAATGATGGGAGCAGGGATCTGGACTGGAAAGGGACGCCCGGCCTCCGGGCTGAGAGCATGAGTTGGAGGCTGCATTGTACCAAAGCCCTGTCCCTTGGTGACAGGCATAGTACCCAATTGTGAAAAGGAAAACCCACAGGGCTGCTGGACCTGGGACCACAGCTGCGGGGGGCTGTGCCCTGAAAGGTGGCCTGAAAAGTGCCCAATTGGCCTGGTGCCAGGAAGAGAGAAATCCCCAGTTTCGTGGTTGTTTTGCTTTTGTTTTGTCTTTGCTTTTATACTAAAGTCCAGGGGTGGGCAAACTTTTTGACTCAAGGGCCACAATGGGTTCTTAACCCAGAATATAGGACTTTCAGCTGCAAAGACTCACCTGAAGCTCTGGTTCAGTGAGAGGCACAGATTTGGGGAGCCTGAGGAGAGGCTGGGGAGGGAGGGCGGGCAGTGAGATGTGGCCAAGACTCTTCCTAACCCTCCAAACCCAAGCGGCCATTTCTCCCCAGAAGAGCTAGTCTCTCCAGGTGGACTCAAGACTGGGAATACAACCTGCCACATCCAGCCTGCATTTTGAGCTATACAAAGGAAACAAAGGCTCTGAATAGCCACAAAGAGCCCTCAGTGTCTGGGTTGGAAGAAGGGCCAGTCACCTGCACTATCCGGGAATCAGACTGATAAAAGCTCCAGGTTGCCAGCCAACCCCACTGGTCTCCATACAATGATCTCTGATCAACCAGGGCCAGAGTAATATTTTGGGCCACACATGGAGGAGTGGCCCTGAGTCAGGGAAAATACATCCATCTGATCCCTGGATAATGAAACAGCACCAATGCCACCTAAAGCCCTGACAGAAACAGATGCTTGTGATTATGATTGGCAACTGGCATGCAGGCAAAACAGGCCGATTGGACCTGCCTGCTTGCAGCCAAGGCCTGTGGAGACAGACACAAGCAGAGGAGCAGTGGATCACCAAAGACAGTGCCTTACAGCAGTCAGCACCTAAATACCTAACAGGGAGCCTAGAAGTGGCAGACAGAACAGAAGAGTGGGGTCCTAAACCAGCCCACATGGGGCGTTAAAATGCCATTGAAGTGAACAACACTTCACTTTTTTATTATTTATTTTTAAATTTATTTAGTATTTATTTAGTATTTATTTTATTTTTATTCTATTCTAGTTTTTCTTTTCCCCCACCTTTTTATTTCTTGCTTCTCCCCTTTTCATCCTGTTTTTTCTCCTTTCCCTGCTTTAGCTTTTCTCTTTCTTTTTACCCCTAGTTAAACAGTGATCTTCTTTATCTGATTTATTGATATGTTATAGTCTCTGTTGGCTTATTCATTGTCTAATTTTCTCTTCCCTGCTCCTACTCCATTTCCCCTTCTCTTTTCTCTTTCTTTGCTACTCAATTTTTTCTTTCTTTTTTTCTTTCTTTTTTTTCATCTCCTCTCTTGTTCTTTTCTGCTCCTAATTTTTAAATTAGTTTCACTTCCTCAATTCAGGCCTATCTGCTCTCTCCTCTAGTCTCCTTTTCAATAAATAATCGTTTCTAGTCATGCCAGAATGCCTGTACCCCTTACTTGGACGTGATCTCTTACAGAAATTACAAGCCATCCATAAGCTTGTTCGAGATGTCCTGATATGTATATATTTTATTTTTTCCTCTTATGCACTCATTCTCTTTCTCCCTCCTCTATACTAAACCATGGTCCTTCCCCTATTCATCCAATTCCTTAATCTTATTTTCTGTATTTTAGTTCTACCTCCACAGATTTTGCCCCCACACATTCTTCTGGGTGGTTCTTGGTTTATTTGTTTTGTTGTGTAATCTACCCAAATTCTTTCTCTATTTTTTCTTTCTACTTTTCTTTATTCCTTTTCTCGCTATCATTTCTGCTTTCCTTTCTTTCTCCTAATTCTCTTTTCTCTGGTGTGGTCATTTCTATTGGGCTTATAGGTGTCTTGAGTACATTTGTGTTCTGTTCCTTTTGTGTTGTGTCTCCTGTTGTATTTTGTGATGATCATGTCAGAGTGATTGGCATGATGGAGTAGAGACCAAGCCACATAACCAGACATACTGAGAGGAGACTCCATCCACGGATGGGAAAATAACATTCAAGACCCAATTACATCAAGAGAATCCAAAAATCTCAAATAAGGGGAATCCCTAGAATATCCAGCCCAGAAGACCTAAGAGACTAAACCACTGGGTCCCACAAAACATCTACTACATAAGACAAATCCAAAAAATCTGGGTGGAATAACAGTTTGATCTAATACATAGAAATAATTATAAAGCAACAGCAAAAATGGGGAGACAAAGAAACAACCCCAATATGAAAGAAAAACAGGAATCACCAGAAAAGGAAATAAATGAAATGTAGACAAGCAATTTGTCAGAGAAATAATCCAGAGTAATGGTTATAAGGATGCTGAAAAGGCTGGATGAAAAATTCACCATGTGTAAGAATCAAGAGGAAATGAATAATGACAGAGATGCAATTAAGACCACAATAGAAGGTTTCAACAATAGACTAGAAGCTGAGGACCAAATCAGCAAGTTAGAAGACAAGGTAGGAAAAAACACCCAAGCAGAGCAGCAACTGGAAAAAAACCCTTAAAATGCATGTAGAGAGTCTAAAGGAGTTTTGGGACAACATTAAATATAGCAAAATCCACATAATAGGGGTGGCAGAAGGAGGGGAAGCTGAGCAAGGAATAGAAAATCTGTTTGAAGAAATAATGACAGAAAACTTCCCTGACTTGTGGAAGAAAACAGCCATACAAGTCCAAGAAGCACACAAAGTCCTAAACAAGATAAACCCAAAAAGAACAACACCAAGACACATCTAAATCAAATTGGCAAACATCAACAACAAAGTAAGAATCTTAAAGGCTGCCAGAGAGAGACAGAGAGCTATGTGCAAGGGATCTCCCATTAGACTATCTACTGATTTCTCAACAGAAACACACCAGGCCAGAAGGGAATGGAATGAAGTATACAAAGTGATGCAAAGCAAGGGACTGAATCCAAGGATAGTCTATCCAGCAAGGCTATCATTAAAAATTGAAGGGGAAATCAGGAGCTTCACAGACCAAAAAAGCTGAGGGATTTTATTACCACCAAGCCAACATGCAAGAAATGCTAAAAGGACTGGTGTAAAAAGAAGAAACAGAAAGGGAAGAAGGAACACAGGCATAAAGAATAAAAATAGCAACAAACAAGTGCCTATCAATAATAACCTTAAATGTAAATGGATTAAATTCTCCAATCAAAAGACATATGGTAGCTCAATGGATAAGAAAACACGACCCATATATTTTCTGTCTACAAGAGACCCACCTCAGAACAAAGGACTCACACAGACAGAAAGTGAAGGGCATACAGAAAGAAGGCCAAGAGACACATGAAAACATGTTCAAAGTCACTAATCACCCGAGAGATGCAAATCAAAATGACAATGAGGTACCATCTTACACCTGCCAGAATGGCTATCATCAATAGCTCAATGAACAACAAGTGCTGGTAAGGATGTGGAGAAAAAGGGAACCCTCTTGCACTGCTGGTGGGATTGCAGACTGGTGCAGCCACTGTGGAGAACAGTATGGAGCTTTCTCAAAAAATTAAAAATGGAACTCCTATTTGACCCAGTAATCCCACTTCTGGGAATATATCCCAAGAAAGCAGAAATACCAATCAGAAAGGATATATGCACCCCAATGTTCATAGCAGCACAATTCACCATAGTTAAGATTTGGAAACAACCTAAGTGCCCATCAGCAGATGAGTGGATTAGAAAACTGTGATACATTTACATAATGGAATAAATACTATGCTGCTGTAAAAAAGAAAAAAGTCTTTCCATTCACAACAGCATGGATGGACCTGGAGAGCATTATGCTAAGTGAAATAAGCCAGTTGGATAAATATCACATGAACTCACTCATTTGTGGAATATAATGAATGACATTAACTGATGAACAAAAATAGAGCCAGAGACATAGAAGCATCAAACAGATCATTCAACCTCAGAGGGAAGTCGGGGGAGGGGTGGGTAAGAGATCAACCAACAGATTTGTATGCTTGCATATAGCATGACCAATTGACACAGACAATAGGGGGTCAGGGTATGTGCTGGGGGGCCCATAGTGGGTGTGGAGGGGTAAATGGGGAAAAAGGAGACGTATGTAATACTTTCAACAATAAAGAATGTAAAACATTTTTAAAAAAGAGTAAGAAGTCTTGGGGCAATGTCACGTGCTGCGCAGTTCAAGCTAGAGCGGGACATCAGGGCACCGGGTGTGCAGGTCGGTGGGAACGGAAGCCGCTGCAGGGCAGAGGGGAAACCAGGATGGCGACTTTGAGCAGGAAGACCTGGACTCCAACGCCCCTGGCCTCCAAGAGACCTCTTCCGAAAGATCCCCCCTCGGAGGTCCAGAGCAAGAAGGAGTTTGGGGCTGCCTCTGTCGTTGTCCGGATATGTTGTGGAAGGCTCTATCGTCCGCATTGCAATGGAGAACTTCTTAACATATGACATCTGTGAGTATGCCATGGACCCCACTTGAGTGTGATTATTGGAGCTAATGGAATGGGGAAGTCCAACATTGTGTGTGCCTAGCCTATCTCAGGATGTCACCCTGCTTTGCATTGTCTGTCACCCGCTCCTGCCGACAGGCCTGTGCTCACGAGCTTTGGCCAAACTGACAAAGAGGGCACAGTTTTCTGTCCCTGTGCCCTGAGGCAGTGCCTCTGCAGGGTGTCCTTGTCCCTCCTGGCTGTGGCCTCTGTGACCTGTCAGTGTCCTCACTTCCCAGGAGGGTGAGTGGGTCCCATGTTGCTCTGTTGTCTAACCTGGGGGTCAGCCTCTCACCAGCAGAACACTTTCCAGAACAACCCCTTGTGGCCCAAACTTGCAGCTGGGGAGGAGGGAGAAAACAGCCCTCGATGGATAAAAAGCCTCAGATGGCACTGTAAGTACAAGACCGAGAGTGAACCCTAACATACACTATGGGACAGCAATGTGTCAGTGTAGGGTTATTTCTAAAGGCTTCTCACAGAATCTCACAGCAACCCTATAAAGCAGAGGGAAAACGACTCACACCCTCTTGTGACCAGTGGCCCAGCTGAGGGCCCCGCCAGGTCACCTGACAACGGCCGCCTCGGGTGTCATCACAGCTCACCCACGTTGGGAACCTGCTCATTTCCGGATCGTACAGATTTCGTGTCTCCTGTTTCTGAACGGTAATTTTTCTTCTCACTGGAAACAGTAGTTCTCATCACCAGTTGGAGCACTCTTGCAAAAAGGGGTTATTTATATTCAAAATCACTTCAGATACAGAGCTCAGAGTTTGGGTTTTTTTTTTTTTTTTTAAAGGACTGACCAGTGAAAACATTTGTCTCTGTTTCTGACTGATTGGTCAACATTTAAATGCTACCATTGTCCACTTTCTAGACAGGATGTTCTGGAAGCCAAGGGTCTGGTCTGGCTTTATGTTATAACTCGCCTTTTATTTTAGTGCCCGAAGGGTGTTTGTGCATGTGCTGGCTCTCCCAGCCCCACACAGCTCCTCAGGTATAAATAGAACGCTATCTTGAAAGTCATTTTAATTGGGTGGCTATAGTGTGGAGGGTGGACCACGTCTCTCCCCAGGTTGGTTTTGCTGTGTCACAAGATGGGGGCAAGGACAGTGGCTGCTCCCACCAGGCTGTTGTCTGTCACCCTTGTTTCCTCTGCTCAACTCCCCACATTGGCCTGGACCCAGTCCAGCTCCTGTCCCCACCTGAGCCATGGAGGAACTTGTGAATGGCTCTGTCCCCCTCCCACAGGAGTCAGCGTAAAGGCTGAGCAGGGTCCCAAGTGGCATCAGAATCCCCAGGGGGACACAGCGGCCTCCATGGACCATCCGCTTTTTCTCCCGATATGGGGCTCTATGGGGTCAGTGTTGGCTGAACCCTCGGCCACGGTGTCTGTCCTCTGATGAGGTATCCGGTGCAGTAGGAGCCCAGTAAGTCTGGGAGCCAGGCACCCGACTGAGCGGGTCCCACTGATGACTGAGTTGAGTGTTCAGCTGTTCCTGACCTTGACAGTTAGGTCACTGCCTGCTCTGTCCCCAAGACTCCATTACCCCTGTTGCTGTGGCTTGCCAGGAGGCGGGGCCTTGGGAGCTAGCTTCCAGTGCCTCCTGGTGTCCCTGCTCCCAGTGACCCTGCCAGCACCACACGGCTGGTCACAGGCCACCACACTTGTGCCCCCGCCCCAAGTTATGATGTGGGCGAGGCAGAACTTACCAATGACAGCAGAGGTGGCAGTGCCAGCGATTGAGTGTACGCATTTCCCTCCAGTTTCCCTACTGAAGACCAGGGTCAGTCAGGCTGTGTAGTGTGCAGGAAAAGCTGGAGTTCAACTCCAAGTCCACAGGAAGCCAACTCACCCTCAACTCTTCCATGGCGACTTCCAACAGGATTGGGTTTTCTTTACTTCCCACAGCTACTTTATTTTTTGAGACTCAGAAGTAAAATGTATGGGACACACGAAAAAAAAAAAAAAAAAGGCAAACCTGCTTTCATGGGACGGGCAGATAAGGTTTGTGAAGAGAGGATGTTCCAAAGGCATGAATGAAATTGAATTGTTCAGGATTTCTGGAGGACTTGTAATTGCTCGTGAGATTGATGTGGCAAAAAAAATCAGTCCTTTTAGCTCATCAACAAAAAATCGACAACCCAGAAAGCA
>NW_006295083.1:742634-743286 GCF_000327345.1 Myotis davidii
GATAAAGTTGGAATTTGCAACTCAGTAAAACTGAACTACTTGAAGCTACTGAGAAGTCAGTTGGTCCTCCAGAAATGCATAGATATCACTGTGAACTCAAACACTTCAGGGAGAAAGAAAAACAACTAGAGACCTCATGCAAAGAGAAAACGGAATATCTAGAGAAAATGGTTCAGAGGATTGAAAGATATAAATAAGATGTGGAAAGGTTCCATGAATGTAAATGACATTTAGATTTGATTGAAATGCTTGAAGCTAAAAGGCCATGGGTGGGATATGAAAATGTTCATCAGGAATATGAAGAAATAAAACTAGCTCGTGACAGAGTAAAGGACGAAGAAAACTTAAAGATGGGCAGATTCCTATAACACGTCCATCCAGTGTATTGCCAGTTCCTTGTAATTTAACATTTAAGTCATTCAAATGTTCACAAAAATTGTAAATGGAAGATTATAAAAAGAGGGTTTTGCGTGCCAGCAAAAGTTACGGCACGCATGTCAGGGGTTGCCCACCCCTGCTCTCGCCACTGAGCCTGGGTGTGGTTGTGGCTGTACCAATTTGCATTCCCACTAACAGTGTACAAGGGTTCCTTTTTTTCACATCCTCAAGATCACTTGTTATGTCTTATATTTTTTATAATAGCCATTCTAAG
>NW_006295083.1:744263-745368 GCF_000327345.1 Myotis davidii
TGGCTCTCTGGGGTCAGTGTTGGCTGAACCCTCGGCCACGGTGTCTGTCCTCTGATGAGGTATCCGGTGCAGTAGGAGCCCAGTAAGTCTGGGAGCCAGGCACCCGACTGAGCGGGTCCCACTGATGACTGAGTTGAGTGTTCAGCTGTTCCTGACCTTGACAGTTAGGTCACTGCCTGCTCTGTCCCCAAGACTCCATTACCCCTGTTGCTGTGGCTTGCCAGGAGGCGGGGCCTTGGGAGCTAGCTTCCAGTGCCTCCTGGTGTCCCTGCTCCCAGTGACCCTGCCAGCACCACACGGCTGGTCACAGGCCACCACACTTGTGCCCCCGCCCCAAGTTATGATGTGGGCGAGGCAGAACTTACCAATGACAGCAGAGGTGGCAGTGCCAGCGATTGAGTGTACGCATTTCCCTCCAGTTTCCCTACTGAAGACCAGGGTCAGTCAGGCTGTGTAGTGTGCAGGAAAAGCTGGAGTTCAACTCCAAGTCCACAGGAAGCCAACTCACCCTCAACTCTTCCATGGCGACTTCCAACAGGATTGGGTTTTCTTTACTTCCCACAGCTACTTTATTTTTTGAGACTCAGAAGTAAAATGTATGGGACACACGAAAAAAAAAAAAAAAAGGCAAACCTGCTTTCATGGGACGGGCAGATAAGGTTTGTGAAGAGAGGATGTTCCAAAGGCATGAATGAAATTGAATTGTTCAGGATTTCTGGAAATCTTGTAATTGCTCGTGAGATTGATGTGGCAAAAAAAATCAGTCCTTTTAGCTCATCAACAAAAAATCGACAACCCAGAAAGCAGTAGAAGAGCAAGTTGCAGCCTTAAACATTCAAATGAGCAATCTTTGCCAGTTTCTACCTCAGGATAAAGTTGGAGAATTTGCAACTCAGTAAAACTGAACTACTTGAAGCTACTGAGAAGTCAGTTGGTCCTCCAGAAATGCATAGATATCACTGTGAACTCAAACACTTCAGGGAGAAAGAAAAACAACTAGAGACCTCATGCAAAGAGAAAACGGAATATCTAGAGAAAATGGTTCAGAGGATTGAAAGATATAAATAAGATGTGGAAAGGTTCCATGAATGTAAATGACATTTAG
>NW_006295083.1:745478-750468 GCF_000327345.1 Myotis davidii
TGAAACTATAGTCCGGCCCTCCAATGGTCTGAGGGACAGTGAACTGGCCCCCTGTTTAAAAAGTTTGCATCCAGTGTATTGCCAGTTCCTTGTAATTTAACATTTAAGTCATTCAAATGTTCACAAAAATTGTAAATGGAAGATTATAAAAAGAGGGTTTTGCGTGCCAGCAAAAGTTACGGCACGCATGTCAGGGGTTGCCCACCCCTGCTCTCGCCACTGAGCCTGGGTGTGGTTGTGGCTGTACCAATTTGCATTCCCACTAACAGTGTACAAGGGTTCCTTTTTTTCACATCCTCAAGATCACTTGTTATGTCTTATATTTTTTATAATAGCCATTCTAACAGGTGTGAGCTGGTATCTCATTGTGATTTTGATTTGCACTTTCCTGATAATTAGTGATGTTGAACACTTTTTCATGTACTTGTTGGCCATCTGTATGTCTTCCTGGGAAAAATATTTATTCAAATCCTCTACTCATTTTAAAATTGGATTGTTGCCGAAACTGGTTTGGCTCTGTGGATAGAGCGTCGGCCTGCGGACTGAAAGGTCCCAGGTTCGATTCCGGTCAAGGGCATGTACCTGGGTTGCGGGCACATCCCCAGTAGGAGATGTGCAGGAGGCAGCTGATCGATGTTTCTCTCTCATCGATGTTTCTAACTCTCTATCCCTCTCCCTTCCTCTCTGTAAAAAATCAATAAAATATATTTTAAAAAAATGGATTGTTGCTTTTCTTTTACTATTTAGATGTATGTGTTCTTTGTATGGCTTGGATCTTAACCCATTATCAGATACATGATTTGCAAATATGTTCTCCCATTTGGTAGTTGACTTTTTTATTTTATTGATGTACATGATGTTATATGTCAATTACATCTTAATAAATCTGAAAAAAGTTTGAGAAATGTTTTAAAAAGAGACATTTCAAACAACTGCAATATGTAGATATTATTTTTTCTGATTCACACAAGCTACTAAAAACTACAAATTAAACCCTGGATGACTGGCTCAGTTGGTTTTGAGCATCGTCCTATACATCACAAAGGCTGTTTGTTCAATTCCCGGTCAGGGCACATACCTCGGTTTTGGGTTCGATCTCAGGTCAGGGTGTATATGGGAGGTGGGTTATTGATGTTTCTCTCTCACATCAATTTTTCTCTCTCTCTTTCTCTCTCTCTCTCTCCCTTTTCCACTCTCTCTAAAAGTTAATGAAAAAAAAATGTCCTTGGGTGAGTATTAACAAACAAACAAACAAACAAAAACCTACAAATTAATAATATATAAGCTGGATATTTGATAATATTAAGGAATTTTTGTGTATATTTTTAGTGAGATGGTATATTAATGTGTGTTGTTGTTGTTTTTTTAATGAGACTGACACACTGCCTACTGCGCTGAGGGGCAACTTTATGTTTTTTTTTAAGAGCTCTTATCTTATACCAATACATAGTGAAATGATTACAGAAGAAATAATATCATGACCAGAATTTGCTTCAAAAAATATCGAGGGAGTGGAACTATAGGTAAAACAAGGTTAGCAATGAGTTGATAATGTCTTAATCTGGACGATGGGAAAATTATGTTCATTATACTATATTTTCAATGTCTGTAAATGTTTGAAATATTTTATTCAAAAAGTTACAAAATAGCATTATATTGCCTAGAAGTTCAGAATGTGAGCTCTGGAGTCACATGGCCTCACTTCATATTCTATCTTTGCTTTTGACAACTTTGTTCCTTTGGGCAAGTGAATAGTCAGGATATAAGGAACCTTAGCTGAAGGAGGCTTCACCATCTTGTGATGCCATCATATCAATATATCTTCTGAAGATGCTGCAAAAGGGGAAGAAAAGACAAGAGTTATTCCTGAATTTTTTTTTTTAACTCTCACACCCTGGATTTTATTGCATAGTTACAATAGTGTTCTTGCGCTACTCACATGCATATGGCCAGCTGGGGCCTAGGTGATTCTTTGCAAAGCTACAATGCAAGCTAAGAAAGCCAGGCAGTGCAAACTAAGGAAGCCTTTTATCCTTCTCAAGCCTCAGGCCAAGTTCTCATCAGTGCTAGTCTCTCTGGCAGAATTAGGGGCACTATCTGAGAAACATCACATGAGCACACATCTGGGCACCCACACTCTGCTTCAGATGTATCCACTCCCCACCCCCCATTCAACTCTTGACACATTATAAGAGATGTTTTTACCAGGATTTCTTCTTGGAAACATGGAGAGGTGGGAGGGAAGAGCAGTAAGAGGGGCTCTGGCAAGCAGATCTGCTTGTCTGGGTGCCTACAGTAAAGAACCCTTGAGGCAGGCAACTTGGGCCTAGAGCAGTGGTTCTCAACCTTCCTAATGCAGAAATCCTTTAATACAGTTCCTCATGTTGTGGTGACCCCCAATTTCATTGTTACAAATTGAACATAATTAAAGCATAGTGATTAATCACAAAAACAATATATAATTATATATGTGTTTTCCAATGGACTTAGGTGACCCCTGTGAAAGGGTCATTCGACCCCCAAAGGGGTCTCGACCCACAGGTTGAGAACCGCTGGCCTAGAGGAAAGCGTGCACTGTAGGTCCCCCTTCTCTAGGGACTAAAAGCAAGGACCAGAAGCAAAATGAAACCCCTGTCACCCTACCCACCTTCTGATAGTCTGTAGATCTAAGGAAATAAGCTTACATAAAATGAGAGGATAATTTGGAGTATATACTCTATTTACAGGACACCCTGCAAGGAACAGAGAAGGTGAAACTGCTGGGTACAGAATGCAAACAGTTTTGGGAGTTCCTAATCTCTGTCCATCCTTTTTTCTGCTCTGCCCACCCTTCAGCTCTTGCAGGGGGAGTGAGGAATCAGATTCTCTAGGAGAGCATAGGGTGGCACAGAGTTCAGATACCAGGGCTTCGAGGCTTGTAGAAGGCCCAGTGGTGGCCAGGCAAGGTGGGGCTAGAGGGGCAGACGGTCCCTGCTTGCTGTCCTTACTCAGGCCTTGGATGGCCCAGTCATATGACTGCAAAGAGTGGACAGCTTGAGCAGCAAGGGTAAGGTCAGATCTCTGCTGCAGCTCAGACATGAGCTGAACCCAGTTGTCAGGTCCCAGCAGGTCCTTCTCCAGACCAGGGAAGCTGATGTCCAGCAGTATATTGCTCAGGCTGTCATTCATTGTGTCCAGAACCAGGCCTTCTGTCAGGGAACGGTTGGTTGGAAGGCTGGCAACCTGTGGCTCCCCAACCATGGGGTAGTCTGGCTTGGGAACTTCCATTTCTGAGGGGGAACAGCTACTAAAGGTGTCAGAGTTGAGGTCAAAGGGCTCAGAATCGAGGAGTTCTTAGGGTGAGTCAAAGAGGCGGATACCTTTCAGTAGGGTGGTACTGAGAATTGTCAGCCCCAGGGAATCAGGTAGGGAGCCAAAGGTACCCTCAGGGGTTCATACTGGGCTGAAAACTAACCCCCCAACTTCAGTTGGCAGTGTAAGTCTCCAGGATTCGGGACTCAAGGGGAGAACAGATCTTCTTGGGGTGGAGGAGATGGGCAGAGTCTCCTTAATGGGTATCTTAAAAGGTCCTCCCTCCTCCTGGGAGTAGCCGAGCTGGGAGGCAGGCACAGTGGGCATTGAAAAGAGAGTGGGCTCTGTGGCTGGTCTTGAAGTCCCGGGGGCCTCTGAAAGAGGAGCTCAGGCTCATCCACACAGGGAGGCAGTAGGTTCTGTTTCCTTTGAGACTGACTCATCTCCCTCCCCTCCCTTTGTTTAATCCCAAACATTTCAGACACACACTGGGTTGGGGATCAGAGCCCACTGTAGGACTTTTTGGACCTTGGAGTGAGAGAGTGAGGGGAGTCCTCTGCCCAGGACTGAGACAGCTCCTTTTTGACAGATGGGCGTGGTGAGGGTCACTCTATCTGGGGCGGGCTCTCCACTTTGATGGGCCTCCCTAAGTGTGGCATTTCCTCCCGGGCTGTATTACTTCCTCCTTGATGGACTGAACTGGAAGCGGAGGAGACAGCCCTTCTCCAAGCAAGAGTTTCTCTTCTTTCACTGGCCCTGCAGTGGGCAGAGGGGCTGCCTCTTCATCAGCCAGCAGCACCTTGGGGGCATTACAGACTTGATGGTGAAGCTACCAGGGGCAATGGCACCTTTACTAAGGGCTGTAACACCTGTGGCTGGTTCACTGGGAACTAACTGAATGGGTACCAGGTATGAGCTGACCCGGGGTAGCAATGGCTTCATCTTCCGCCATGTGCCCAGTGGGAATGCATTTTTGATGGTCACATTCTGGGGGAGCTCAGCATTGGGTCATTTCTGCTGCTCAGACACCTGGTCCAAGGTGAAGTACTGATTGGCACTGAGGTGAATGGTCCAGAAGGAGACCTTGCCCTTGGCAGACGTCTCTCGAACAAACATGTCATGAAGAGAAAGGTTACGGCGAATGGAATTCTTCCATCCTGGCTTTGCCATATGCTTAAAATAGGGGAAGTGGGCCTTGATCCACGTGTAGATGATTTTCAAGGTCATGTGCTTCCTCTCAGTACTGTTGATGGTGAATTGTATCATGGCCATGTAAGAGTATGGCAGCCACTCAGACACGGAGTCTTGCTGGGATATTGATCCTCCTGGGGGCTCCTCAACCTTAACCTGACTCGGCTCCAGGTGCTGGTTTTCCTTTCCTTCCATCCCTTGCTTGATGCCGCAGGAGCCCAGGCCATCAGAACTCATCTTTCCAAGCCACTGGATGTTGGTCTAGCTGGTGTTAAGAGTGCAGCCTGCTGTCTCACCACCAGCACAGTTTTTCTATCTCTGCCTGAGAAGGGCTCCAGGTAGTCTAGGAAGATTCACATCCATAGCTGCAGGTTTTGGTCCCAGGATCTTGGTGATCCCTTCTGTCCTCTTGGAATCATTTCTGGTTTGGGCTTGAGGTTGGGGTTCTGGAGGGTGAGTGGGGGCTCTCCCATTGCTAATGAGGATGAATTTCTTGGGCCCATTGCTG
>NW_006295083.1:750514-751483 GCF_000327345.1 Myotis davidii
GATGATACTCTGGATATTGGCATTGTTGGGATGGCCACAACTTGGGTGTTGGGCATAGTGGGGTGGTTAATAACCTTGATCCCAGCTGGAAACTTGCAAGAGATGGACTCTGCCACCTCATTGGAGGCCTGTGCTTGACCAGGCTGTTTTTTGGGCAGGGGGCCTTTTAGGCTCCTCCTCTGATGTTTCACCTGGGGCATTTTGAACAGTTAGGGGCAGCCTCCATCTTTTGAGAATCAGTGGCCGATGGGGGATTGGTTTTCATTCTGAGTCTGTGTTTTCCCTCTCCATTGAGAATCACAAGCATGGACCCTCCAGACTGCAGTTGCCATAGCCACTGGACTGTGGCTCCTAGGGCTGGCTCCAGGCACCTCCAATGGGGGGAGGGGCAAGCCAGGGCGCTGGGCAGGGACTGGCCTTGGGCAGGGACTTGCACCAGGCCTGCAGGATCCCCAGTGGTGCGGGAGGGGTGGGGAATCCTGGGGAATTCTGGGGAATCCAGGGAGGGAAGGGGTCCGAGTCCGGGTCCGGGTCCAGGGGTGGGGTCGGGCCAATTACTGAGATTTTTTAAGGGCCAGGCCTGAAAGTACTTACATTATTTCTTTCCATATTATATTGGCCAGAAGTCAGTTACATGGTCTTAACTTAATTGCAAGGGAGGATGGGAAATGTGTGCAGAGGAAGAGAAAAATGAAACAGATCTGATGAGCATATAGCGTCTTATGCCACAGCAAGTTACTTAATTTCCTATGTTTTACCGTATTTGCCGGCGTATAAGACGATTTTTTGGCCCTGAAAAATATGCCTCCAAGTGGGGGGTCGTCTTATACGCCAGGTACACTTCAGATAGACTGCCCATAGTGCTTGCCCCGTGCCATAGTGGCCTCCCGATGCCCGCCCACTTCATTCCACATACCGTTCAGGCATCAGCAGTGCTGCTGGGTGTATGCTCGGCTGTTATGCGATTTT
>NW_006295083.1:751886-771335 GCF_000327345.1 Myotis davidii
CGTGACCAGTCTATAGAGTGTGTTTTCTTTAGTGAATTACCGGTGTGTTTACCGGTAATAAACTTGCACTGTTTTATGTATATGTTTGATTACATTCAGCCTTGTGACAGTTTTCCTGCATGTCATAAGCATTTGAATATAAATTAAAATGTTAAAATCAAATCTGATATAGTTTTACCTTTTATTTGGTGTGTGGAAGGTGTGCGGATTAGGGGGTAGTCTTATACGGCGAGTATATAACAAACTCTGTATTTTGAGTGGAAATGTTAGGGGGTCGTCTTATACGCCCAGTCGTCTTATACGCCGGCAAATACGGTAGTTTACTCCTGTGTAGAATGGGTATAATAATAATAGCATAGGCTTATTGTAAGAATTAAATGAGTTAATATATGTAAATCTCTCAGAATAAGGCCTAACCCATAGTAAATACTTAATAATGATTATGTATGCATTTATGTATGTATTTATCTAAAAATGGGCCTTCATACATGGGGGAAGATTGTTAACAGCCAAAGAAGGGTGTTGGTGAGTGGACACCATGAGCAAAGGAGCAAAAGAGAAGTGTGGGGTGTGTTTAGGAAATAATGAGTGTGTATAGAGGAGAATGGGGACAATATCTGGAATGGTAGGTTGGGCCTTGATCATGAAGGGCCTCAAATGCCTAAACACAGCAAGGAAAAGACTGCCATTGATAAATGGTGACAGTGGGATGACAAAAAAAATCATAGAACCATATAGAATTGTAATACTGTAAGAACTACTACATAACATATACTAGTCCAATCCCCTCATTTTACAGAAAACGTAATTATAACAGAAAGAGAATTACAAGACTTGTCCAAGGTGACACAATGTTGATGGCATAGCTGAGATGAGTTCAGTTTTCTTAATTTTCCAGACTCTGGCTTTCAACCATACCTTGCTCTTAACAATTTTAAGAAACTAGGAAGATGACTTTGTCAGGTTCTAATCTCATGTTGTTCACTAACTCACTTTGGGCAAGTTACCTTATCTCTGGATCACTTTCCTCTTCTATAAAATGCAGGTTGTACCACATGATTTCTAAGGTACCTTTTCTAGTTCTAAAATTAGCATTAAATTAAAATCTATAAAGTTTAGAATCAGTTCATTTCAGAGTTTAAGACATAACTATAGTTGTCTCCCAGTATTAGTTCTCCTTCCTTAGTATAAAACTCATAATTTTTAGGTAAAAATATGGCTACCAAAACAAAATTTATATTCCCAGCCTTTATATTTTCAATATAAATTTCAAAATTTATTTTGGACTTATGAGTGGCTGTAAGTTCTGGTCAATGGGCTATAAGCTATGTTTTGATGATAGATGCAGCTTCTAGGAAGTGTTCTTCAAAGGAGGATACTTTTGTGTTTCTTAGTTCCTCCTGGAAAGAATGCAAACATGATGGCTAGAACTGGAGCAACCATATTGAATCATGATGTGACACTGGCCCATTAACAGTCTTGTGAGAGAACCAGCTAAGTTAGACCCACATTTCTAACTAGCATGGAAGCTGTGTGTTGAGAAGTGCAGAGCAACAGGGTAGAAGAACCCTGGATCCCAGTGATTGTGGAGTGATCATTGGCCCTGGACTCCCTACATTAACATTTGCAAAAAAATAAACATCTACCTTGTTTAAGACATTGTCATTTTTGATGTTCTGTGACTTGCAGGTGAATCTATATAATCTATCTATATATATAAAAAGCCAGTTACCAGAATGCCAGAATGACCAGAACAACTAGTTGCTATGACACTGACTGCAGCCAGCCAACCAGCCCGATCAGGGGTGGGGCCAGCAGGCCAACCTCCCATGTCCCCTTCCCCCACCCCTGCTGGCCCAGCCCCAATTGGCCCCCATTAGGGCAGGCTGGCCAGTTTCCACCTGTGCACGAATTTGTGCACTGGGCCTCTAGTCTATATATATAAAAGCCTAAGTGATGAACGACCAGTCAACTAGTTGCTATGATGCACACTGACCACCAGGGGGCAGATGCTCAATGCAGGAGCTGCCCCCTGGTGGTCTGTGTGCTTCCACAGTCAACCTCCTGCAATTGGCCAACCTCCTGCAGTCTCTCCCCCCACAGGCTAACCTCCTGCAACCCCTCCCCTGGCTGGCTGCTCCCCCCCATTGGCCCTGATCGCCAGCCAGGCCGAGGTACCACCTGTGCATGAATTCATGCACCAGGCCTCTAGTAACTAATAAAAGAGAGGTACCAGATGGGATTGAAAGCCTTAATTATCAAAGGTTGGAAGCAGTGACTCTAGAAAAGCACAAGTGAGTTGAAGATTATTCCAAGGTTCTGAACCTGCATGACCATTATCAGAAATAGGGAAGCCTGGGGAAGAGGTAGACTGAGAGGAAAGATGATGAATTTAGTTTTAAGTAGGACTAGAAGCTTCATCATGAGATTACATGAACATTTAGTGCCCAAATGACACGAAGTGCAGGCTTTCAGAGACACTTGCAAAGGGAAGTGCAGGCTTTCAGAGACACTTGCAAAGGGAAGAACTCAGCCTTCCCTACCCCAGTTACTTTTGTGATCTCCACAGGCATTTCACTTTATGCTTAGAAACATGTCCTCTCATGTACTTTCATGCTAGCTTCCTTTTCAAGACTCTTTGTCATTGTTTCTGCCCCTGTAAGAACAGCCTGGATCATGAAAAGCTGTCATCTACTAGTGGCCATCCTTAATGGTACTGCTGTCTATGGCTGAGTGGTAGGCAGGGGGAAGGTTGGTTATTTCCCCAAGTTTGTGAATGACCTGAGCCATGAAGCATCACACCTTATGCCAAGAATCATCCAAAGTACATGGCTTTTCCACCATCTGGTTCTAACTGGACTAAATCTCTTTGGAACCACTAGAGCACAGACCCAGTAATTGTGGTGAACAGACTCCAAGATGACCCTTAATAATCCCCATACCCTGGTACATCCTTGTGTAATAGCTTTCCCTTGAGTGTGGGCTGGCTTAGAAACTTGATTCTCACCAATATAATATGGCAAAAGTGCTAGGAAGTCCCTTCTGTGATTATGTTACATAAGATTTTAACTATCTTGCCAGAGATTATTTCTATTGCCTTCATGGATTACATGATTTTATGGAGCAAGCAGTCTATTGGTAAAGAACTGAGTGAGGCCTCTAGCCAACAGCCAGGAGAAAACTGAGGCTCTGTATTGAACAACCTGTGAAGAACAAAATCACACCAACAAACATGTGAACTTGAAAGTGAACCCTTTCCCAGTCAAGCCTTCTGAGACTCTAGTCTTGGACGATACCTTGATTGGGGTCTTGTGAGATACCCAGCTAAGCTAGATCCAAATTCCTAACTAGCAGAACTGTGAGATAATAAATGTGTATTGTTTTCAGCCACAATGTTTATGGTAATTTTTTATGGAGCAATAAATAACTCCTATAATATTATTTCCTTTATTTTCCTCATCTCTTCTCAGGCCTCTGTCTCCTCCATCCTAAAATCTCCATCATGCATATGAACATATGCAAATATATGTCTTCAGAGATCACCAGCCCACTAATTCTATAATCACAGAGGTTTGGCATGCTATTTTGGGCTATAACCTGGGCAAACAAATATAAGGTTTTATGATCCCCTTACCTGTTGTACAGCACAACTTAATTTAAAACCAGATTCACCTTCTGACTTCTCACTTTCTTTTATCTTGTTGTGTTCAAATTCTCCTAAGTTGTCCTGAGCTTCTCTCAGAGCCTTAACTAGTTTATTCAGTTGGCTGCAGTATGTAGAGGTAGTTGGGTCTAGTTTTGACCTTCCAGCTTCTAGGTAAAAAGATTTTGCTCTAGGTCTTTCAGACTATCCATGTCTCCATTCTTCCTCTGGGCTAAGTTTTCCCACTCTGAAGGTATTTCTGAAAATTTCTATGCCCTCCCCCAAGCCTACCTCCATTTATGATCTATATTTTATTTTAATATGCTTTAACAATCTATAACTTTGTCAATTATTCAACTGAAGGCACATGTACTTTTCCATAAAAAAATTTTTAAAAATAATGTTTTTAATAAAACTATACTTTAGAAATATAATTATTTTTGAAATGTTAACATTTTTTCTGTCTTTTTCTAATAGCTATGCCATTTTTCTTAATCTGTCTTAAAACTCCAGTTATTTGTGATGTGTGTCATTTGTCTTTCATGTCTAGGTGACACCAAATATTCCACTATTCACTGCCATTCCGTATTTTTAATCCATATTAACTCTGTGGAAACATTGTTTCCAGAATTTTTTTCTAATCTAACTTTAATTCATTCAACAATAAACATCCATATAGCAAGCACTGGTGATATATCTATTATGAATCAGGTGCTGGGGATACAGAGATGGCTAAGACACTATTTAACCTCAAGGAAATCACAGAGAATAAAGAGACAAGTAAAGCAATATTCATAGTACCATGTGATGAATGCCATAATCAAAGAGTATACAAAGAGCTATAGAACACACTAGTAGAAATGAATAGTCTTTCTAGGTGGGTAGGAGAAACTTTATCTAGAATGTAACTTTTGAGATGAGCCTTGAAGTCTGAGTAGGATTTTTACATATGAAGGAAGGCTTAGTGCATTCCAGGCAGAAATAACATAATATGCATGTCCAAGAAGATATCTATTGAATACTTTTTAAATAGAGCTTTAAAAGATTTTTAAATTGATTTCAAGTGGCTTCATTATGCCCTCTTCTAATGATCAGAGCTACTTCAAATGATTAGAAAAGTATATTAGGATTTTAAGTAGATGGTGAGTAATTTTTCAACACCTAAATTAGGACACATGATCTGGAAAAATATAGCTATAATTTTGGGACTAATAGAACCAAGGGCTTGCATTTGGATCTGTCTGGGAAAATCAGAACATATATTCTCTTAGAGATCAGCATATAGAAACTCCAGGTAGAGAAATTTATGATTACAACACTTGACAATCAGAGAACGAAATCAGTAGGTCTGATGACTGCTCCATGGAATTTGCCAGCTCTTTGGAACCAGTCATGTTTAGAACTCATTTGGGGTCTGTCCCATAGGAGTCCAGCCATTCTGTTATCCTTTGCATCTTTTGGCTGTAACAGACATTCTAGGTAGCTGAGGGGAATGCTTTGCAGGATCCTGGGGTATTTCAAAGAACCAAAGGTGGAATGAAACAGTACAGGCCCAGGAATAGCAGAAACCAGGGCACCTCAGTAGCATGCCTTCAAGGAGCAAGGATCATAAACTCTGGAGTTCAAGCAGGGTTGAAGTAGGCTGTGGTGAACTGGGGCAGTTGCTGCTTCCCTCTAGCCAATTATTGCTATGTAAGAATTTGGTCCAGTTCTGCCAGATCCAGTAAAGTCAGAATTGTGGATTGCTGTATGACATTCCCTGGTTTTTGAAAATTGGCTACTAATCCACATTAAAAAACAAACAAAAAACAAAACAAACAAAAACAACAAAAAAACACTATAAAGGCCAAAACAAATTAAAAAAAATATCTATTCAGTCTCTTCTTCAAAGCATTTCTCCTCTCTGCCCTGCTCTATTCAAAGTTCATGTTTGTTGAAGGGAGAATTCCATTGTCCCAATGTTAGCCAAGGACCTATCCCAGATTTATTCATCTATGACTGAAAGGTGGTGTCAATTGGCTTAGGCATGGCAAATGGGGTGTGGATACTTTATATATAAAGGGTTTTTTTCTTAGGGAATAATAATGATGACTAGCACATATTGAGTGCTTACTAAATTCCAGTAACTGATCTAAGTATTTCACATGCATTGTTTTATACAAGGCTCACAACAACCTAGTGAAGTGATACTCCCATTACCATACTACAGATGGGAAAACTGCGGCCCAGAGAGGTTATAAGGTATTTGCCTGAAGTCATACAGCTAGGAGTAGGAAAACCAGTCTATTCCATGATCCCGTGCTCTTAACCCCTTCATCATGATGCCTTTCTAAGAGAAGGGGGAATTATGAAACAGGCAACTTACCCTACTTGATTGAAAGGGTGAGAAGTGAAGGAAGCACATGTATAAGATGAAGGGGCCAGAGTCTTCCAGATTCTGACATCCAGAAAAATTGAATCTCAGGCTAAGAAAGTGGTTGGCTCAAGGTTACAGAGCTAAGAGGAGACTAGGAGCCCTTTAAATTTCCTGCCCTTTCCACCATTGTCAGCCAACCAGCCTCAATATCCATGCTTCCCAACACCTCATTTAAATTTGTAGGGTCTCATAAAAATACTCTTCCATTTTATTTCATTCAGTTCAACTTCTCAGCTTCAATTCTGTATATCTACCCTTTTATCCTATAATAGGGACCGGGTGCACGAAGACTCGTGCACAGAGGGTGGGTCACTCAACCCGACCTGCACCATCTCCAATCTGGGAGCCCTCAGGGGAGCCCTCTCCAATCTGGAAGTTTATGTCTGTCTTTGCAGTCATGTGAGCAAATTGTCTGAGACCCCAACCCAGTTTGGTTTTGTGCTCACAGAATAGTAGAGCTCTTTTTTTTCTTTGCTCCATTGGTGGAGAGTTCCTAGAAGTGGCAGGATATCTTCCTTTTAAATTTTCCTCGACACTCTGACTTTACGTATGTCTCTCACCTTTGCTCTCCCTCCATCCCCCATCTGCAACAGTAACTTGCTCCAGGCCCACTTTGCTCTAATGTCTAGGAGATCCCACAACGTGTCTGCCACCAGAACGATGATTCCCAGCATTCCTGGTGCTCTCCACACTCTTGGGTTTTTTTTGCTGTCCAGCCCCGACCCCAGCCATTCGGCACATGTGCGCTGTCCACAGGCCTGCCATGGTGATGCAAGGGGCATTACTGCCCAGCCCCTGGCTGCTCAGCCCCTGCGTGCATAGGCCTGGAGTGGCCTGGGGTTGTTCCGGGACCCCAGCTGCTCTGGGCCTACGTGTGGGCCTATAGGCTCAGAGCAGCCTGGGTCCTGAGGATGCTTGTCCCCGGGACCCAGGTTGCTTGGCGCCTGTGCATGCAAGTGGCTGCCCCACCCCCAGCCACCCAGCACATGCATATGCAAATTAACCCGCCATCTTTGTTGGGTTAATTTGCATATTCACTCCTGATTGGCTGGTGGGCGTCTCGAAGGTATGGTCAATTTGCATCTTTCTTTTTTATTAGTGTAGATCTGCCTATCCTATATAATGAAAGCTTAATATGCTGTGTCCGGTCCTCTGTTCAACCAATCAAAGCATAATATGCTAATGATATGCTAAGGCTGCTCAACTGCTTGCTATGACATGCACTGACCACCAGTGGGCAGACATTCTGACTGGTAGGTTAGCTTGCTGCTGGTGTCCAGCTGATCAGGACTGAGTGAGATGGGCTCGATATGCCCTGGAACCCTCCCGAGGTCCCTCCCTGGCTGGTCAACCTCCCACACCCCTCCTCAGCCTGATCGTGCTCCAGTGGGGTTCCTCAGCCTGGCCTGTGCCGTCTAGCAATCCAGGACCCCTCAGAGGATGTCAGAGAGGCTGATTTCATTAAGATCCCACAGGTCAGGCCAAGGGACTCCACTTGTGCAGCAGGCCTCTAATTTATTTATGAAAATCAAGGGAAGATCTAGAATGCCTTTAGGGCAGAAAACACACCATTTCCCAGCTGCTTTACTTTTTTCCCTATTTATCAGATGTCACTAGTAATGGAGAAAAATTAGCAGCTTTCCAATACTGGCCAGGATAGGTCCAAAACTTGCAAACATGTACTCAGAGGTTAAATTCTAGAAGCCAGTGTCCACTGTCATCCTTGCTACACTGTCAGGTTAGGCATGGTTTGAAAGCACTTGCTTTCTACAGAACTCATAAATAGTAAGAATAGGTTCAAGGAAAGTGCTGGTATTATAGCCAGCCTTGACAACTGGCCTAGAACTTCAAAACACATGGTGAAACCCTGGTCAGTGTGGCTATCACATTGGTGTGTGTTTTCTCTCTCTCTCTCCCATCTCTCCCTCCCTTCCACTCTCTCTAAAAATCAATGGGAAAAATATCCTTGGGTAAGGATTAACAACAACAAAAAACAAAACAAACAAAAAACACACGGGAAAATCTTAGGCCTGGTGCTCTGTCCTGCATGCTTTGGGGAGATGCCCTTGGGAATCAGGTGCTCTGAGTGAAGACTGAAGTGAGGAAAAAGCCTGAACATGGTTTGGACTGTAGAAAGTATAGAGTGGGGGAAAGGTAGAATTGAGGTTAGGTAACCCTTCTTAAGTCAGTTAAATTTTCCTGTATCCTTGTGATACGCTCTTTGTTGAAACCTCTGAAATAAATCTGTTATACTCATTCCCACTGATGGATAATGACCCTTTTCAGGTGGATTGGTGTTCTCATCAGCTTAACTCACCTGGGACACTTGTACCTCTAAAGAGGTGGTGCATGAATAGTTTTTAAGAAATCCAAGAATTCTTTGAAATTGTACATAAAATGTTGTGGGTATGTGTATTTTTCTAAGAAGAGTGGTCATATATCTGATCAGATAGTTAATGGGTCTAAGACAGTGGTCGGCAAACTCATTAGTCAACAGAGCCAAATATCAACAGTACAACGATTGAAATTTCTTTTGAGAGCCAAATTTTTTAAGCTTAAACTACATAGATAGGTACATTGTTATTAACATAATTAGGGTACTCCTAAGCTGGCCTTTGCTAAAAACGTCCTCAGTCTGATTGAGGTACGTTCGATGAGGTCGACCCCTTCCAACTCTCCCATCCACACTTGTCTTGTATACTTGTTTCGTCTATCTCCTTTTGTTCATCCTCTCTATATGTCCACCCCCCACTTCTTCTAATGCCAGTTCTTCAAAATAGACTTGCCCAGGCCAAAAACCGACTCCTGTGCATATAGGCCACAAAGTTTCAATCGCACTGTACATGCGCGCCCACACATGGTATTTTGTGGAAGAGCCATACTCAAGGGGCCAAAGAGCCTCATGTGGCTTGAGAGCCGCGGCTTGCTGACCACTGTCTAAGATATTAAAACAAATGTACAGCTCTGTCTGTTTTCACAGTGGTTAGAGCATCAGCCCGCAGACCGAAGGGTCTCAGGTTCAATTCCAGGCCAAGAGCACATACGTTGGTTGCAGGTTCATCCCCTGCCCTTGTCTGGCTACCTGCGGGAGGCAACCAATTGATGTCTCTCTCACATTGATGTCTCTCTCTCTCTCTCTCTCTCTCTCCTCTGAAATCAAAATAAATAACAGGAATACCCTCACCTGTTACAGGTTCAGAGGGAAAGGCTGGACCAGGTTCTGAATTTTAGTATGCATCAGAATCACCTGGAAGGCTAGTCAAACCATCAGGTGAGGATTAAAATCAAACAAACAAACACACAGACAAACAAACAGAATAACAAATGTAGAAACAACTAGCCAGGAAACCTTAAAGTGAAGGAATGCACTTATAATTGTGTCATTTCAGGTGCAATGAGCTATGGGTGCAAGGGAGGGGTTTTCCCAGAGTCCTTAAAAACCACATGAAAGTCGTGAACAAAGTCTCAGAGAGTTAGCCTGGAAGAGGCGGTTCATCTTGAGACAAACTGAAGGAAACAGGAGAGGAAGGTGGTAGCAGAGGCAGCAGAGATTCAGGGGACTTGAAAGGGGGCTGGAATCAAATCAAAGCCAGACAAGTTGAAATAACTTGAGCAAAGGAGCCAATCTGAAAGTTCTCTGCAAAACTTGGCTGAATAAGAGAGACAAGATCTGAATGGCTAGGAGCAGAAACTGTCTTAAAGAAGATTAGTGTTTAAGTGTGATATGTAATATTTCTTTGCAAAGTAAAACAGTAGCAATCAATGTGAAGTAAGGAGCAGCTGCTGCTTCCCAAATACTGTCAACAGACGGAAAAATGTGTGAGGAATTGTGAATAATGGCTGTGATTAAATCAGTGCAGCTATTCTGGTAGAATAAGCAGGGCTGCCAAGGTTAGGATTATCAAGTTCTCAAAAACACTGCCTGTATGTGTGTGTGCATGTGCATATGCTTACATGTGTGCAAGTGCATGCGAATGTATACATTTGTGCCTATATATGTATGTACACAAATGTAGGAAGTTGAAAGAAAATAAGGATATAATCTGGAGAAAGTATCATGGAGAGGAAGGGAAAGGTGAGATAGATGAGACTTGATAGTAGGGGATGATAAGGGAAAAGAAAAAGGGAGAAAATGGAGAGGAAAACTTGGCTTTTTACTCTAAAGGACAAGAGTCAACAATCTACCTTATTTAACCACTTATATTACTTAGGTGTACACACACACACACACACACACACACATACACACACAGACACACACTGTTAATCCCTTTCACTATATACTTTTTCATGAAATAAATTTACTTCTCACAATCGCTCTTTCTAATTCTCCTTTCTCTTTTAAAAATATATTTTTGCTGTAGTACAGATATCTCCCACTTCCCGCCACTTTACTCCACTCCTCCCAGCCCCTACCCAGCCCCCAGGTCTTCACTAACTTATTGCTCATGTCCATGGGCTATGCATATAAGTACATATGTTCTTTGGTTTATCTCTTCTTGTCCCCCCAACCCCATACTTTGGAGTTATTTTGTTGGTCAGTTCATTTTGTTCATTAGAGCTATTGTAAATAATGCTGCTATGAACATAGGGGTGCATATATTCTTTCTGATTGGTGTTTTGGGGTTTTATAGGACATATTCCTAGAAGTGGGATCCCTGGGTCAAATGAAAGCTCCATTTTTAATGATTTGAGGAAACTCCATGCTGTTTTCTATAGTGGCTACACCAGTCTGCGTTCCCACCAGCAGTGAAATAATGTTTCCTTTTCTCCACATCCTCACCAGCACTTTACTTTTCCTTTCTTATTTACTGCTTTCCTCACTGAACTGTAAGTTCCATGAGGACAATGGTCACATCTGTCTCATTTAAAACTTATAAAAGTCACTTTAGGCTAAATTCTGCTGCAGTAACAAATGACTCCCCAAAATAAAGATTTATTTCTTGCTCATATTACATGTTGGTTGTGGATTGGTTATGGTTATATTCAAAGTGTCTTCACTCTGGGACCCAGGTTCACAGAGTAGCCTCTATCTGGGGTATTGGTGTTATCTTATCAGAGAGAAGACAAACCATAGTGCTATCACTCTTGGTAGTGGCATATTTGCCCATACCCACATGTCATTGGTCAAAGCATTTTTCATGGCCACTCCTGAGTTTAACAGGATTGGCATATACCCTCAGGCAAAGGTGACAAAAAATTAAACAGTAATACAATCTGCTGCACCACTGCTCCTACCACAGTTCCTGGAACAAAGTGTATTATCCTATCAATGGTTTCTCATGTCCCTTGGCTCTTGGGAAATCTTGTTCTAATGTGTACTGTGAGATTGGCCATAAGAAGTTACTACTGGTTTGTATTATGTGATGTTGAAAATTGTTATTTTCTCAATCTAATGTAATGTGTAAACAAAAGCATCTTTAGAAAAATTGCTCTTTTTATTATTTTGTAGCACTCAATCCAAGTGAAAAACATATGCGTTCTTTTTTTTTTTTTTTTTTTTGCAAAGGCAGCTTTTAAAAAAGTTCCTTAGCCTCCTCCCAAACAGATTGCTTTCTTCAAGCTCCTTCAACACAAAAGTTTCAAAACTACCACTAGGTGGGGAAATGAAGTGCTGGGTCAGGCTGGGATGTGAGCTTTGAAGCTTTCCAAACAATTCAGGGAGATGGAGAACAGTCTGTGGCAGAAACACTAAACTATGAGGCATCTAATAGACACACTAAACATCATGACTGAAACTGAATCTGATATTCCCCTTCCCCCCTCCCAAATCTTCTCCAACCTCCAGCCTTTTCCATCTCATTAAATGGTAACTCTCTCTTTCCAGTTGTTTAAGCCAAATTTTTAGAATTGTCCTTGAATGTTTCCTCTCTCTCTCTCTCTCTCTCTCTCAAAATCTCTCTCTCTCTCTCTCTCTCTCTCTCTCTCTCTCTCGTCTCTTTCTCCCCACATTCAATTCATCAGCAAATACTGTCAGTTCTGCCTGCAAAATATATCCAGAATCTTATCATTTTCTATCATCTCCACTACTATCACCTTGGTCTAAAACATCATCATCTTTTGGCTGAGTTAGCACATGACCTTCTCCATCTGTCAGCTATTACTATGATGATATTGCCAAACAACTCCAAAATGTTAATTGCTTACAACATTTATTTTGCTTGCTCATGGGTCTATAGGGTGGCTGGAATGACTCTGCTTTGGGCTAAGAGTCAAGTTTATATCCTCTCTGTGTATCTCTTTATTCTGTGACCAGCAGTTAGCTGGGGAATGGGGAATGTTCTTCCCACAGCAGATGGTAGGTGAACAACAGGCCAAGCTAAATCATGCAAGCACATTTAAAATATCTGCTAGCATCATGTCCACTGAAGTTCCAGTGGACATAGGAAATTATGTGGCTATGTTCAGCAGCAATGTAATGGTGAAAAATATGCTGCTTGCTTTAGAAGGAAATATTGCTAAGTCACATGACAGGGGGATGTATATAAAATACTATAACAGGAGCCCTGGTCAGTGTGGCTCAGTTGGTTGAGCATCATCCTGTGCACCGAAAGGTTGCCAGTTTTATTCCCAGTCAGGGCATATGCCCAGGTTGTGCATTCAATCCCCAGTTGGGGTGTGCAGCCTGTATGATTGATGTTTCTCTCTCACATCAATGTTTCTCTTTCTCTCCTTCTCCCTTCCTCTCTCTCTAAAATCAATAAAAAATACTGTAACAGGAGGAGAGTTAAAAATTAAGAAAAAATAATCCAATGTACCATACCCCCTAACTGTTCTCTTTGCTTCTGTCTTTTGCCTCCTAGAGTTTATTCTCAACATAATTCCCTCCCTCATCTCTTTTAGGTCTTTGCTCAGAGATCACTGTCTCAGAGAGACCTTCCCTGTCCACACTATTTAAAATTGTAATCCCCACCAACCATGCCCATCTCTACCTCCCTTTTCTGTTTTATTTTCTCCAATAATATTTGTCACTTAACATACTGTTTATTTTGCCTATTTAATTTGTTGTCTGTTTTCTTTCAATAGAACATAAGCTCCCTGAGAGCAGATATTTTGGTCTTATTTGTTCACTTCTGTATCTAGAGTGCCTAGAACAGTATCTGGCACACAGTAGTCCTCAGTAAATATTGATTTGGTACCTCACTCATTCATGTAGGAACAAGGAATGGCTAAGCTAAAAATGGGAAGAGGTTGGGCATGGCAGTGGAGTGAGGCACTTCATGCAAAGGCCCTGATATTTTTGAGGAAGGGAAGTGAGGAGATAACAAAAACACCTCTGATGGAGGGGAGATAATATTGCATCACTTTCTTCATGGCTATTTTGGGTCTTTAAGCAGTTGTGATGTGATAATTCAGGAACAAATGCCTTTCATATCTTTAGGCTACCTCCTTCTTGTCTGCCTCCATTCACAGGCAGGGAAGCAAAACCAGGATTACAAATTCTGGTTTCCTGAGTTCCTTTTATCCACTTTCCTCCCTTGGGACCATGCAGCCAGATATATTTTATGGCTGAAGATTCACTTGAGGCAATGGGGTCTATCAAACTGGCTGATTTTTCCCTGTCTGAATCCCAGTGGGTTACTGTCCTGGGGCAGGAGCCTATTTAAGTACCTTCCCTGATTTCTGTCTCAGAAGAAATTCCATGCAGGTAGGATGCAAAGTCAGCCTCAGGATCATTGTCCTCTAAGTTATTGAGGTTTGGGGAGACCTGATTAAGCTACAAGAAAGGGCACTAAAACACTTATCGAGATCTAGGCTTGAAAATAGATTCCAAAACTCATTAAGCATCTTGAAGTAGGGTCAGTGGTTATGGAGTATTGGTCAAAATATCTGCAAGTTAAAAGATGGTCACCATGAATTACTTTATTTAATGTATATACATGTTACTTCATTCATCAAGAAGTGGAGTCTGTTTTTTCTCCTCTTGAAACTTGTCTGGTCTCCTATATTTCTTTGACTGGTAGAATGTGGTAGATGTAACGCTGTACCCAGCTCCAGGTCTAGCTTTTCAGATGCATAAAGTGTCTGCATCCTTCAGGGTCAGTCAGTTACTATGTAAGAAGTCTGACTAATCTGAGAACAACATGCTGTTAGGAAGCCCATATGGACAAGTCATGTAGAGGAGAATCCAAGAATCCAGAATACAGTAAGATCTAATCCTCAGACACAAGAAACCAATGAAGCCATCCTGACCAGGCCTCAGCTGTTTGAGCAGAGGCTTCAAAAATTCATTGAATAGATACAAGTTGTCCATATTATGTTGAGATTCCTGATGCACAGAATCACGAGGGAAAAAAAATTGTTGTTGTTTAAGCCATTAAATTTGAGAGTAGTTCTGTAGCAATGAAAAACTGAAACAATAGAATGTGTATAGTGAAAGGCAGTTTAGTGTAGTGTCAAGCCCATGAACCATAGATAAATGCTGCGTGGGTGCCAGCTGCATGAACTTAGGCAAGTCACTGAATCTCTCTGCTCTTCAGTTTTCTTGCCTCTAAAACAGGGTTAATAATATCTCAAATTGGAGTTGTGATGATTAGGTGAATTCATGCTTGGAAAGCCCTTTGAACTGTGCCTGGCACATAATAAATCCTCTATACGTGTTAGCTGTCCTTGTGATGATGATGTATAATTTGCATTCTGGGTTAATTTGTTTCATTCACATTTACTCTTTTCTATACAGAAAGCAAGTAGGGCAAATAAAAGTACCAACCTAGGGCCTTTGCATATAGTATGCACTCAGAATTTTGGGATTTAGTTGAAAGCTCTAAATCATATCTATCTGGCATAGGAAAGAACTAGAGGATTGCAACCCCCACCCCTATCTAATCTTCATCTGGAGTTCCATTTTGTGCAGGCAAATGTTCGAGTTTGCATTCTTTAAGCACACATCCACAGGCTGTTATGGGAGCAGGGGAAAGACAGCTCAGGAACCAGCTGGGAGGCAGGGAAGCCAGCTTACAGAAAGACATTACCCAATAGATAATCCACAAAGTGGGTAATTCACAGAAAGAAACAAGAGTTGACTTAAGTAAATTACCACTTCCCAAGCATTCCCAGTGGACCGAAAAGTTCATGAAGCCTCTCCAAATAACTACCACTGCTGGAGGGGAACAGTGTGGGCCCTGAGAGGATTGGCTTTAATACAGAATAAAGTAGATAATAAGTATTTCCAACCTTCTTGTCACTCTCATAAAAATGCAAGCTGCCAAGGCTGAGGGGAGGTGGGTGTTAAGTGTTCATCTGACTAATCTGTAAATCAGCATGATGCAGCCTGGGCCCAGGTAGTAGGAGGCAACTTGGAAGAAAGAGCTGGGCCCCTGACAATAGTGTGCAAATGGAGGTTTGGGGAGGGTCTCAGAGAGGCACATGGGATATGACCTAAGCTGGAAGTCAGTAAGAGGGGGAGAAGCGGAGTAAAGTATTAAGGTAGGCCAAGTCCTTCCCCCTGCTTGCATCCATTCCCCTCATTTTCTCCACTACTTCCCCACTTACCACGTTGAGTCACCTGCCCAGATTGCACAGAACTTTTCTGGTGGGTGCTTCCCAAGTCCCAAAATAAAAACAGCCTTCCTCACCTCCCTTCCCCATGTATTCAAAACGACAATTTCCCTGGAGTGCAGAGCCCATTCTAATGGAAGCCTTGAAAGAAAACACAGGTCAAAGAAACAAGAAAGAGCTGCCTGTGAGTGAGGCCTGTGAGGAGTGGGAAGGGAAGGAACCTAGAATCCAGCTGGTGTCTGGAGAATCAGGGCAGGGAGTGGGAGGATGGGCTAGTTTGGGCAGCTGCCTGGCTGCTAAAGGAGCTTAACCTACTGAGTTCAAGGTGATAGGGAGGAATTGTAGCTAATAAATGTCAGGCTTGCAGGACAGGAATGGTGAAGGGGTGGTGCATAGTATGCTAGGAATGAAAAAACAACGACAAAAATAAAGACTTCTCCCTAGTGGTTTGACTCTCTGCTTTCCAACAGGGGCACTGTCTGCCCCCACATGTGATATTGAAAGGATTAAAAATAGCCCCTAGTAACTGCAAGAGGATCTGTTTATAGAGTTCTGGCCTTCACACCACCTGAGTTATACCCAGCGAAATAATCTTTCTAAATAACGAAATAATTTTTTCTCTGAAGAGCCCACTGACCACAAAAGGTGGACAGTTTTCTCTATCTTTCTCTCCTCCTTTGGAGTGATTCCTTCCATTTCTTCTCTAGGCACAGGACCCTCCTGCTGCCCAGCAGTGCCTGCCCACACTGGATGGGCCAACAGGCTCTGAGCACATCATGCCCTCCTGTCAGCAAAAATGATTTGTTCTGTGTCCCATCTTCTCACTCTCTATTGCTGGAGACTAAGAAACCTGAGCCAACGTTGGCAATGATAAATCCCTTCCAAGATCCTTCTGATGCACTCTCTCCCCCTTTCGTGTTCCTGGAAACTAACTCAAGTAATAGGTGTTCATTTTGAAAGAGGAAGACTAAGCTCTTTAACATAAAAAGAGGTTGCTAGTGTGAATTTCAGGCAGGCGGGCCAGCAGGAAGCTATTTTTGAGGCATAGGGGGTTTCTGTTGGCAATCTGTCCCACCAATCAGTGCTGACAGGTACAAACCCTGCCTATGTCAAATCCAGCCCTGTGCCCTTAGGGGAGGGGTCAGAGACTCAGAAACAGACTTAGTGACTACAGGAGCCAGGTAGGCAACTGAAATTAATCTATTGGGCGTGGGTTAGTCTCCATGGTCAATTGGAAAGCACAGGCCCATCTTGATTATGAAACAGCTGTGCAAAGGGAGATAACAAACTGCAACAGACAGACTGCTAAATGCCTGGTAGATCAGAGGAAGTGGTGTGATGGAGGTGAATTAGGAGGGAGTGCATGCTCTGTTTAAACAGGGTAGCCACTACTCAGCTCCAACCCAGTGTTGCTGCATGTCAGACTGTGTGCTTAGAGTTGAAAAAGCCTTCACATTTTCAAGAGAAGGCAAAAGAACTGATGTTTTAAAATCTCCTGGCTTTTCAGTAATTTCAAATTGCCAGAAAATAATTCTCAATTATTGAGCTGAGCAAAACATGTCTTTGGTATATACACAACCTGGAAGCTATCAGAATATACAACTCTAGGCATTGAGTTGGGCCAGAATATTTAAGTTTGGGCAATTTGGCCTGGCACCACCAATTATATGTTCAAGAATGAGAAAGAGGGGAAGAGAGAGACCTAAATTTTATATATATATATTTGTAATCAATCTCATGGAAGGTATTTGAGTAAGGCTCCCAGTGGAAGAATCCTGAAATCTAGCTAGTCACTAAATTCTGCCACTATTCAAATATCCACCAAAAGATTGCCTTTTCTAATCATGGGGAGTTTGAAGTCTGTACTTGTGTACTTGTTTCCTCTGACACTCTGGATAACCCTGGATGATACCTGCTATTCACCTGCACTTCGTGTGCACAGAGAATACCACGCACACACCAGTTAGGAAAGCAAATCTGCAGTGAAGATCATTCCAGGATTCATCCCCAAATTCTATGCTCTTGTATACCTCTGGCAGAATAGACAAAACGCAATTCACTGCTGGCTTTAATTAGTGTAAATTGGAAAGGGGAATTTGTTTGGGGCTATCTATGCAATTTTTTTGTCTAAATCTTCTCAAGTGATCCATAAACAGTTTCCAAAAGACAAAAATTTGTTCCATTTCCTCTTGTACTTCTTCTTTTCTTTTTATTTCTTTCATCTTTAGAAAAGTATTTATTAAATGCCTTCTCTGTGCCAGGCATTTAATAAAGAAAACAAGACAGTTGCAACCCCTGCTCTCTGGAAGATAGGGCAGATAGGTAGAAGGGAATTCATTGAAATATAACATTCCAGGGCCTGCAGAACCTTTGGATATCCTACATAATAAAGAGGGAATATGCAAATTGGCCATCACTCCACCATAAAGATGGCGGCACCCACAGTGGAGACAGGGGTTTCCATAACACAAGATGGCTGCACCCCAGTGGAGGCTGGGTTCCCATAATGAGCCTTAACGAGCAATCAGCATACCTGAGGCTGCACCCTCCACCCCCCATGGGGCTTTACAGGGGTCCTCAGGCCATGGCCCCCACCTGGCAGAGCTTGAATAGGGACCTGAGGCCATGCACTCTGCCCTGGCGCCAGGCCGAGGGACCTGAGGCCGCACTCCCCGCTCAGCCGGGCTTAATGGGGGACCTCAAGATGCAACCTCCACCTTGGTACTGGGCCGGGGTACCTGAGGCTGTTACCCCCGCCTCGGCACCAGGCTGGGGAACCTCAGCCCGTGCCCCTCTCCTGGCAGGGCTTGACTGGGAACCTGAGGCTGCACCCTGCCCCCAACGGGATTTGACAGGGGACCTCAAGGCATGCCCCCCACCCATCAGGGCTTGACAGGGGACCTCAGGCCAAAGCCCCCTGCCCGGTGGGCCTTGACAGGGGATCTTAGGTCACATCCCCCACCCGGAGGGAGTTGATGGGGGACCTCAAGGCACATTCTTTGCCCCAGCCCGGGCTGGGGGACCTCAGGCTGCGCCCACCACCCCGGCGCTGAGCCTGTGGACCTGAGGCTGCTCCCCCCGCCTGTAGGAGTTCCACAAGGGTGGGACCTGCCGGGTTTGGATCTGGCCCAAGTGGGGAGAGTGGCTGGGTCTGGGTCTCACACGATTTTGAGGAGCATGTGGGTGGGTGGGAACTTGACTCTGGGTCCTGTGGTGCACCCCGGACTCTGACAGGAGGAAGATTTTCATATACATTTTACTAATTTTTTTCATCTCTGACACTTCTATTATAGAGACAGGGCAAATAGCAATATTAAAATATTTCCCCTAATTAATCCCCTTTTAATGTGCACGAATCCTGTGCACCAGACCACTAGTTTCACTATATTCTGAGGCCATAGCACCATATTATGTCATGTAAGAGAAAGTGGCATAAGCCTTTAAATCTAACAAAGTTCACTTTGAATACTGGCCCTGACACTTACTACATGTGTGACCTTAGGCAAATGATCATCTTTATGCTTCAGTTGCCTCATCTGTAAAAAATGGGGTAATAGTAGTACCTACTTTATAGGATTGCATACTTAGCAGAGGGACTGACTTACAGTCCACAGGAAACACTAGCTTTCCTCTTTTCATCCCTCATAATTTGAAAGTGATGCCACTGGTCTTCCATTCAGGATATGCATTCTTGGACTGTTATAACAACTAGAGGCCCGGTGCACAAAAATTTGTGCACTCGGGGGAGGGGGTCCCCTCAGCCAGGCCTGTTCCCTCTTGCAGTCTGGGACCCCTTGGGGGATGACCACCTGCTGGCTTAGGCTGGCTCCCTGGGGGATTGGGCCTAAGCTGGCAGTCAGACATCCCTCTGGCAGCCCAGGAGCCCTCGGGG
>NW_006295083.1:771968-772716 GCF_000327345.1 Myotis davidii
ATTTTCTTTTGAAAAAAAACTTTATTAACTACTAGAGACCTGGTGCACGAAATTCACGCAGGGGGGGGGGGGTGGGGTTTGTGTCCCCCAGCCCAGCCTGCACCCTCTCCAATTTCCATTGGGGGACATCATACTGCCGGTTTAGGCCTGATTCCTGTGGGATTGGGCCTAAACCGGCAGACGGACATCCCTCTCACAACCCGAGACTGCTGGCTCCCAACTACTCACCTGCATGCCTGCCTGATTGCCCCTAACCACTTCTGCCTGTTAGCCTGATCAGCCCCTAACCACTCCACTGGCTGCTGGATTAACACCTAACTGCTCCCCTGCTGGCCCAATTGCCCCCAACTGCCCTCCCCTGCCGGCCCAGTCTCACCCCTGCTGGCCCTCCCCTGCAGGCCTGGTCACCCTTAACTGCCCTCCCCTGCTGGCTTGGTCGCCCAAAATGGTGGCCATCTTTGACCAAATGGGGGAAGACATCTTTGACCACATGGGGGCGGCCATCTTGTGCGAGACTGTGACAGTCAATTTGCATATTACCTTTTTATTATATAAGACTAGAGGCCCGGTGCACAAAAATTTGTGCACTCGGGCGGGAGGAGGGGTCCCTCAGCCTGGCCTGTGCCCTCTCGCAGTCTGGGACCCCTCGGGAGATAACTACCTGCTGGCTTAGACCTGATTCCGGGTGGCAGAGGGCAGGCCCAATCCCTAGGTGCAGCCCCTGGTCGGGCTCAGAGCAGGGGCAATT
>NW_006295083.1:773602-775072 GCF_000327345.1 Myotis davidii
AGCCTGGGTGAGGGGATGATGGCTGTTTGCAGCTGGTCACACACCATTCAGGGTGGGGGTCCCCACTGGGGTGCCTGGCCAGTCTGGGTGAGGGGCTGAGGGCTGTTTTCAGGCTGGCGGGTGACGGAAGCTCCCAACCGCTCCTTTTTTTCATTTTTCTTTTTAATTCTGGGCCAGCTTTAACTCTGAGACTCCAGCTTTAAGGCCTCCTCGGCTGAAAGTAGGTTTATTTCGGTTTGTTTCAGTTCTATTATCGAAACAATGTATAACTCCAACTCTGACTCCAACTCTGAGATCCCAGCTCGCTGAAAGATGGTTTCTGGGTTTTTTTTTAGCTTCTATATTTGTTACAATATTCAAACTGCAGGCTCAGAGGCCTGCAAGGGAGGCGGGGTGTGTTGGAGTCCTCCCTCACTGAAGCAAGCAAGCCTCATGTTAGTTTCAAGCTGCCCGGCTGCCGGCAGCCATCTTGGCTGGAAGTTAATTTGCATATCTCGCTGATTAGCCAATGGGAAGGGTAGCGGTCGTACACCAATTACCATGTTTCTCTTTTATTAGATAAGGATTACTAGCACCCCACTGACTTGGGCTAGTTGGAATCTTACTAGGTCATTTGGTCCATTCCCTGCTTCAGGGCTGGGACTAGGATGAGCAGGCAAGATTCCTAGGCTGCAAAATGTAAGATAATACTTATTCTAAATGTCATGCAGTTAGGCTCAGCACACTGAACTGTGAGAGCTTTCTTAAATGTTGTGCCCTAAGCACCTTGCTTGTTTCATCCTACTCCGCACCTTGTCTTGCTTCCACACAATTATGCTTTCAATCAATTTTTATTGATCATTTGCTATTGTCCATGATCTTGTCTAGAAACAAACAAGATCCCTGGATTTATGGAGCTTATATTCTAATGGGAAGGGACAGGAATAAACATGATAAATAAACATAATATGTTATATACTATGTTCTAAGGCAAAAAATAAAGCAGAGAAGAAGATCCAGGAAAAGTCTGGAGTTGAGTTGATAATGAGTCAGGGTAAAGCCTCACTAAAAAGTGACCTTTGAATAAAGACCTAAGGAGTGTAAACAAATTAAGACTAATGGTTTTCTTCCACAGTTTGAGAACTCTCTAGGGCAATGGTTCTCAACCTTGGCTGAACATTAGAATAACCTGGGAATCTTTTTTCTCTCTCTTTTCTTAATTTTTTAAATTGTTTTATTGCTAAAAGTATTACAAAGAGTATTACATATGTCTCCTTTTTTCCCCGCTCTTGACAATCCCCTGGCCTCCCCTATGCCCCAGTGTCTTGTGTCCATTGGTTATGCTTATATGCATGCATACAAGTTCTTTGGTTGATCTCTTACCCACCCCCTCCCACCTTCCAACCCTCCCCGGCCTTTCCGCTGTAGTTTGACAGTCTGTTCGATGCTGCTCTGCCTCTGTATATATTTCTGTTAATAAGTTTATAATGG
>NW_006295083.1:777077-781176 GCF_000327345.1 Myotis davidii
CACAAGAGGGAAGGCGGGGGAGGGGGGGGGGGCCGGAGCGGGGTAAGAGATCAACCGAAGGACTTGTATGCATGCATATAAGCATAACCAATGGACATAAAACACTGGGGGGTAGGGGAGGCCAGGGGATTGTCAAGGGTGGGGGGGAAAAGGAGACATATGTAATACCCTTTGTAATACTTTAAGCAGTAAAAAATTAATTAATTAATTAATAAAAAACAAACCAAAAAATTAAAAAAAAGTGTCCCTGAGCTCAAGAGGGCTTGTGTTACACATGTCACATAGCTACCTCATGACCCAAGAACGAATCTGAAATACAGCTCTGATGGAAAATTGATGGGTAGAGGTTTTTTGTGTTTTGTTTTTGTTTTTTTGTTCTTTTGTTTTCTGTGTGAGCAATCTTTATTTGGGTCCCTTCTAGCAGGGTTATTAATAGCTGTTAGCTGTGAGGATGATGTGGTTTCTCGCAGGCATTGCCTGGAATGGCCAGTCTTCTGAGTCAGACTGGCTCTGTCGTACACTGCTTAGCAGAAGGGTTGGCCCGGGTTCTAGGTGGGCCTCTCTGCAAGGCCCCTGGAACTTGGACTAGAGACACTCTGATGCTGATTAGAAACTTCCTGGCATCATAGGGAGATCCGTGAGTAAAGACCCTCCTGTTTCAAGTTGCATGACTAATATAAGGTGATGCTGGGCATTTCTGTCTCCTGAGCAGCAGGCAAGGATCAGGGGACCAGATCTTCCTGGGCTTGCCTCAGGACCCTCTAGCCAGTTCCTTGCCGAGGGTGTGAAAATGAACAAGGACAACTGGGACAAAAGCCTGTCTGGAGCCAGGATTTCTAGCCTCCTCAGGCTCATTCTGATGAGGTGCATGGCATGGAAACAGAATAACACAGACAATTCTCATTGGATTGTTTATTTTGTAGCATGTAGTTTTTGCCTTTCTTTATTAAAGTGGAAATGGATTCATGGTTACAAAGCCTGTGACATTATGGGCCTGCATTGCCCTTAAACTGCTCACAGAGTGAACACTTGTTATCTGAGGAGCCCTCCTGCTCCTCCTCAGCCTGGTCAGGGTCCTCTGATGGAGTCATGACTGAAAGGCCAGCGATCAGTGTGGAATAGCACATGTTGTACAAAGACATCACTGAACCTTGTAGTGGTTCATTTGGGGGGTGAGGGGGCAGTTCTCCTGTGCCATCGGTTTCAGCAGTAGCCATGGGCACAAACATGACATTACCAGAAGTACCCTCCCCACTTGAACTACTTGTTGCACTTTGACACTGGACTTCCCTGGCACTGCCCATGGGCGAAGGAACTGAGAACTTGAATGCCTGGGTGGCATTGGGTCCCCAATCATTCTTTCCTGTCTCCTGAGCCTTTTGTTCGGCTTCTTTGCCGTCGCTCTGGTGGTGTGATCTTGGGGAGTGTCTTGTGGGGGCCATCTTCATCTTTTTTTGGGGAGGGGGTGACACTGGTCCCTGGATAAACGCATGTCACAGGGTTGCCTTGTGTTTTAATGTTCTAGAGGAGCCAAGGCTTGCCTCTCTGGAAATTACAATTTCTGTAGATCTGAAACAAATTTAATTAATTTAGTCACTTGTGGAGAAAATATGCCTATTTGACATTAACTGGCCGCTCAGAGTCTTTACTCATCCCTGCAGGTTATCTCTAAGGAGCCTATAGTTTCAAATGAAAATCTATACTTTCTCACCTTTTGATAAATACTGTATCATGTGAAAAAGGGTTAGACCCTGAAATCATGCCCTTTCAGTATATTGTTCTCCTGGGTCCACTAGGAAGATGTTTGAGAAACAGGGAACGTGGGAAATGGTTCTTGGGAAGGACAGCCCAAGAAGAATGTTGTTTCCCTCCACATGGGTGGTGCCTTGGTTTGGGTCCGGTGGTTGTAGGTTTTCTTGGGGGCTTGAATCTGGGCTCTCTTCTTGGTCCCCGTGCCCCTTCAAAGCATCCCTTGGACCCACATGAGGATCTAGGCATTTATAATATTGGACCATTACTGGTGGTTGTCCATCCTCTGATGGGGCCTCTTGCATCTCAGGGGTATTCTGATTAGCCATGTTGATGCTTTATATCAAAAAGCACTTGGTACCCAGGATCCCATCGCTTCAAAAGTGGGGTCAGAAATGCCTTTGGTCACAGCAGTGATGCCCTATATATACTGTCCTCAATATTCTAGAGTCTCGGTCGTGGGGCAACCAGCTGCTTAAGACATGTGATGTCACAAAGGTGACTTATGTTTGCTCTGGAGTATGGACCCTGGCCAAGTGTAGGGGAGTCGACATTGGTAGGACCTCCATCTTCTCTCTTTTCTAATAGTATAGAGAAATAGTGTTCAGGTTAATAGAAAAGGTGCTCATATGCTTCCAGGAAGATTGTTTCTTGTTGCTAGTTCACTGGATGTTTTGAGAGGTCATGATCCTATCTCCACCCCCATCCCTATAAAAGGGGGCGGGGGGCAGGAGGTTCATGGCCTCTTTGTTGCTCAAGGGCAAGGCCCTGGTTATTCCTAGCCTGGGTAACTACCAAGACTGCCTGGGTCAGATAGGCCCCTGGGGGACTGTGTCTCTCAGAAAATGGTGGTTTGCCTAGTCTCAGTAGGTATCCCCCCTCTTCAATGCACCCATCACAAGCTTCTTGCTTTGTCTCTTCCAGCTGTGCCTAGCGATTGGCAGGTCCTGCTCAGATGAGCCCAACAAAATGTCCTATTGTCTTAGCCCTGGGTCCAGTTTTCCCTACTATAGGGCTGTGTTTCAGTGCAGGTGGGAATGTTCCACTCATTCCTCAACCTCAGTGCTACACAAAGCACCTGAGAGAAGAGGTTAAACATGGTGTTGCAGTGGGAATGGGCAGCCACACCCTCTGATGTCTTCAGAGGCCCCTCTTGAGCTTGGCTTGCTGCCAAATCTCACCACTTTCAGGTCACAATAACATTGGCTTTAGTTTCTATGTCTTCCACATAGGAACTCTTCTCACTACCCAAGATGGGTTCACGTTGGGGCACCTGCATGTGTCTTCTCAAATCACCCTCCCAGACCCTCAGATTCAGGCTCCTTTGAGGCCTCCCCTATGCCCCATTTCCTTTCTTCAGTGAGGTGGGTGGGCTTTGGCTTTCCCAGATTTCAGGCTTCCCATTTCCAAATTGGATCTCCTTTGGTTCTTCCCCTTTTCATTGGTGATTTGTGGTTAGGCACATATTCAGCTCTGGGGAAACAAAGCATTCCACTGACTCACTCTGAAGCCAGCCCTGTTCTCCTTGCCAGAAGCCCTCTGCCCACCCCCCACACACACACCAGTGTGTTCCTCTTCTGCCATAGCCTTGAAGATAGGTACATTGAACCATTTTGTTTGCTCTTGGATTAGATTCTTTACAAGAACCCTAAACAGACTCACTACTAAGTTAAATTCCAACTTGTTTAGCTAGCTGTGACTGAAGGAAGCTGATATGAAAATAATCATAAATATGTAGTTGAACGTAGATGCAAGCCTGGGTGTGGGATGGCACAAAAGCAAAACTCAAGTCATCTTCACCATAGAGGAGAGGATACGACAGTGGTTTTGGTGATCCATGTTCTCTAGCTGTTTTGGGTAACTTTGGTGTTAATAATCACTCTGTATAGGGAGATGGAAAGGCACCACCTGCAAGGGTCCTAGGTCCTGGTCCCAGCTCTGCCACAAAGTGCTGTTATTTGTCCTCTCTGAGGGTTGTTCCTTTGCTCTGAAAGGGAAGCCAGAGGCATTAGGGAAGAAAATACCCGATGGTGCCTCTCAGCCTAAAGTTGAGCCCCAAGTCTAGATTCAGGTTCAGTCAATGGTCTTTGTGCTTCTAAACAGGTTTATAAAGCATTCATTCAAGAATCAGTTTATTCTTGTAGGACATGCCCTAGAGTTGTGGTCGGCAATCTGCAGCTCGAGCCACATGCGGCTCTTTGGCCCCTTGAGTGTGGCTCTTCCTAAGCCGTACGCTCTGAAAAATAATTTCAATCATTGAACTGTTGATATTTGGCTCTGTTGACTAATGAGTTTGCTGACCACTGCCCTAGAGGATAAGAATGGCTGGCTTTTCAAAGGGAAGCTCAAA
>NW_006295083.1:781339-782245 GCF_000327345.1 Myotis davidii
GAAAATGGCCTCACTCTGTAAGCCTTCTCAGTCCCAGAAATTCAACCTTGGGTCCTACAATCACCAGTCAGACCGTGTTTATTAGGCACCAAGCTCAGGACCTTTTGACAGAGGTGATTGGTTTGTTCTTCAGAGTTCCAAAGGCCCCAGAGATGACCTGTGTGTGTTGCCACCTTATGAACAGAGCCCCCAAAGTCATGTGACACCAGCACAACACAGCTGACTGGGCTACCAATACAGCCGCCCCCTAGGGAAAAATGATTTCAGTCTTGACCTGGCTGTTGCATCTGCACAGCCTTGCAGCCATGGAGAAAGTACTGAGCTCTGGTCTCTGGGGCCCTTGAGGCTAGCCTGGCTGCTCAGAGTAGATAAAAGAGAGCCTGTGGCTCTGAGACCTCAAGCCACCCCCCAGAGCTGCTGAGCAACCTCACTTAGACACTTGAGCCTCCTCTCTAATGCCACTCTTCCAGCTGTTCCCTTGCCCTCCTCCCTTAGTCCAGTGGCACTACCATAACAAAATACCATGGACTGAGTAGCTTATCGACAACAGAAATTTACTTCCTCCCGTTCTGGAGGCTGGAGGTCCAAGAATATGGTGCCAGTGTGCTGCAGTGCAGGCCCTCTTTGCTGTGTCCTCACATGGTGGAAGTAGCGTGCATCTCTCTGGAGACTCTTTATAAAGTGCTACTCCCATCCCTGAAGGCTCAACCCTCATAACTTAAGCTTCTCCCAAAGGCCCAACCTCCTAATGCTGTCATCTTTAGGGGTTATGGTTTCAACATCAGCCTTTTATGGGGACACAAGTATTCAAACTATAGCACTCCCTTCTGGACAGTGCCCTCCTGACCCAAAAACCCATAAAGGGTCTCCTGCTGTGAGGGACTCTTCTCTTCCTCAGCCCAGTCC
>NW_006295084.1:0-1224 GCF_000327345.1 Myotis davidii
CCACTCTCTTCATCAGTTTATTTTGTTACTTAGGCTCCACATATGAGTGAGAACCTGTGGTACATGTCTTTCTCTGACTGTCTTAATTCACTTACCATGATACTGTCCAGGTCCCTCCATACTGTCCCAAGGGTAAGAGATCCTTCTCTTTTACTGCTGCATAGTATTTGGTGGCATAAATATACCACAGCTTTTTTAACCATTCAGCTACTCAAGGGCATTTGGGCTGTTTCCAGTCTTAGCTATTGCAAATTGTGCTGCTATGAAGATAGGAGTGTATTCATTGTTTCTGATTGGTGTTTGGGGTCCCTTCACATATATCCCTAGAAGTGGGATCACTGGGTCAAATGGCAGTTCCATCTTAAATTTTTTGAGGAAACTCCATACTGTGTTCCAGAGTGGCTGCACCAGCCGGCATCCCCCCAGCTGAGTAGGTTTCCCTTTGCTCCACATCCTCACTAGCACTTGTCTTTTGTTGATTTGTTGATGGCAGCCATTCTGACAGGTGTGAGCTGATACCTCATTGTCCTTTTAATTAGCATCTCTCTGATGGTCAGTGACATTGGGCATTTTTCCAATGTCTCTTGGCCATCTGTATGTTCCCTTTGGAGAAGTGTGTATTTAGGTCCTTTACCCATTTCTTAATAGGATTGTTTGTCTTCCTTTGGTTAAGTTGTATCGGTTTCTTATACATTTTGGATATTAACCCTTTATCACATGGATCCTTGCCAAATATGTCCCCCCCTACTGTGCTCTCCCTTTTCATTTTGTTGATGGTTTCTTTTGCTGGGCAGACATTTTTTTATTTTGATGTTTTCCCATTTGTTTGTTTTCTCTTTAGTTTCCTTTGTCCTGGGAGATGTATCTGTAAACACATTGCTATGAGAGATGTCTGAGATTTTGCTGCACATGGTTTCTTCTAGGATTTTTATGGTTTCCCTACTCACATTTAGGTCTTTTAACCATTTTGAGTTTACTCCCGTGTATGGTGCATGTTCATATATGGTTTCTTTTTTTGCATGTTTATCTGTCTAATTTTCCCAACAATATTTATTGAAGGGACTGTTGTGACTCCATGATCTTGCCTCCTTTGTCAAATATTAATTGAGCATAATGTCTTGGGTAGATTTCTGGTTTCTCTGTTCTGTTCCATTGACGTATATACCTGTTCTTGTTCCAGTACTAGGCTGGTTTTATTTTAATGACTTTGGAGTATAATTCTAT
>NW_006295085.1:0-203 GCF_000327345.1 Myotis davidii
GTTGGGGGTAAGCATACCAGCAGGGGTGTGGGGGCAGTTGAAGGTGATCAGGACAGTGGGAAGGGGTCCAGTTTGGAGTGAGCAGGCCAGCAGGGGGGCAGTTGGGTTGATCAGGCTGGCGGGGCGGGCATTTGCGGGCAAGCAGGCTAGCGGCAGGGGCAGTTGAGGCTGAGCTGGCTGGCAGGCAGAGTGGTTAGGGGCAA
>NW_006295086.1:0-4807 GCF_000327345.1 Myotis davidii
CAGGAAGCCAACCTGCCTTAGGGAAGCAAAGATGGAATTCTTGTTCAATCCTCTTTGCTTGCGCCTGATATAAGATCATGGATGTGAAGCACTTTCTGACCTATAAAAAGCTACACACACAAGTAATTATCATAGCATCATTAACATATGCTACTAGATGTAAGCAAATTCAACTTGAGAAGGGCAAAAGCATGAAGAAATCAAATGGTGAGGGAAGAAGAGCCAGCAACTTGGGACAACTGAGGATGGCCAAACTTGTCCAGGAGTCATCAGCTTCGGGAGCTAAAAGAAAACAGAAGCAGCCATGAGATTAGAAATACACATCCCATCTAATGACCAGTCAGAGGCTCCTGGGGTTGGGTTCCAGGTATTACGAGTAACAGTGCAGGTCAATGTGCCTTCTGGAGAGAAGGTAAAACAGGCTTGTACCTGGTGGAACACTTGGGTACAACCCATTTCCAGTGCCTTCAAGGGAGATATTCTGGTCTGTGCTTCTAGCTGAGGAGGTGCTAAAGATGAAGGGCTGCCAGGACCTGGAAAGGCAGTGTCCTATGACACTGGGTCTCATGTGGCTCAGACATGGATGGATTCTGTTGGTTTTTAGTGTGCAAATCTATCGGCAGGCAGTGTTGACAATGTGGCCCAGAGACCATCCAAACAGCCTTTCCTGGTCAGGCCAGCCCCAAGATGGCACCATCCCCTCCCACAGATGCCTACTTATCCTGGCCTTTACCTGCTGCTGTCCCCAGCTGTATCTTGTTTTACTGAACCCCTTTGGCTATTGAGTTCTGATCTTATGCTACACAAGCAATGGTGAAGGTGGCCGAAGGGCCTATAGCAGAGAGTCCTGAACCTGAATCTGAAGTCCCGGGTTGAGGTCCTGATCTTGCCATACAGCAGCGAGGTGTTTCCCCAGGCCCGTTTCCTTCCTAGGTCTTCATTTCCTTGTTCCTGCAACAAGGCTAACAACATATGCCTGGCTGGCCTCCCAGCGCAGCTAGAGGGCTCAACTGAGGTGCTGCATTGAAGGTGCTTCTTGAGAGGAAGAGACTATAACCCCTGCAAATTGTAAGTGTTCCTGGGGAGGGTCTTTCCACCTAAGACTTCAAAGTATCATAGCGCATAGGGACAGAGGACTTGGGGCCTCCTGAACATACAGGTTAAGAGAGATGGCAGTGCCCTGGGTTGAGACTCAGAGAGGTATCAGAGCACATTTCTTCCCTCTGATAACCCTGGCTGCTTGGCCTCTGGGCTGCCAACACCTACCTAGAAGAGTTTCTCATAGCATTTCCCACAGTGGATGGTGTCACGGTGAATGAAGATCTGATCCAGGAGCTCACCCATCGGTTTATTGCAAATCCCACACTGGAAGAGAAAGGAAGCCAGAGGTCAGCATTCAAGTGAAGCAACATGAACGAGTGCAGTAGAGAGAAAGCACCTGACCAAGGTAGGCAGGCAGACACTGAACAGAAGGCACACCCTAGACTTTGAAGCAGACAATTGAAAAATGGCAGAAAACAGATACAAAACCAAACTAGGAATGAAACAGCAAAACAAAACCCCACAAAAACTAGCAAACAGGATGATCACATAGTGGGTAGTAGCCCTGGTTTCAGAACTAGGCCTGGCTTTGAGCTCTAAATCCACTAAGCAGATCCTCAAATAACATGGTTTTGTCATAATGCTGATGAGATGCCGTAGGAACTTAACTCTTGTTTCTAGTGGTAGAAGTTGTGTGTGTTTTTTAATTTTTCAATATTTTCATTGATTTCAGAGAGGAAGGGAGAGGGGGGGAGAGAGAGACAAAAACATCAATGATGAGAATCATTGATTGTCTGCCTCCAACACCCCCCACTGGGGATCGAGCCCGCAATTCAGGCAGGTGCCATGACCAACTGGGAATTGAACTGTGACCTCCTGGCCCACAGGATGAATCTCAGCCACTGAGCCACAACAGCCGGGCCTGGTTTGGTTATACATTAAAATTGGTTTAAGAATATAACGTTATATGCTTAAAGTCGCAGAACCTTTTGGCAACATTACGAACTCATTGTATTATCAATGTTTCTGTCATTTTAGTTACTGTGGACCAACACTTGAACCTCAACTTAGCCAACTGATGGTGCTGATCATTTTGGGGGTCACCTCCAGGAACACAGCAAAAATCAACAATCTGGCTTGCCACATGCTTCACACTGTGAAGAACAGGGACATTGAAGAGTTGTTATGATGCTTCAGCCATGGTGTCCTCCCTTTTTTTCTAAATGTAACAATACCAGCTGGTATTTTAAAATGTTATATCAACCCGAGAAAGGTAAGAAAAACCTACAATTAAGGCTATTGACAGACTAGTTTATACAAATGAGCTTGAGCAATGGGGTGACCTTTCCTGAGAGGCAGCAGAGTGTAGTGGAATAATGTTGGCTCTGATGTCGGAACCAGGACTGCTAACCCTTGGTTCTGAGCAGCTCTGTGATCCTAGAAAAATAAATCCCTTTCCACCCTGTGTTCATGGCACCCGACCTATCTTCCCAGAATCCCCCAAGAATATCAGGCCTCACCATTTTGCCACAACTCCAACTTCCCCAGCTCTTATGTGAGCACCAATCAGGCACGTTTAAAATCACTGCCTCTCCACATCTATGTCCCCACACCTCCTTCTTCGCCTGTGGACCTCCTCCTTTCCTCGTCCTATTCCCTCTGTGCCATGGGCCAGGAGGCAGCTGCCTTTGCTCATGTTCAGCCACCTGGAAAATACCTCTGTGTGCCCCTTCACTCCAGGCTCCAGACCCACATCCCTCACAAAGCCTATCTGGGGACTCCCACCCACTCTGGCTGAGCCTTCCCCTAACACTAGCGCTGTGAGACCAAATGCATTGAGAGCTACTTATTTCTCAGGCTCCTGGAATTTTGCTATTTAACAGGAGTGCTCTGGAATTAAGTATATAACTAAAAGTTGACAGCATCTTCTAGGACTTTTCACATAAGTTCAGGAATCAGGAAATGAAACGTTCATTGTTAAACCACATGTAACAATATGGTGAAAGATGTAATCCTACTTGGAGTCCACAGAACACAATTGGCCCTCAAATTATCTCCCCTGTCCCCTTCTTATTGCAAAGAGCCTCTGTGTTCTTGCACTGATTCCCTACAAAGCCAACCACACAAGAGAGTCTTCCAGACTCACTTTTTCCATTTCCACATGCCCTGTTCACTCATTAGCTCACTTTAGTCAGGCTTCGGTCCCCAACACTTATTCACTCCCTTGGGCTTGGAAGCTCATTCAGCTCCCAGTTCTGCAAGGCCAATGGAATGCAATCATACTGAGATCAAGCCTTCTGAACCATTAACACCCCCTAACTCTGGACAATGCTCTCAGCAGCTACACCCCCTTCCTTACCTTAAAGCAATAGTCATGGCAGCAGATGCCCAGCTGTGGTTTGGTTATACATTAAAATTGGTTTAAGAATATAACGTTATATGCTTAAAGTCGCAGAACCTTTTGGCAACATTACGAACTCATTGTATTATCAATGTTTCTGTCATTTTAGTTACTGTGGACCAACACTTGAACCTCAACTTAGCCAACTGATGGTGCTGATCATTTTGGGGGTCACCTCCAGGAACACAGCAAAAATCAACAATCTGGCTTGCCACATGCTTCACACTGTGAAGAACAGGGACACTGAAGAGTTGTTATGATGCTTCAGCCATGGTGTCCTCCCTTTTTTTCTAAATGTAACAATACCAGCTGGTATTTTAAAATGTTATATCAACCCGAGAAAGGTAAGAAAAACCTACAATTAAGGCTATTGACAGACTAGTTTATACAAATGAGCTTGAGCAATGGGGTGACCTTTCCTGAGAGGCAGCAGAGTGTAGTGGAATAATGTTGGCTCTGATGTCGGAACCAGGACTGCTAACCCTTGGTTCTGAGCAGCTCTGTGATCCTAGAAAAATAAATCCCTTTCCACCCTGTGCTCATGGTACCCGACCTATCTTCCCAGAATCCCCCAAGAATATCAGGCCTTACCATTTTGCCACAACTCCAACTTCCCCAGCTCTTATGTGAGCACCAATCAGGCACGTTTAAAATCACTGCCCCTCCACATCTATGTCCCCACACCTCCTTCTTCGCCTGTGGACCTCCTCCTTTCCTCGTCCTATTCCCTCTGTGCCATGGGCCAGGAGGCAGCTGCCTTTGCTCATGTTCAGCCACCTGGAAAATACCTCTGTGTGCCCCTTCACTCCAGGCTCCAGACCCACATCCCTCACAAAGCCTATCTGGGGACTCCCACCCACTCTGGCTGAGCCTTCCCCTAACACTAGTGCTGTGAGACCAAATGCATTGAGAGCTACTTATTTATTAGGCTCCTGGAATTTTGCTATTTAACAGGCGTGCTCTGGAATTAAGTATATAACTAAAAGTTGACAGCATCTTCTAGTACTTTTCACATAAGTTCAGGAATCAGGAAATGAAATATTCATTGTCAAACCACATGTAACAATATGGTGAAAGATGTAATCCTACTTGGAGTCCACAGAACACAATTGGCCCTCAAATTATCTCCCCTGTCCCCTTCTTATTGCAAAGATCCGCTGTGTTCTTGCACTGATTCCCTACAAAGCCAACCACACAAGAGAGTCTTCCAGACTCACTTTTTCCATTTCCACATGCCCTGTTCACTCATTAGCTCACTTTAGTCAGGCTTCGGTCCCCAACACTTATTCACTCCCTTGGGCTTGGAAGCTCATTCAGCTCCCAGTTCTGCAAGGCCAATGGAATGCAATCATACTGAGATCAAGC
>NW_006295086.1:5417-9255 GCF_000327345.1 Myotis davidii
TAACAAACTACAACGTTCATTAATGACTGATTACTATAATCGTGTTGCATTCATTTCCCTTACGTGCCTTACCAGCAGGCACGCCATTTCTCTCCAGTAATAATAGCAGCAAATATTTTAGCAGCCGACTGCCACATCATTAGTCTTGTACTGACTTGTTTGGTGTGCGCAACAGGAAATATTTTGCTTTCAGAGAACAAGAAAAGTAGGTTTATTTGCATTACACTTATTAATTTATGCAGTTATTCGTGTCTGGTAAATTAATGTTTAAGAAAAAATAATTTTTATTAAAATGTTCTATTATTTTATGTTCATGATTACTCATTTATTCCAGCCCTTTGTATTCAGCATGTCTCTATTGAAATAAACCTATGTATCTATGAAAATTGAAGCTTTTGTTTTTTTTGCGGCTCACATAAACTTAAACCTTGTTTATTTGGCCTGTGTTAGCCTTTGAGTTTGACATGCCCTACCTGGCCACCTGTCTTGATGGCACTTCTGTTCATGCCTGGGACAACTGAGCCCTGCCTCTCAGACCATACATTTTTGGACTCCTATAATACTTACTGTGTGACTTAAGACACGTTATTTATTCTTTCCAGACCTGTTTTCTTCACTGTGACCTGAGTAAACTTCATCTCTAAGGTTCCTTGCTCCCCTATGCCAAGAATTGAAAAATTCTTCTTGGCCAGGTGGTTCAATTGGTTGAGTGTTGTTCCACACCCCAAAAGGTTGCAGGTTTGATTCCTGACCAGGACACATTCCTAGGTTGTGGGTTCAATCCCCAGTCGGGGTGTGTATGGAAAGCAACCAATCAATATTTCTCTCTCTCCTTGATGTTTTTCTCTCTCTCCAAAATCAATAAAAAATATTTTTAAAAAAGAAAAATAGGACTTCTTTTTCATTAAGATCATCCCATGATGGCTGTCATCTAGTGACAGCTTTTGAAACTGCTGAATGAGATGCTCTCTGCACCTTCATTCATTTCAAATGAATGGTTCTTTCTGACTCTTTTCTGGATTCTCGATGAGAGCAACTCACTTTTCTTCATTTCCCGCCCATCTCTCTCTTTCGTAGTTCTTTTCCTTCTAGTCAGATTTGCAAGTTCATGAAGTGACCAATTGGGTTCTAATCCCAAGGACCACTCTTGCTGACATGAGCCCCTTGTGCTTTCCGACACCACCATGTCCTTTCTCAGAAGCCCTTTGTGTCTACCCTCCAGTCTTAGATGGGTTGAAGGCTTTAGTTGACACTACAGTGACATCCCTATAAGGGATGTACAGTGGTGTGACGCATCTGAAAGTGGATCAGAAACAGTAAAACAGGACACAAGAGCGATCGGACTTAGTGTGGAAATCTCCTTCAACTGTTTCTCCTCTGTAGACCTGTAAGCTCCCTGGTAAGACAGAAGACTCACCTCTCAGAGTATGGCGTGCTGTCATATGTGGGTTTCTTCTCCATGTCGAAGGAGTCCTCAGTATTGCTGATGCTGCAGTGGTGGTAAAGGAAGACGATGGCAAAAAATGAGTGCCAGGTAACTACCACAGTCACAAGTGGGATGCTTTTCTTATTAACACAGTGACCACAAGCTGAGACATGACTCTGCATGGCCAGCTATCATCTGTTATGCAAAACGGCAGGGGGAGCTTTAAACTTGGTGCCAAGGAGGCACAGTTCTCTTGGAGAAAAGCCCTTGCATGGGGGGCAAAGAGGATCTGCCACGGTGAAGCATGGCTCTGATTCTTGAGGCTGTGTATACCATGAAGGCCCCCAATTCACTGACCAGTAGAAAAGGAGCAGAGCTTTTCTCCCCATATACCTGTGTGAGCTGTAATGTGACAGTCACCAGGAGCCCACTCATAGCAGAAATTAGACACTACAGATGGGAACAAAGAAAACATTCTGACATATACCTGTGCTTGGGTTATAGGAAGTGAGATTTTTTTCCTTATTCATCATCGTTTTTCAATAACAAGACTTTTTATAATACAAACTAATGGTTAGAAGATACTAGTAAAACCACTGCCAGTGAAGGACTACTAATTGCAGTCCCTGTGGTATGCTTAGTGTAGCTGCCATTCTCACAGGAGCGATATAATAATCCCCTGAGTTAGTCATGAAAACTGACTCAGAGGCTAAGTGACCTGCCTAAGGTCACACCCAAAGGAAGTGGTGAGCTAGAGTTTCAGCCCAGGCTCTGATTTCTTCTGAGAATTAAGCTTATCTCAGAGCCTCCTGAGGCAAAAAGGGAAAACACAATGGACTGGACAATTCTCACTATCCAATCAAGAAGTCTACTGGCTTGTCATAAGACCTACCATTTTGACTGGATGTTAAATTCAATATTAAAATTAATTTGTCAGAGTTTAGGAAATAAATTTAACAGAGTAGTGGGACTGGGAGAAGAAAAAAGAAAGAAGGGACAAAGTTCAGTCAGGTGACACTCATAGAGGCAGATGCTAGATGGCAAAGGCAGCTCCCTTGGGAGTGCTGGAGGTTTTACATACATTATTTCTAAATTCAAAGCCTCTCTGAACAAAGCTACAGAGATAGAAAATAGATCAGTGGTGGCTAGGGGCTGTGTGGCTGGTGGTGTGGAGAGTTGCTAACGGGTACAGGGTTTCCTTCTGGGGTAATGAAACGTTCACGGGGAACTGGATAGTGCCAATGGTTGCACAACATTGTAAATGTACTAAAAAAAACCACTGGACTGTGCATTTTAAAAAGTGAAATTTATGATATGTAAGTTATATCTCAATAAAGCTGGTGAGAAAAACCACCCTAAGGAGTTACAGAAGAAGAAACTGAGGCTCAGAAAGGTTGAGTATCTTGACTGAAATAATTCAGCCACTGGGGGTTTGAGGTGGGGCTTGAACATGACGCATGGTCATCATTTCATAGCACCAGTGAAAACTGGTTCAGCATCCCCAGAGGCCCAATCCTGAAGTAAGACCAGGATGCTTCTCTGTTTCTAAAATCCTCACCCTAGCAGTGAGATGGTGTGTCATAAAAAATATTCCCGCGGGGGATGCTGTCTCAGTGTAGGTTGTTTTCATTGATGTGGCACAGGGGAAACCCTCACATGGCTTCAGGAAACAAGAAGATAAAGAGATGATGAGTAAAATGTTATACACATATCAGGACCTACAGTCGACTGTGTGTTCAAATGAGGCAACTTGGCATGCTGGAAAGAGCGTGGGAACTGAAGAGAGGATCCCTATGTTCTGGAGCAAGATGAAATTAACTACATTGTCTTGTAAGGGCCCTGCCATTTCTGTAAAGAGTGATACCCTCAGTATTTCACAAAAGAAAGCTTGTAGTTATCAAGAAACAAAGACAGGCAGAAATAGGTGGCACTGGAAGTGGAGAATAAGATGCATTAATGATAAAGGGGGAACACAAAGGCACTCAGGAAGAACAGCTGGAAATGCATAAATCATGTCCATAGGCAATTACATCATTCATGCATTCAATACACAGAAGTAACTCTGGGCCAAGTCCTGATTGAGGTACTGGGAATGCAGGAATGAGGACGCCACAGGGCTCCGCAGGAGAAGGCCATGACATGAAAGATTCAGGGACTTGCTCTTACCTGCTGTAACGTGGAGACATCAGCTTCCCGGAAGATACCTCACTAACATTCATGTACTCCTTCACGAAGAGAATCCCTTTGCTGTAGAAGGAGCACAATGGAACAGAAAGAGGTATACTGGCCTCTGGCTAGGTAGCTCAGTTGGTTAGAGCATCGTTCCGATACAGCAAGGTTATGGGTTCGATCTCCAGTCAGGGCACACACAAGAGTCAACCAATGAATGCATAAATAAGTGGAACAACAACT
>NW_006295086.1:9640-11999 GCF_000327345.1 Myotis davidii
GATGCCCCCCCACACACACACACACAAACCTCACTCAGCCTCCCTGCAATGGTTCCCTTCCTACACTCTAAGCTTGTAGGTGCGGCCAGAAATGCACATGAGGCAGTGAGTGTGTGCCTCTTCTTATGAAGGATAACATGAGGGAGACAGACATACACTCTGGCTTCAATGGACTTTCTTTGGCCTTTCCATGAATGTCCCCCAAGAGCCATTAGCAAGGTTTTATGGATGGCAGAGCCCTAGGAAGTACCACCTCAGCCTTTCATTGGGATAGGAACTGGGGCTGTGCTATGTAACCCCTTAACCAATGGCCACTAGGAGTTGGGGGAGGCACTAGAGCTAATGTCAGAGAAGTGACATGGGATAAAAGTCCAGTCCTTTAGCTCCAGGGAGGAAACAGCCCAGAGAACATGTCCCAGGTTGCCCCTACTTACCTGGCTGAGCTGGAGTCCAATTCACTTGGGGAGGCTGGGATGTAAACGTGAGGCTGCTCAGCAGCAGCAGTGACTGTAACAGTGACCATACAGCTCGAGGGGTTTCTCACCCTGAAATAGAGGAAAGGTGAGTGTGTCCATACTGAGAGCTGATATCAAACAGGCTCAAACAGGCTTTTCGAACCCCAATCCCCAGACTGACACTTCAAGGAGGTTTTTTTTAAAAAAAATTGATGTTTTTAAAATAACCCTTGCAAATCACTTTTCCATCTCCTCCCCCCTGTTCTTACCCCGCAGGTGTGACTCTCCTAAACTCTAAGGGTCCCCAGGAGACTTGCAACCAGGGGTGCAATGGGCAGCAGCAGCTTGTTCCCGGCTAATCCCCTGAATCTACTCCTAAGGACTCCTTTTCTCTGACTTCCCAGAAAGCTAAGGCTCTCCTGTTGCTTCTTCCATGGTAAGCCCTTCCTTGTTTCACTGGCCCCAGCTTTAATAAACAATGCCTGGACTCGTGTGGTGAAATTCTCCCCGCACAAAGTCAAGCTGGCCGTACACTACTAGCTGGCCATAGACAGACCTGCTGAGGGCCAGGTCCTCTGTCCAGTAACAGCATGCTGTGTGCTCCCTGAGGGCAGGCTGGCAGGGTCCTGTACATCTTGTTCAATGTGCTTATGGCCGGAACAGCTGGCTCACATGAGGCTGTTCCCTACTCATGGCCACTATTGGAAAAGATCTCTCGGGAGCAAAGGGAGCATCCAAATACTGTCATTCAAGGCCAAACTGGTGGTGGTGGCAGTGGAAGACTTCACTGAACTTCCTTTATCTGTGGCAGGGAGTCCCATCCACACCAGAACACACCTTCCTCTGAGAACGTCTGTCTCCTTGAATGGCAAAGGCAACCCATATGCCTTTTCCAACCCAGGTATTCATGGCACACATGGCTGCTAGGTAATATGGTTCTGTGTGCCAGGCTTGGTCTAACAGGTTTGATGCCATGGCTTCAAAATGAAGCCCATGCAGATTGGCCCCGCGGATGCTCTTTGCTGGTCAGCTTCCCACTGGCTCCTAAGCAATCACACCTGCAGAAGGTAACTGGCCTGCTCAGTGTATCAGGGTTTGTTCTGGGGTGTGGAACTTGGAAAAACCCTGGCAGTAGGAGCAGGAGCCCAGCACAGTATAGTTCTTACCTGCTGGCCTGGCTCTCCAATTCCATGAGCTGCTGGAGTCTTCTGGGGCTGCTCTGACGCTCTGGAGTGCTAGGGTCTTCAGGTTGCTGGGTGGGTGCAGCCGTGTCTCCCTGGCCACCTCTCGGGGCTCCGGGCTTCTCCTGCCAGGTCTCTCCCAGCTCGGTGACCACATTCTTCTCCTCAAAACCAGCCAAGGAGCTGAGGAAGAATGAGCTGAGGAGCGAGTGTTGTGGGACTAGTCCTTGCTCACCCACTGCAAACTGATGTCACTTCCTGTGAGCATAGCAGCTCCTCTCCTGGAGGATGGAGCAGAAAGGAGCCTAAAACTGCCCCCCCCATATCAGAAAGCAGTCTGTCTCCTCTTCGAGGACCCCAGCACTGCTACTCCCTTTCCACTGACAAAGGCAGCATCCTCAAGAACATCTAGAGACTGACTTTAATGAGGTTTTAAAAGACAAAGTCTTCTCCTAGCTAGGAACAGAGGTATTCCTTCACCCCTCCTCCCACTGTGATCCCCCTTTTTTTCTAAGCCTTCCCTGTTCCAGTCCATCTGCTTTACTTAAAAAGTCCAAAGCCATTTTTTATTCCCAGGCTCATGTGCTCAGATAGGTGTATGCAGCCAGGCCCTGCAAGCTCCCTCTTCCCCAGCTCTCTGGGAAGGAGCTTGTCCCCAGGCTTCCCTGGCGGGCTGGATGGGGATACGGAGAGGGAGCGGGGCTGTCACTCACGCTAGAGTCT
>NW_006295086.1:12657-13220 GCF_000327345.1 Myotis davidii
TGCTTCTTTCTCCTCCAACAGACAAACTTCTCGAGAGGGTTTTCTGCACTGTCTTGTCACTTCCTCATTCTCTTCTCCCTGTCAACCTTCCACCAAACTACCATTGCTTCCCAATATCCCAAACTATCAGTGCTCCTTACCCCTTGTGTCTACACCAATATGCTACCCTTTAAGGCCCCTGCCTCCATTGGAGGTTGACCAGGATTTCAGGGGCCCCAAAATCAACCATCTGAGGCTGAAAAACCTAATTGGAAAGGATCTGGGTATTTTATCTAGGTAGATGAGCTTTGGAGACACCCTGACTGATGTTTGCTTTATCCTTGGTCTCTCACCGCAAATTTAGTCTACAGTCTCCATAAAATTACATTTCAGGGCAAAAAGAAATCTTAAAAGCCTCCTCTACAAATATTAGTAGGAAGCTTTACTATTCATATTGAGCAGGTAACCTCAACTTGTACCATCTCCCAGAAACACAATTAGGATAAAAATATAAAGTGAGATAAAGACAAGAACGAACCCTTATATAAATCAGTGCATTTTGTATTTCTGTGTTTATATCTGTC
>NW_006295086.1:13275-14657 GCF_000327345.1 Myotis davidii
GGAAGAAGGAGCTGAGGAGAGAGTGTTGTGGGACTAGTCCTTGCTCACCCACTGCAAACTGATGTCACTTCCTGTGAGCATAGCAGCTCCTCTCCTGGAGGATGGAGCAGAAAGGAGCCTAAAACTGCCCCCCCATATCAGAAAGCAGTCTGTCTCCTCTTCGAGGACCCCAGCACTGCTACTCCCTTTCCACTGACAAAGGCAACATCCTCAAGAACATCTAGAGACTGACTTTAATGAGGTTTTAAAAGACAAAGTCTTCTCCTAGCTAGGAACAGAGGTATTCCTTCACCCCTCCTCCCACTGTGATCCCCCTTTTTTTCTAAGCCTTCCCTGTTCCAGTCCATCTGCTTTACTTAAAAAGTCCCAAGCCATATTTTATTCCCAGGCTCATGTGCTCAGATAGGTGTATGCAGCCAGGCCCTGCAAGCTCCCTCTTCCCCAGCTCTCTGGGAAGGAGCTTGTCCCCAGGCTTCCCTGGCGGGCTGGATGGGGATACGGAGAGGGAGCGGGGCTGTCACTCACGCTAGAGTCTCAAGAGGGTGACCCCACAATAGGGGGAAGAGCCATATAAGCTAAAAGGCTCCCAGGCAGCTGAGATAGACTGCCAAGCCTATTCGTGATCCTCGATCGCCATCTGGTGGCCTGCACGAGCAAAGCCGCAGAATAAGCCTTGCCAAAGACCTTGTGGCTCAGGGCAGCTGTTTTCTTTGTTGAGGGTCTCATTTCCTGGCGGGCACCATGGTCCCAGCTCAGGGCTGCAAGAAATGGAGGAGCGCACAGGTGCTCAATCACTGGCTAGGAAGCTAAGCGTTTATTACAGTGGTTCTCAACCTTCTGGCCCTTTCAATACAGTTCCTCATGTTGTGACCCAACCCTAAAATTATTTTCGTTGCTACTTCATAACTGTAATGTTGCTACTGTTATGAATCGTAATGTAAATATCTGATCTGCAGGATGGTCTTAGGCGACCCCTGTGAAAGGGTCGTTCGACCGCCAAAGGGGCCGCGACCCACAGGTTGAGGACCGCTGGTCTAGGACAACACTATGAAGAGTATCCTAGATAGTATTACCAAATTAGCTTAAGAAAATCCCTTATGCTTTATTCCAAATGACTTAGAGATAAATAAGCACTTATATAAATTAAATATTCCTAAAACTCCCATAAATTACAGAGACAATTTCTAAATATTTGAAATGAAAAAATAAATCATTCTTATAAGAACTATCCCAAATGTTTAAAAAATTAAAGTTCAAAGGTTAGGTAAATCTCTGCCAAACAAGACGAGTTTAATATTGTTAGTTTAATAATAATAATAAACCCCAGCTATGTCTTGTGAGTTATAAATGTTATAGCTAACACAATAATATATTTTTATTCT
>NW_006295086.1:16734-24593 GCF_000327345.1 Myotis davidii
CCCTCCATGAAGCCTTCTCTGATTCTGTGAGAACAGCCAAGTCACACGGTCCTTCTAGTATGCTGCCATAGTGCCGTATCCATACCCACAGGTAAGCGCTTACCACTGTCAAGGGCTGTGACCTCCTAAAGGGCAGGGACCAAGTCTTATTTTTCTGTATCCCTAGTGCAGTATATGGCTTGGCAGGAACTAGTAGCTAAGTAAAATTTGGTTTAATTGTGGAATGTGTGGTTCATTAATTCACAGAACAAATAAAGTTGCTCACATTAGTCTGTTCATTCCTTCCCCTGCCTTCTGACCTACATCTGCACTCAACCTTCCCTCCTGCTTCAGAGATACAGCCCTCTCTTTCCTGCTCGAGGCTAGAACCTGCCACACCCTGACCTCACTGACCCTTCACCTTCAAGTTTGCTCACTCTCTTTGGACTGCAAACTTAACGCATCTGGCAGGTATTTCCTCCCTTGGACACACAAGCTTCATTCTGTAGCTGTTTTTTAAATATATTTTTATTGATTTCAGAGAGTCTGAGGCTTGCTAGGTTAACTCTTTTTTTTTTTTTTGTCTGAACACTATCCAGCTAACATCATCTCCCCCACTGCTTCCTTATCATAAACTGCAGCCATATCAAACCATGTTTTTTAAATATATTTTTATTGATTTCAGAGAGGAAGGGAGAGGAAGGGATAGAAACATCAATAATGAGAGAGAATCATTGATTGGCTGTCTCCTACCCACCACACACTAGGGACTGAGCCCACAACCTGGGCATGTGCCCTGACCAGGAATTGAACCGGTGACCTCTTGGTTCATAGGTCAGTGCTTAACCACTGAAGCACACTGGCCAGACCATAACCAATATTTTATTTTATTTTATTTTTTTAAATATAAACTGACATTTTTAGCTTTATTGTCACAAACTCTCGGCATTGTGCCATTGGGTTGGGTAGGGATCACCAACCCTAAATTGCAAACTGTAGAAATAGTATTCCTTGGGGCCAAAAGTAAGATTTTTCCTCTTTTGAGAGTAAATATGCTGGGTTTGTTTTTTGCCATTCAAACACTCTGTTGTATAAACTCTTTTTTATGTCTTTTTTGTCTTGTTTTGTTTTAATAGTTTATTGATTTTTAGAGAGAGAGAAAGGGAGAAAGAGAGAAACATCAATGTGAGAGTGGAACATTGATCGACTGCCTCCTGCACGCCCCCTACTGAGGATTGAGCCTACAACCCAGGCATGTGCCCTGACTTGGAATTGAACCAGCAACCTTTTGGTGCATGGGATCATGTGCTATCAATTGAGCCACACCGACCAGGGCTTTTTTTTTTTTTATGTCTTGACTCATCTAAAATGGGAGCATCATGTCTAAAGTAGATTTACATGAAATATAATACTGTTGGTATCATTTGGAATGTGATGGTTAATAATTCAACTTTCCACTTTACTGAAGTGCTTCCTTTAATACTGAGATGTATTATGATGTATTCTTTGGAGGAAATTTTCTAAAATAGGTATTATTAATATCAGTTACAGGAAAGTTACCTCAGCCTTGCTTGGTTTTCATGACTGTACTCTTTCTAGTTTCTTCCATTTATCCAAAATTGTCTTTTTCCTCAGCTCCTCTTCCTCTAGAAGACCCTTCAATATTATTTTCCAGAATTCTGATCCATCTGCCTTTCTCTCTTGTTTTTTTTTTTTAAAAAAAAACAACCTTTTTTCTTTTTACATATATCCTATTAGAGTTTTAGAAGGCCAATAATTATTATCCTCCTTTTTTTTTTTTCTTTTTGAGACAAAAGAAAAGCAGAAAATGGAGATAAATGTCAGCTGGTGAAGCAAATGGCTTTACATGTAGAGTCAAAAGGATGACTCCCCTTGCATTCCTGAACCACAGGGACTTACTCATCCAGCCAAGGGCCTGGCAAGACCACTGGCCACAGATGCTTGTGGAGAGAAGCAGAGAATTTAAGGGGAACCTTCTGGGCTGTACATCTAAAGTCATATGTTTCCAAAGGTGGAGAATTAGGGCCAAGCTTGGTCTCTGCAATCCCCAACTTGACAACCAAATAAGCCACTCCTTCCCAAAAGAACAGGAGGAAGAAAGACCAGCAGAATAAACAAAATTCCAGAGAAATGACATTCTACCCCCTCCAGGTAATCTTATTTTCCAGGCATCCTCATTCACTGTCTAGCCTCAGGTCTAATCTTCACTCAATTTCAGGCCTGTTTACTCATAGCCTATTGGATATTGTTGCCTGGATTCCTTACAGGCAGTTCATATTCAACATGGCTCAAGTGCCATTTGCACAACACCCCCACAACCTTGTTGTGGGCCCTTAGCTAGTTCCTGTCATGGTTGGGGGCCCACACCATCCACCAAGTTGCCAAACCATGAAATTTTTGGAACAGCCTCTGCTACCATTTTCTCTCACCTTTCCCCTTAACAGAGCAACAAGACTATGGCCTCATCACCTCTTGGCTGAACAGATGTCTTCTAACTGGTCTGAATCATCTTGCTTTATAGCCCCGGGCCTGATGCTACACATGGCAGGTGGAAGGAATCTTCCTACAAATCACGGCTGCTCTGGTCTGTCATCTCAGTCATCTTGCTCTCCTGAAAGCTATCTGTGGCCCCAGGGGCATCAGAAGGTGAGTCACACTACTTAGCCTAGGAATAGGTGCCTGCTCAGCCCTCCTCAGCACTTCCCACCAAGCCACCAATTAACCCTTCCTCCACTGCCACCACCCGGACTTTGTCTTTCCTTCACAGCATGTATACCAGGCAAAATCTTCTAGCTCCAACCTCATGCCACCTGCAAAGAAAACCCCTCCTGACAATTCCCCACCTAACCAAAAGAGAAATCCAATAGTATTTTCCTTCATATAAAGCTTGCACTTTTTGCACCCACTCTCACTAATGGGAGCACTGAGCAGTGTAGGAAGCCAAATGATGTGGCTGGAAGTTCAAAGGTGTTTGATCAGTAACTTTGGTCTGGGCTCCTACTGGGGTCAAGGACAAGAAAAGGAGTAAAAAACAAGTTGGATATTCTTAAATAAAAAAATCTTTTATTTAATAGAATAGTCTGGCCATAAAAATAGCTTCCATCTCACTAACTATGGACTCTCTACGTTATAGTAAGAACCCCAGTAACTTGAGGATGTATGAACATTTTTTATTTTATCCCTGCAAGAGAAGCCACAAGTACCATCTACTGTCTCCTGGGGTTGTAAGAGTCTCAGCTCTCCCCTTCTAGCATTTCTGTCTTGGGTGAGAAACCATTTGCTTGGTTTGGAAATGGTACAAGCTTTCAATTGCTCTTTCTGAAATCTCCAAGCAATACAAGCTCGCTGCATCTTAACAATCTGTCAACATTTTCGTAAGCTGTATAGGTTACGAGGTGTAGGAGCCAGCATTTCAGATGCTGTCAGGAGAGCATTGATTTGAACACTTCAACCCATACCACATGGTCACCTCCAATCACAGTCATACTTGTCCTCTCACTGACACACACCAACACATCGCCAATCACAATCCCACTGCCACCCTCAATGCCACTGTCACCCTCTCTACTGCCTGCTTATTCATGCTTTCTTTCTCGCACTCTCACTGCTTCACCCTGTTGCTTTCTCTCACTCACTACCGTCCCCCTGTCAACACACAAATAGCCTTCATCCTACTTTGGACTCCCAACCTGAAGTGCATGTATACTGTGCCTCTCTATGCTGCTTCTACCAATAGTCTACATGTTAAGTATTAGCCAGGGCTTCTTATCTCTGAGCACAAATACCTGCTCCCACAAAAGGCCTCATCCCAGCTCCATGCACTACAGGAAGACCCCTGACACAGCTCCATGCCCAGGGAGTCACCATTCTAACTCCACAATGGGCACAAGGGTGAGCATCTGAGTGTGTGATATACCAGGCACTGGCATGAACATGGGGTGAGAGCAGGCTACACCTGGGTCATGGAGTCTGACCAAATTCCAGCTTGGGCAGGAAGTAGACCAGCATAGCATTACCCTTACCTGCTGCTGGTCTGGGTCTTCAAGTCCATGAACTTCTGGGGTATTCTGGGGCTTCTCTGATGCTCTGGAGTGCTGGGATCTTCAGGCTGCTGGGTAGGTGCAGCTGGGTCTCTGTGGCCACCTCTGGGGACTGCAGGCTTCTCCTGCCAGGACTCTCCCAGCTCGATGACCACATTCTTTTCCTCAAAACCAGCCAAGGAGCTGAAAAAAATAATGAGTGCCCTTATGGAGTAAATATTGTGGGACTAGTCTTTGCTTACCCTACACACTGATGTCACCTTCTGTGGACATAGCAGGCTTCTCTCCTTGAGAGTGGGGCTGAGGGGAGCCCAGCATGCCTCCATATTGGGGAGAAGACTGTCTCCTCCTCAGGAGGACCCCAGCACCAGTACTCCCTTCCTACAAAGGCCATCCCCATGTGTACTGGGTGAAGTCTGAGCCTTTTATGCTTTTGCCAACCCTTAATTCAGCTGTCCCTAACGCTGAGCTCTTTGGGAGGTCTTCCTTCTTCCCTGGCCACACATCACACCAACACTTGCACCTTCCATCACCATCCCCATCCTAAGGTGCTTCCAAGGGATTTGTTTTCTCAGCTGATGCCTCCTCCAGAATCTCTATCCTGAGTGATGGTGCTGCTACCTGGTGGCCTCCAGTGCCAAAAATGTCATATGCCCACTAGGCCAAAGGAAAAGACTAAGTCAGGTTATTAAGAGCATGAGCCCCGCATTCCATAAAATGAAAACGTAGCTCACCATCACCTTGATTCTGACTCACTCCAAAGTACTGCAGCAGGGACAAACCAAACACCACCTCCAGCTGTACCTGGAAGATCTGCAGGCAAGTGAATACTGTGCCTTTCTATGCTGCTTCTACTGATGGTCTGCTGTAGCCCAGCCAGATATCAAAAATGGTCTGCTTACATAATGCTAATCTTTTAGCCAACGGGATTTCGTGATACATCCACTTCACCTTTGTCTGTGACAAACATGCTTGAGCTAAAGATAAACTTGGAAGACCTAAAGAGTTTGTCTCCTAACTCTGGGAGCCCTGAGCTAGCTTTACCATGGATTTAATCAAAGTCCTGTTCTATCCCACATCCTCTATAGAATTATGGTAATAGAGGTTGTCCTCACCAAGTTTGTGACTAAAGCCAAGATTCTCTGCAAAGAGCAATTTGAGGGTCTACTGTAACACAGGGACAAGTGGATGAATAAGGCTCCTTCACCCTTAGCCTCAGAGAGGAGTCACCACAATTACAGGAGGTATAGCCCATAAAAAGAAAATCTTAGTAAAAATGTCACAGTAAGCCTTGCTGAGCAATGTGATAGCCTAGAGGTCTTCCAGGCCCATAATGAATTATCTGCAAGTCAAGCGTTTAGAGATAGGCAAGGTAATACTTCTGGCTGTAACTAGATCGAAGATCTAGTAGTCTAATACAGATACTGCCAATTTTTGACACAGTAACACTCTCTGCATAGGAGAGAACACCCCTTTCCACTATTGTACTATCTCCAATAGACTCTGCCACAGGTTAACAACAGTTGTCCACAGTGAATAAATGTGCTTAAAGATCTAGTAGTCTAATACATACAGATACTGCCAATTTTTGACACAGTTACACTCTCTGCATAGAAGAGAACATCCCTTTCCACTATTGTACTACCTCTGATAGACTCTGCCACAGGATAACAACAGTTGTCCACAGTGAATAAATGTGCTTAGCTTAAAGTTCACCTGTTTGTTCTTCATGCAGAAATATCATAAACCTGAAATGCCCAGATTGCAACATAACAAAGAGGAAAATAGCTCAAAGCCCCAAAATAAAAGTTTAGTGGGGCCCTGGCCAGTGTTCCTCAGTTGGATGGACATCATCCCGTGCACCAAAAGGTTGCCAGTTTGATACCCTGTCCTATGTTTTAGATGTAAAGCCCCAAAATAAAAGTTTAGTGGGCCCTGGTCAGTGTTCCTCAGTTGGATGGACATCATCCCATGCACCAAAAGGTTGCCAGTTTGATACCCTGTCAGGGCACATGCCAGAGTTATAGGCTTGATTTCCAGCATGCAGGAGGCAGCTGATTTGTGATCCTCTCATCATTGATGTTTCCCTGTATCTCTCCCCTCCTTTCTATCTAAAAAACCAATAAAATATTTTTTAGAAGCTCAGTCGGGGGAATATGAGCTACTCTGTATTAAGTGAAATCATGCCAATAAAGGGCAGCAGAGGCCAACTTTCTGAGTGTTCTTTAATAATTACAATGGAAGGAAATATTCTTCTGGGGGCTGATTTATTTAGCTTTAAGTTTTAATAAACTTTGTGGCAGTAAATGTATTACACTCCCCTCCTTTCTATCTAAAAAACCAATAAAATATTTTTTAGAAGCTCAGTCGGGGGAATATGAGCTACTCTGTATTAAGTGAAATCATGCCAATAAAGGGCAGCAGAGGCCAACTTTCTGAGTGTTCTTTAATAATTACAATGGAAGGAAATATTCTTCTGGGGGCTGATTTATTTAGCTTTAAGTTTTAATAAACTTTGTGGCAGTAAATGCTTTACACATTCAAACCCATTTAACCCTCACAACAACCCTGTGTGATAGGAACTATCATTATGCCTATTCTGAAGGTGAGGGAACTGGAGCACAGAGTCAATGAGAAAGATACCCAAGGCCAGAGTGACAGAGCTTAGATTAAATACCAAGCACAGGAGTCCATGCTCTTAATCACTGTGCCATATCACCTCTTTCTGTACGTGTGATGAAGGAGGACCAAAGTTAGAATAGAGCCGAATTCCTCAAGTTTTGGACAATTCCACTGCCCTGCAGGATCTCCCCGCCCATCCCATCAGCCTTCCTCACCAAACTCTTGGAAACTAAGGCCCTCCCTAAGGAATCCCAGGGCCCAGAGCAGGTAGGTACACCCGGGCGTCCCTTGCAGGGTGAATGGTCCAGCTGCCCTCCCCGCATGTCCACAGTCCCTGTCCCCGGACAGCTCTGAAGACTAGGGTCCAGTGTCACGGATGACTGACTCCAGGGCACCCTGCGAAATGGGATCAGGCCGCAGGAGCCCCTTTTGGCTCCTCGCGGGCACCCACCTCCCTTCTTCTCTCCCACCTCCATACGGACTGCGGCAGTAGAAGGGGCTTCAACACCAAGGACATCAGGAAGCTGGGTTCACCAGGCCAGAGGGGGGAAAGGGCAGTGGGAAACCAAGAAGACCAGACCCATCTATGGTCCTCGCACGCCATCTGGCGGCCAACGAGGGTATGGCCGCAAGAGAGAAGAACCCGGGAGGCCACTCTGGCCCCGGGCAGCCATTTCGCTTTGTGGACAATTGCTTTTCCCAATATGCACTGAGACCAGAACTTGCCACTGCAGGAAATGTGGGCCCGCGCAGGCTTACAAACGCTGGGAAGTGGTGCACACGCCAGGCACATGCGCACGCACGCACGCAGGCGCTCTGTGCACGCAGGAGCTTAGGGCACGCACATACATGCGCACATAGGATGGTCTCACGGTGGACACAGGCGCATGCTCTCTAGGTGCAGGCGCACGCACTGCAGGCACGCAGGCACGCACGCACGCACGCACGCATGCACCCACGCCAGGCTTGGGCGCAAACGCGCAAGCTCGTTGGGCGCAGGCGCACGCATGGTCACTGGGGATGAAGGCGCATGCCTGCTCACTGGGCGCAGTCGCAAACTCAGGCATGTAGGGACGGGTGGAGGGGGGCGGGGGAAAGACCAGCAGACGCAGGCGTAGGAGCAGGCGCAAGGGAATGCATGGCAGGGGTAGGTATGCACTCCAGGAGCAGGCGCACGCATAGTTGCTGGGGTTGGGG
>NW_006295086.1:24645-65731 GCF_000327345.1 Myotis davidii
TCATGCATGCCTCATGCAAACTGCAAAAGCATACCCATACTCACATCTTCTGCACTCCCTGCTTAGACCCTTGGAAGACTATTAGCTTCTCTCTGTGTCCACCCTTTTTTCTTCCCAATACAGAATCTCCTGGCACCACATAGAGATCGTGAAAACTCTAAAACCGTTGTCAGCTTCACCACTATTGACTTTTTGTATTGGATAACTGTGTGTGGGCTGCCCTGTGCATTGTAGGACTTTGGACAGCATCCCTGGTCTCCACCCACTATTTGCCAGTATCACCCTCTTGCCAGCTGTGAGAATCGACAGAATCTGCAGACACTGCCAAGCGACTCCTAGGGGGTAGGGAGGTATGGGGAGATGCCCCTGGTTCACAACCATTGCCCTACAACAATGGTTCTCACCTAGACTGGACATGAGAAAAAACTGGAAGCTTTAAAAAAGATTGATGATGGAGTCCCACCCCAGAACAATTAAAATCTAATCTCTGTGTAGAGCTCAGGAAGCTTTATTTTTTTATTTTTAAAAACACTTCCTGAGCGAGCCCTAGTGGATAGAGTGTCAGCCTGCAGACTTAAGGGTTCCGGGTTTGATTCTGGTCAAGGGCATGTACCTCAGTTGCAGGCTCCTTCCCGGCCTGGGCCCTGGTCAGGGCTCATGCAGGAGGCAACCAATCCATGTGTTTGTCTCACATTGATATTTCTCTCTATCTTTCTCTTTCTCTTCCTCTCTCTCTAAAAATCAATGGAAAAATATCCTCAGGTGAGGATAAATAAATATAAAACACTGCCTGAGTGATTTTCAAGTGCAGTCAGAATTGTGAAACACTGTATTCAAGAAAGTTTGTATTGATTTTGCAAAATTTTACACATCAGAAGAAAGTACTTCTCAGACTGGTCTTTAGAGTTAGTCATATCTGAGCTCTGTTCCTAGCTATGCTCCTCACAGGAGTTCTCTGTTTCTTCCACTGTTAAACTACATCAAAAGCCAGATTCTTACCCATGTTTTGGAAATAGTAGGTGAGATCATGTATGCAGAATGGTTTACACGTTAACCAGCTAAGAGTTACTGGTTCTTGGTCTTGAGAATAGACTCCAAAGGAAATATTTTAAAAACTAGATTTTTAAAGTTTCCCCCACCCCCTGAGGATTTTCTTAGAGCCTCTTGCATTGGGACTCAGCTCTGCCACTTGCAAGCCCTTGGACAAATCACAACCTTTCTATGCTTCTGTTTCCCCATCTTATCATTTCACAGAGTTGCTGGGAGGTTTGTAAAGCAACTAACAAAGCACATTCACTATAGGTGTCAGTTATTGTTTTCACCCTATTAATTGTCAGTGAAATTTGCAACAGAAAAAGTCACATAGTAAGGCCTCATACCTTAGAGATCCCTTGCCTACCCCACCCTCCAGCATCCCAGTTTCACTGGAGGTCACAAAAGTAAAGAAGTAACTGCAATGTGGCATGAAAGTACAAAAAATGCATCCACCTTTTTAAACACCTAAATTAGACCACGTTCCTCTTTGGCTTAATCTTGAAATAAGATCCAACCTCTTTATCATGGCTTACCAAGGCCCTGCGCCATCTATGGACCCCCTCACTGGCCAGGCTCCAGCCACTCTATGCTTTGGAACATGCTGAGCACGTTCCCACTACAGGGTTTTTAGGTTTGTAGTTTTCTATGTGCAGCTTTTTTCTCCTTTCTCTTCCTAGAGTTAGTTCCTTCTCCTCCTGAGAGGAGCTCCCCTGAGTTACCTCCATCTCTCTACCCATCTAAGCAGTAGCCCTCCTCATTGCCATCACTCTATCTCAGCACCCTGGCTAATTCTTTGAGAGCACTGTTCTTCCAAGGAGGCACAGAGACCTGGGTTCTAAGCCTTTGTTCTTCATTATAATTAGGGGGAAATCTCACAGGATTGTGGGGAGGGCTGTATGTGACACTGTGAGCAGTGGGCTGTGTACCAAGTGGGTGCCCAAAAGTTAAGTAACTGATGCAATCTTTAACAATATCTGGTGTTGAAAGCAAATCATCCCAGGCCTACCTCAAAAAATCTCCTGTTTCACCATTACCCCTTCAAGACCTCTCAGCGCCAGTCACACTCAGCTACAAACAGTGTCCAGGAAACACCAGGTTGATTGGAGTCCTTTGTATACACTGTTCCCTTGGCTCAGAGGACTCCTATTCATCTTTCAAGATTCAGCTCAGAGGCCACTTTCCCCATGAAACCACCATGCCTGCTCCCCTTCCCCTGCTCCAGCATGAGATATTCCTGTCTGGATTAGGCTTTGCCCTTCATAAGCCATGTCTGATTTGTCTGTGTGCTTCAGCCTCCAGCGCAGGGCAGTTGTTGTCCAAGTGGTTGCTGACTGAAAGAGTGGGTGACTTTCTGATTATGGAGGACTTCCTGGCTAAAGGCAACTCAGTGTAGCAGAAGGCTCCATAGACCCAGAGGGAGAGGCCAGAGGGTTTCAGCTGGGGCTTCAGCCTTTGCTATGTGCCTTGGGCCAGCTCATAGACCTCACTAGCCTCATTTTCCATCCAAAGGCTAATGCAAACCTAAGCTATCTTTCTCCACCACAAAAGCTCAGCTCTGTTGGCTGGTGCCTTACCCCTTAAATTTTGCCTTCATGTCCTCCAGGTCTGCTGGGCTGTCGCTCTTCCTGTTAGCTGGTACAGCAGAAGCCAAAGTAGCATCGGAGCTGAGGGAGAAAGCACACAGGCCCACTGAGGCCTCAGACCAAAGGAGACTGGGGGCTTAGGCCTTTCCCTTCCCAGCTGCCTTCTCACAGGAAAGGTGATGCCTATATTTATCAGTCAAGGGTGGCCTCTTAGTCCTGCCATTAGTGTGGCACAGATGCCACTGTGAGCCCTGGGTGTGGCCTTAGCACCTGAGTTCAAGACAAAGCACTACCCCTGACCAGTGTGGGGGTCCCTGAGGAAGTCTCCTGATTTTGGATTCCCGTGTCCTTGTCTTACCTACACCTCTTGGGAGTCCAGAAAGATTGTCCCTTCCTAAGTGCTCCACACACCCACAGCAAAAGGAAGATTGGTAGATGAAACAGTGTAGAAGCCTACAGCCTGGCAAGACACAGCCTCTTCCCATTGTACTTTCATGCCCCTGGGGCTATGCACCCTCCCCAGCTGCCTCACTCCACATGCTCCCTGGGATTCCTCCCTCTGGTCCTCCTTGCTGGTCCAGGCTGCAGTACCTACAGGAGAGGTTCACTGAGACGTCCTATCAGGGTCTCTTCCCAAGTTTCGCCTCCTGATGCACCCCTTCTGCTACCTCACCTTGAGTCCTTATGAGTAGGTGCTGGGCTGTTTGGGTATCCTGACTTATCATTTGTCCTCCCGCCCCCACTGTCCCTGATGCCTGTGTTGAGCTGCATGTCAGGGACCCGCCCTACCTTCCATCTCCTGTGGTGATCACCTGATAGGAAGGTAGCATGGAGCTAAGAAGTGTGAAGGGTATTCTGGGGCACTGGAGTTGAGGCTGAACCCTGAAGGCTGTGTCTGGCAATAGGAATGGTCACCAGATAGTCACCCCCCCTTACCTGGTGACCACTAGTCCAGGTTTGCGACCATGAGAGTTGGCACCATGCACATCATCATCATCCAGGAGAGGCATGAAGCCAGCAGCTGAGCATACCCTGTGAAAGGAGGTCAAGCTCAGTTTGGGTTCAAGATTTTGTGTCTGTATGTCTACTCTCTCCTGAGAGGGTGGCTTCTGACCCTGACAGATGATGAGAACTGAGCAGTTGCTCAAATGGATGTTCAGGGAACAATACTCATATCTCACAGCTGCCTGCCACCAGGACAGTGAAGCCTAATGGTTAAGTATCCCTGGAGGCATCTTGCCCAAATTCAAATCACAGCTTTGTTACCTCCCAGCTGTATGACCTTGGATATATCATCTGACTTCTTTGGGCCTTAGTCTTACCATCAATGAAATGGGGATAATAATTGTGTCTGCCTCACAAATTTTCTGAGAAGAGAAAATGAGTTAATAGATACCAGGTACTTAGAATAATGCCTGGGCCCTAGGGTGTGCTAAAGTGATCCTGTTATTAATATGGGGCTCTGTGGCCATTTATATTCCATCTGTATCCATAAACTTGATACAGATTGAGTGGGTGCTCTTTAATCCGGCCTTCCCACAGGTTGGTCACATTCTCTGTCTTTCAGGCAAAGTGACTCTCACGGTACACCAAGCAGTCACAGCTCACAGGGCATCTTATCACCTGTACAATCTTGCACCCTTCATTTATGTAGCACACTTACTTGCTTAGAGTTCCTGGTATTTGTTCCTAAACCTGTTCATGCCAGTTGTACTTGCAACCATAATCACTAAATTAGTAAGTAAACTAATGAGAAACAATCTTTTCTTTAGAAAGACAGTAAAAGTAAGTTTCTTAAAAATCAATATAGGTAAGACAATGTAAAAGACTGGGTTAAAAATAATAGAAATCTAGAAGATTCTCCAGCTTATTTTGAAAGGTAATTTGAGGTTTGGCTTCATTTTAAAGAAACTGAAAGCAGAAAGCAAAATGTTGAGTTTGTGAGTGTGTGGAAACAAGAAGGATGATAGGGATGAACATTCAAAAATGAAGCAACCAAGAACCAGACCCAATCACGCTGGCCTGGAAATCATCCATGATAGCCACCAGCCAATTGAGTCAATCTGAATGACTTGCTAGCCAGCACACAATGATGCAGGCTGCAGGTGTTGGCTCTTGCACAGTCCCCACAAGAGGTAGCTCAGAGAACTGAGGTCCCAGCCTAGCAGTCTTTCCTGGTACCTGCTGAGGCACAGTGGTCAGAGGCTGGAGCTGCTGTCCCCTCCCCATGTTGGCTTGGGCTCCTGGATTTGGAAGCCAGGACTCTGGGTCCAAACATTAGTTGCAAACTATTCAAGTTAGTGAAGGCAGGGGGCCCCCAGTGGGCTTAGGGAAGCAGGGGCAGCTGAGAAAGAAGTGGGGAAAACATTAGGCAGATGCTCCCCCTTGGGATGCCTTCCAAGGCCTGACTGCCCTATGGCAGGGTGCTGGTGAGCAGCATGCAGTCAGGCTCTCTGTAGATACTGGCTTTGCCAATCCTCTCTGGCCATCTGTCCTGAACCATAAAGGTTCTAGCACAGCTTGGAGCTAAACGATTGGTGCTAACCTTTGTCAACTAGGGTGACTTATGCTTGATTTGGAACTACCTGGGAACAGATGGGACCTTGTTACTCCCCAAATCACCTGAGAAAGTGGTCCCTGACCCTCCCCAGATCCAACAACTTAGGGCCCAGTTGGACATGCTTGTCTCCTAGCTAGTCTCACTGAGGAAGCTGCTTTTCCTCTCATTGAAGCTCAGTGCAGAGCTGGCCAGGGGATGAGAGTAGGGCAGGAAAAGGAGGCTTTGGGTCTTTTGGTAGGGAAGGGAGAAAGCAGCTTCTAGTTTGTTCTTAGAGCTTAGCCAATAAGCAAGAAGGTATCGATTTATCCATCATTTGGTCGTTCATCAGTTTGTCCCTTCACTAATTCTCTTCACATTCATTCTACCCAGCCAGTGCCCACCCAGGCATGGCTGGACCTCCAGTTGTAAGTGGGCCCTTGTGCCTGCTTTGGAGGAGCTTGAGAGCCAGTGGCAGAGGGGATGAGGAGGAGTAATATTCAAGCATAGGTATTCCCAGAAGTGGAAATCCCAGGGACAAAGGATGTGGTGGGGGCTGAAGTATTGGAGATAGGAGACGCAGTAGGAAAATGACCAGTGCTCCACCCCCAGCAGCTCAAGAAGTTTTAGCTGCTTGACCCTGGCCTGTCATAAGGGACATGAGAGAATCAACAACTCTGGGCCACCTGCCTCCCCTGGGTAGCTCACCCTCCTCTCCCAGAGCTGATGTCTGCTCCAGCCAAGCCTTCAGGTGGGGAGCCTGTGGCTCTGGATCCCACGTTGCCATCCCTTGAGTGTGCACTTGACCTGTTGTGGAAAGAGAAGCATTTGATGACTCTGATTGGGTTTTGATCTAATCTAATTCAGATGTCCTGAGAGTAATATTCTGGGTCTCAAGGACCAGAAGCTTGGGTCCTGGGCTGCCATCCTGCACAGCTCCAACTTGAAACAAATCAATATCAGCAAGTATTCCTGCCTTTCTTCCAAACCTTTTGGGCTGGGAGGAGGAGTGGAGCCAAACTTAGGAGGAGGGTGGCACAATGCATGTAGGGAGGGGGTGGGCAATGGTTAACAGAACAAAGCATAGAAATTTGGAGCCACTTATAATTAAACCATAGATTCCAAGGCAGAGACAAATTTCCCTCACCCATCCTGGGTCCCCTTCCCTCATTCCCATGGCTGAGTCCCAGCTGAGGGTATGGGCCTCCATACTGAGAAGATGGTGGGCTCTTATCCACTACTGGCCACCAGCTACCTGCTGAGTATATGCCCAACTCTCAGCTACTGATCACCACAACTGGCTTCCCCTGGTCAGTGGGATGGTAGTAGGACTATCCCTTCTGTACTCATCCCTTCTGGACTAATCATTCCTCACCATGCCTCCACCTCCCATCATTGCCTCCTTTGTGCACAGGTCACTGAATATCCCAGAATGACAGCCTGGCGGCCTTGCTTGTCCTGGCCATTGGCAGGGATGCTTTCAGTGGAGTAAAAGCACAGTGAGGTTGGGCCAACTGTGGAGTGGGGGTGGCCTGGCCTGAAGTTTGTCTTCCTGTGCAACTTGTTTCCTGATGGGCCTTCCCCTCTCCAAGCCTCATGTATTCATTCATTCTTCCCACAGATATTAACAGTGAACACAGTGAGTAGGACAGTCCTAGTCCCAGCTCCAACCATGGACCTTGGACTGGCGGCCACATGGTCTCTATGTCCCTCCACTAAGTTACCTTTCAGAATCTGGATTGGGTCCCTTAAAGGCCTCACCAACCAAATCTCTCTTGGGCTCTCTGGGGCTGAGGGCTTCCCTGTCTTTGGAGTCTGGGGAAGACCTATAGAGGAAAGAAACATAAATTAACCACCCAGAAGCCACCCACACTCAAGTGGAGGCAGTTACCTCATCTCCAAATGCCAGCTGTCTCCAAGGAGCTTAAAACCTGATATTGCAGGATTGGCCATTCTCAAAATCTCATTACTAATAACTACTTTTGATTGAGGGCTAGACCATGACTCTGTATGCATTAACTCTCCACACTGACCCCAGGAGAGAGGCACTGTTATTATCCATGTCCATTTTCCAGATGAGCAGAACGAGGCACAGAGAGCCCGAGTGAATTATCCTAAGTTCCACAGGTAATAAGGGGAAGAGCCAGGAATTGAACCCAAGCAGTCTGACTTCAGAGTCCTAGACTATAATCATCTGTGGTGTAAGACTGATCCTAACCTCCTAATTCAACCTCATTCTTTTCTCTCTGAAGTCATCAGGGAGCTCCACTGTGCCAAAACCAATAGAGATACTCCTGTTATTACTGTCATTCAGGACAACTGACCCAGTGGGACATTTTCACTTTCTCTCCCCTGTCCATCCATCATGATTCTGTGACACTCTACCTCCTTTGCCACACCTTCCAAGTCTCCTTTGCCTTTTTCTTTGGACCTTTAAACATTGGTGTTCCCAGTGTTCATCTCCATTGGCATGCTCCGACACCTTGGCCACCTCCTCTGCTCCCATGGCATCAACTGCCTCCCTTTGCTTGTTTCCACCTCTCCTCTGTGTTCCTGACCCATGCCCCCACTGGACCTCTGGCAGCTAACACTGAACCTGGCCAGACCTGACTACTGTCCCCCAGCTGCCTTCAGGAGGGATGACCAGCCAGCTACCTCCTCCACACTATGCTCTGTGCTCAGCTTACCAGCCCCTCTCTCCTTGATTCCTTTGATATTGTAACCCATGTAGACATCAACATTGAGCCCCATTATGTCAGCTCTCATCTGTCTGCATATACGGAGTACTATGGAAATATCTTGAGCCCTGACTTCTCTTCTGAACCTCAGCAACAAACCCTCAAATTCCTCCTAGTAATATGCATTTGGATGCCTACAAATAATCTCACTAAAAAATACTAAGTATTTATATCACCCTTTCCCTTGGTTCTCACTAATATAGTGAGTTGTGGAGCAAAAGGTGCAGGATGGGAGCCAGGTAGCCTGGGTGGCTGTCCTTCACTGTGTGACCCTTCAGGATCTGTTTTCTCACCTGTAAAATGGACATACTGACTGCACCTACTTGGGGCAGGGGCAAGGCAGGGCTTGCAGAATTCTAGCTTTCCTTTTTCTAACTTGACTCTCCTGCTGCAAAGTGGGGCAGGAACTCTTAATGGGCTGTTGTAGGTTGCCCACTCCCAGACCAGGTGTCAGAGGCCTTATGGATTCTTTGGAGGCAGCCTGGCTACTTCCTGCATTTCTAGGGTCACTTTGCTCCTGTTTCTCAGAGACTGGTCACCTTCGAAAAACCAGTGAAGTAGCTTCCAGAGTTGCCTTATTAAAGACATTGTCACAGTGGTTGATTCTCCATCATTCCAGTAACAAACTGGTCTGCATTCCTGTCCTGGGCCATGCCCTGTGTTGGAGCCCAAAGAAAATGAAGTTTCTGCCCTCCAGGTGCTCAGGGTTCTTGGGGCAAACTGATCGATGAGAGGACAACTGTTGGAAAATTCTCTGGTGGAAATATGAACACAGCTCTGTGAGAGCTCAGTGGGGAAAGCCCCTCACAGATGCTGCCTCAGAATGAAATGCAAGGAGGGAGGTGCCCCAGAGGGGGAACATCTGAGATGGGACTGAAAAATACAGAGGAGAAAGGGCATCCCAGAGTCTACAGCCTGCACAGAGGAATAATGCTGGAGGCACAAGGGGAAGAGCCTGAGAGACTGAAGTGGATGGCCCAGGGAGGGAGACTATGAGGGGAGCTTGTGAAGAGGGTGAAGGGAAGGTCAGGCAAGGTATCAAATTCAGGCTGCAGAACCTAAACGGGGAACCCCATTGTAGGGTTTTCTCCAGTGGGCTGGCATGACTATTTCTGCCTTTAGGAATGTTGCTCAGTTAGAAATGTGGAGGAGGGGGTGAAGACAAGGCCCTAAAAGACAGTTGCAGATAGCTGGGTGAGTGATGGTGGAGGCCTGCATCCAGGGGAGGGCAGTAAGGACAGGAATATCTCAAAAATAGAATGTACAGGCTCGGCCGGCATGGCTCAGTGGTTGAGTGTCCACTTATGAAAGAGGAGGTCACGGTTTCATTCCTAGTCATGGTATATGCCTGGGTTGTGGGCTTGATCCCTGGTGCAGGGCATGCAGGAGGCAGCTGATGGATGACTCTCTCTCATCAGTGATGTTTTTATCCTTATCTCCCTAACCCTTCTTCTCTGAAATCAATACATATTTTTAAAAAATAGAGTGGACAGGACTCAGTTTCTGACTGGGGCAGAGCTGTAGAGGAGGAGTTAAGGAGGAGAGTAAAGGGGCCTAGAGATTTATGAGGACTCATCTTTGATGTCACTTCCTCCTGGAAGCCTTCTCTAACCACCCCCATACCCATGCTGGTGATAAACCCCTGCTCAAAGTTCCCAGTGCTTCAGGGATTATCTTGGGCAAACACTCTGGCCTCCCTCCCCAGACTCCAGGCTTTATAAGGCAGGGTCCCTGCCTTATGCATCACTGCTGCCTCCCAGGCCCTGGCATTGGGCCAGAGGTAAATAGCTAAATGAGAGAGAGGGAGAGAGAGAGAGTGAGTTGCAGAGAGGCAGGGAGTCATCTCTCCTTTGGCCTGCCCCTCCAGGGAGAAGTGGCCCCTTCCTCATCAGATCTACTCTTGCCCAGACCCCAAACCCCAAAATTCTGCCTGCCTGTTAACTCCATTTGCCCACTCCCCCGGGGCAGGGGCTGGGCCTACTGTGCTTTCTGCTAGTTGTGGCCCCTGTCCCTCGTCCTCCCCAGCACTGGACATGGTGGCATCATGGGCTGTCAAGGCTGACCCAGGAACTCCACCCCATTCCCATGGCTCCCCTCACACAGGCAGTGCAACTGCTCCAGTGACCTCATGGCACTTCGCAGACTCCGTGTCCCCACCAAGCACACCTGGCCTGTCTGGTGTTCAGGGCTCAGCAGGGCTGAGACACCACAGCTGGTTCATGTCTACATCTGCTTCCCCCCACCAGGCAAACAGTCAGCACATTCATCCAGGGTGTCTTCTGGGACTCTGCTGGGTCCCCAGAGTGGAGCCTGGCCTCCCACAGACCAAGTGCTTGCTCCCCAATAGTTGTGGAGTAAAAGAATGAGATGGGGGCAGAGAACCCAGGTCGACCATGTCTCCCACCAACCAGATTCCAGGCCTCATCATTTGCCTGCTGGTTCTTCTGGCCCCATCTCTAAAATGGTGTGGAAGGAGCCCAGACAACAGCAGGGTCCCCATACCTCATTCCTTCCAGGTCTGGGGCCACCAGGTGGAGTCCTGCCCCGGGTGTCATGATCTGCAGGCGGACAATTTCCTCACCTCTTGCACTGTAGCCAAAGGAGAGAGCCATAGAGTTTCTGGTAAGAAAAGTCTACCCATCTGTTCTGGGCACCCAAGGGCGTTCTCCCTCAGCAGCCTCCTGGCTAATGCAGTTGGACACCTAGACCCATTGCCTCCCCCCACCCCCTGGTTCCTGTTTTGCCTTGAATCTTCTTGGTGCTGCAGCTGAGCTTGGTCCACTGATATCCAGGCCCCAGAGGGAAGGGAAGTGAAGGACCCCTTTACCAGTCTTCCACCTTCAAGTTCAGCCCCCTTCAGGCACAGAGAGGGGCCATTTGGGTGGAAATAGAAGCATCCAGCCCCAACACCCCATCTGTAGCTGCTACAATGAACCCTGCCTGTGGCCTGACCAGAGTGTCCAAAGAGGCTATTTCTGAGGCCAGTAGGAATTCTGAGTTCATGAGCTAATGTGAACTGAGATTAATAAGATGCCTAGGAAGCCTACAAACCAAATTTAAAGTGAGAGCTAGTGGAAGAGGGATAGTGGAGACTGAGAAACGAAAGAAAGTGACCAGACCTGTGAATCCGCAGAGGATCAGACATTTTCAGTGCTCACTGGTCCCCCTTGAGGGTTTCTGTGCTCACAGCCAGGTCCCCAGGTGACGGCACACATCACTTCAAGTCCAATGTATTTTGGGGGGGGCCTGACACCCAGCAGCCTCGTACCATAGTGATGGCCAGGGCTGGAGATAACCTAGAATTCTCTGGATTTGTGAGGTACCCTTCACCCCAAATCACACCTGTTCAGGTCCATTCCTTCCTTAGGTTGCCCCTGGGCACTGGGGTACAGATGGGGGTGAGCCTCATGCCTGCCCTGGTGAAGCCCCCAGCCCAGTAGGAGGGAGATGGGGAAGAGGGAGGTGGAAGCTGGCAAATATCTTAAATTCTGAGGTCATATATGGTGCAACAAAGGAAATGAGGGGAGTGAGGGGCTTGATATGATCAGATTGCCACTTTAGAAAGGCCACTCCAGGGTCCCCAGGAAGAGGAGGGATCGGAGGAGTCAGGTGAAGGCAGGGAAGTGGGTGACCCTGGGTGTTGACCCTGGCATCTGGTTCCAACCTAGACTGAGAGTCCATGGAGGGCCAGCTCAGGGTCAGTGGGTTGTTCATCTGTGTCCTTCCTGGGGACAATGGAGATAACCAGAGTGAAATGGCAGGGCCACCAAGGACAGGGCCTCTACCCTCATGAAAACCAGGAGGGGCCCAGGAGAAGACAGCTCTGATCTCTGTCTGTCTCCTCCCATGGCAATGATGATGACAGCATAAAGCCCCTGACCGCTGCCCTACTTTGCCCCATCTAAGGCACGTGGTACCAGAGAGCAGGGACATGCTCCACTTAGGGATGTCACAGGCAAGTCAAAAATATTTTCTCACTGGTGTTTCTTGTTATGCCAGAGAGAGAATAGGAAGAAAGTGTTGCCTCAGCCTGCCCAAGCTGGCATCTCTCCCTCAACACCTTCTTTCTCCTTCGTCATCCCCCTGAGCAATTGCTTCTTAAAGACCTAGGACGAATGGGAGCCCTTCTAGAGAGGCTGTTATGGGTTGCATTGTGTGCCCCCAAGAGATGCGTTGAAGTCCTAACCCTTGGTATCTGTGACCCAATTTGGAAATGGGTCATTGCAGATGTAAGTAGTTAAGATAAAGTGATGCTCCACTATGGTGGGTCCTAACTCAATATGACTGGTGTCTTTATAAAAAGGGGACATTTAGACACAGGAACACAAAGGAAAGATAGCCATGTAAAGGCAGAGGCAGATATTGGTGTTATGCACCTGCATGCTAGGAAGCACCAAGGATTACTGACAACACCCTAAGAAAATATTCTAGAACAAATCTCCCCCAGAGCTTCTGGAGGGAGCATACAGGCCTGTCCACACCTTGTATTAGGATTTCTAGTCTCCCGAACTGTGAGGATACATCTGTTGTTCAATCCACTCACTTTCTAACACCTTGTCAGGGCAGCCAGAGCAAATTCATACAAGAACTTTCCAACCTCTCCTCGCCTGCAGCCCCAGACAAGCCCCACCACCTCCCCAGACCCTCAACCACAGATGGCTCTAGTCCAAGCTGAAGTTCTCAGTCTGGCTAAGAGCTGCTGAAGGCCAGGAACACTTATCCAGTAGAGCCCCAGCTGCCCGTGGGAACAAGGCTGACAGTGGCCTGTGCCAAAGAGTGCGCAACTCATCAGCTAAAAAAGGGAGAGAGGCAGGGGAGGGAGTACAGGTTTCACCAGCTATCTGAAAGTAGAGTGTTCCTGTAAAACCTTTCAGAAGCCGAAATGGTATAAAAAGAAGAGGCAATGAGCTGAATGCTAATTTTGCTTTTTGCCTTTTTTCCCTCTAAAAGCAAAATCCTCTTCATATTTCTTTTGGTTAGCAAAACAGATACCAAGGTAGGTCTTTTGGCTCTTTTGCAAGGCAAAGTGGAAGAAGGCGAACTTTGGAAAACCCCAAGGATACCTGTACCTCCTTCTCCAGAGCCCACAGCGCATTTTCCTCAGCAGCCAGTAGGTGGAGATATTAGCACCTTTCGTTATTTGAAGAAGGGCCTTGCAAATTAGCAAGTCTCTAGTGGGCAGCATCTGAGAATACCAGCACCCAGGCACTACACAAAGGACTTTACAAGCTTTATCCTGTTTAGTATTTGGGACAACCTTGGGGGGTAGCTTTCACAGCTCCTTATTTTACACATGAAGAAACTGAGGCACAGAGAGGTAAAGTCACTTCCTCAAGGTCACACAGCTAGTAAGGGGCAATGCCAGGGTTGTGCCTTGTGCTAGAGGCTGTGCTCTTACTCACTGCTTCCCAGGTACTCTACCAGGCAGCATGCTGGGGCACAGACTGCAGGCCCTGCCCTGGTTGGGTGAGGCAAAGCGCCAAGGAGGCTTGAACAGTGTGCTGTGACAGGGAAGCAGCCAGGCCTGGCAGCCCTCAGGCCAGTCAGTGTCTCTGGGAGAAGGTATCCAAATGAGCTCAGTTCATAAGGTGGGCAGCAATTATCCTTCAGCAAGAAAAACTAGATTAACCCAAGAAAGTAGGCCCAGGGTGCATGGAGGGAGGGCACCTTCAATGTGTGAGCAATGTGTGTGTTGGGGAGGTGGATGTGGACACTGGAGCTGAGGGGCCTTTGGAACATCCAGGCAGGTTTGGGGTCTGGAGCAAGATTGGAATTCCAATGGAAGGAAAGAGACAGCTAGAGAGCCCTGAGGACACAGTCTGTGGGCATCCTTGTATGGCAGTTCCCCTCCCAAACTTTCAGCCTTCCTTGAAGTCAGTAAAGGGTTTGACACCTAAGACAGGGGTGTTCCTCCTGGTTAGCCTGATGCATGAGATGAGGAGCTGACTTTCAGACTTGAGCCAAAGGGGACAGAACAGGGTTAAGCTCGTGAAGGGTGTGGCCTCAATAGGACCATGTCTGGGAACAAGGCTGTGATATTCTTCTGTCCCACTCTGCCATACACCAGCTTCTTCTGAGGTGCTGCAAGACCCAGGGTATGGTGAGTCACTGTTTCCCATGGGACTTGGATTCTTTTCTTTTTAATTCTTTTTTAAAATGTTTCTTGTTGATTTCAGAGAGAGGGAGAGGGAGAGGGAGAGGGGCAGAGATCAATGATGAGAGAGAATCATTGATTGGCTGCCTTTTGCACATCCCCTACTGGGGACTGAGCCTGCAACCCGGCACAAGCCCTGACTGGGAATTGAATCAGTGACCTCTTGGTTCATGGGTCGATGCTCAACCACTGAGCCACACCGGCCAAACAGGGCTGGGATTCTTGAAGGGAATAGCCAGGCAGATAGGAACTAGGCTTGGGGGACTGATGATGGCTGCCTGGGCCAGTTCAGGGCCTGACTGGGTCAGGTCAGAGAGGAAAGCTGCCCAGGACTGGCCAGCAGCTCACCTGGACCCTGCCTGGTGGGGACTAGATATTTGGTGATTGCAGAATCTGAGGAAAGTAGCACCGTGAGAACCATCACGCCTGCCTGACCAGCCATCCTTCCAGGAGGAGGCTGACTTGTCTTGAGATACCTCTGGTGTCTGGAACATTCCATAATCTGTCTCCTGGGGCTTTACAGGCAGGTTTTATCTGAGATGGCCCACTTCCAGAACTGGGAGACAATACACGTCTGTTGTTTGAGCCACCAGCTGGGGTACTTTGTTATGGCAGCCCCAGCAGACTGAGACAGCTACCTTGCTATGACAACCAAGTAATGGATATTAGACATCTAAAGGAAAATGTCAAACTATCTTTCAAATGTATAATATAGTACAACCAAATTCTCCTCCTATATTCTGTTTTTAAAAGCATATAAAACCATTCATTGCTTTAAAAGAGAGAGAGAGAGAGAGAGAGAGAGAGAGAGAGAGAGAGAGAAATAAGGAAAATCAGAGCTATGCACTGTTTTGGGCTGAATTGTGTCCCCTTTTAAATTTGTATGTTGAAGTCCTAACCCCCAAGACCTCAGAATGTGCCTGTATTTGGAGATAGGATTTTTTAAGAGGTGATTAAGGTAAAATAAGGTCATTGAGGTGGGCTGTAATCCAACCTGACTGGTGTCCTTATAATAAGAGGAGATCAGAACACAGACATGCACAGAGGGATGACTATGTAAGGACACAGTGAGAAGACAGCCATCTAAAAGCCAAGGACAGCCCTAGCCGGTTTGGCTCAGTGGATAGAGTGTCGGCCAGTCCACAGACTGAAGGGTCCCAGGTTCAATTCTGGTCAAAGGCGCATACTTCAGTTGCAGGCTTGATCCCAGGCCCTGGTCAGGGTGCATACGGGAGGCAACCAATGGATGTGTTTCTCTCACGTCAACAATTCTCTCTCTCTCTCTCTCTCTCTCTCTCTCTCTCTCTCTCTCTCTCAAAATCAATGGAAAATATCCTTGGGTGAGAAATAACAAAAATATAAATAAATAAATAAATAAATGCTAAGGAGAAAGCTCTCAGAAGGAGCCAACCCTGCCAACACCTGGATCTCAGACTCCCCACCTCCGGAATTGGGAGACAATATAGTTGTTTGATTCACCCAGTTTGTGGGACTTGGTTACAGCAGCTCTAGCAACCTAAGACAGCTCCCATATCCTATCAGTCACTAAGTTCTATTATTGATTGCTACTTTCTGAAGAATTCTCAAATATTTCCACTTGTTCAAAAGTTCTTATGGACAAAAAGTTCAGACAAACAGGGAAGATCAAAAGAGGGACTGAATGAAGAGAAGAGGTTTTCTAGCAGAGAGGCCCCTGCTGCCACCTCCTCCCCTCCCCTCCCAGACCCAGCCCAGCAGAAAAGGTCTGCAGCATTGCTCTCCACCACCAGTGCTGTGGCAGGTGATCGGTCTTTCTCCTGGCACTGAGGAGATGACCCTGAGGACTGTAGACACATCCAAATGGTTGAGGGGCTTGAGGTGGGGATGGGAGTGGGGCTTGCAGTGGCATTATGAGAGCTGGAACAGTCCCTGGAGTCCCCAAAAGTGACCTGTAGGGATAGGTGCTCTGCCTCTTTGGCCTCAGGGTCTTCCAGGGGTGCCACAGAGGCACAGCTTTTAGAAGACCTGGATTTGGGCAGAGCTGCCAATCCAGGCAGATGCTTTAAACAGCAGCAATAACAGGGTGCTCTCGACAGGACTTTGCAGGATTTAGCACAAAGTACAAGGAGGTATTGAATGTTCTTCGTCCGCAGACAAGAGAGAACCATTATCTGCTTGGACACTCAGGGCTCAGAAATCAGGGCAAATCAGGGCCCTGCCTAGAGTGAGATCACCAATGCTCAGCCTGCTCCTGCCTTGTCACCCCACTGCCAGATCCTCCCATCTGACCAGCTTACAGGCCAGAGCCAGCTCACAACACCCACCTGGGCTCCAGGCTCCCGGCAGGGCTCGGCAGACTTGGCATGCGCTCAATCCAAATTGCCCGAGACACTTTGGCTCGGCCTCCATCCGCACTGGCAAAAAAAGGCATCTGTGAGCGGTGCTGGGGACTGTGGAGCCTCCTTCCCCAGCAGGAGCAGGAGGACAGGGTTGGCAGGTTGGACTTGGCTAACTTTTAGGAGAGCCGTGAACAAACCTGAGAATGGCAGGGTTGGCGCCCCGGTGGCGGACCCGCTCCAACCCCGTGACACAGATAACTACTAAACAGACAAGAGTTCAGTGCTCTCTTCCTGGAGGCCAGGCTGTTTTGCCGGATAGCCTTAGGATATCCAGCCAGATAGGCCCTCACTGATTTCCGTGCCCTATCCTGTCACTGGGCACGTGGGGACACTGACTCTGAGGCTCTGCAAGGAGGTGACCTGGCAGAGGTTCCACAGTGACTGAGTGGCAGGCAGGCCTGGCAGCGACCAGCCCCAGGCAGAGATGGGTGACTGATTGATTACCTGCTGGAGCCAGGAGGAGATCTTGTCAGAGCAGGTGGGTCCTGCCTCTTCTCAGAAGGCCCGTCCTCCTCCACCACCTCCACCCTTTGGGCAAGAAGAGAAACAGATGCACCACCTGCTCAGCTGCACCTGAAGGACATGCTTTCTTTCAGTGGAGTCAATGGCCATAAGGTGGCTCAGGCTGGGGGCTCAGTGACTCCACCTTGGGATAAGAACAGCATACTATGTGGAATAGTGTCCCTCCAAAATTCGTCTGCTTGGAATCTGTGAATGTGACATCATTTGGAAATAGGGTCTTTGCAGATATAATCATGGTTAGATTAGGTCGTGCTGGAGTAGAGTGGTCCCTAAATCCAATGGTTGGTGTCCTTATTAGAAGAGGTGAATTTGCATACAGATACACAAAAGTCAAGTGAAGCTGGAGACAGAGACTGGAGTGATGCATCCACAAGCCAAGGATGCACCAAGGGTTGTCTATAGCTCCAGAAGCAAAGAGGCCTGGGACAGTTTCTCTCCCTCAGAGCCTCCAGAAGGAACAAACCCTGCTAACAACTTCATCTTGAGCTTTTAGCCTCCAGAACTGGGAGATAATACATTTCTGGTGTTTATGCCACACAGCTTGTGGTACTTTGTTACAGCAGTCCCAGGAACCTAATACAGCCATCAAGAGCACACCACCCTTGGCTGGCTGCATTCCCATCAGCCTTTCTGGTCTTCCAACACAGCAAACTGTTCCCATCTCTGGGCCTCTACCTGGGACACTTGGTGTGCTGGCTTCTCCTTGTTTTTTTAGTCCTCATCTCATTATGAAGGTCTTCTGTGTCTACTCAGTGGAATATTCCTAAAATTCAGCTTTCCAGAAGTTTCTTCCTTGGCCTCCCCAAATATTATCCTCTCCCAGAAGATGTCCTTTTCACCTAATGGTGACACCCCTCCCTTACTCAGCTGGCATGTCCTGATCATTCCTTATTAAACCTTCTTCACCCTTTAGGGTCTATCTCCAATGTCATGGTCACTTCCAAAGGCCTGGCCAACCAGGTAGGGATTCCCATTGACAAGCCTCTGGACTCCATCCCTGTGATGACTCCCATGTGGGCATTGTCCAGCCTATACCTGATAGGATGGGAGGACCGGGGAACAAATCCTATGTACCCCCATAACTACTTATGCTTCAAAACCCCAGAGACCCTTGAAATACTATGGGTCAGAGGCCCAGCCCTATTAGCTACTGGAAAATGGGAGTGTCCAGCCACACAGAACTGGATGCCAGGGCCATATGTGCCACCACAGCCATAAAGGTGCTCTCCTGGCCTCCAGACAGAAGCAACCAGCCTGTTACAACAACCCCTGCTGAAGGCCAGCAGCCTCACTGTAACCCATGGCCCTCTCCCCAGTGCCCACACTACACTGTTGCCAAAAGGAGGCCTTTTTCATGGTCAAAAACAGACCTCTAAGGCTTTCCTTGCTGACACTTACCTCTTTGCAATGAATGGGGCCTGCAACTCTTGAACAGGGCTTCTGGAAAGGAGATAGAAAGGTTATGTGTTGGGCAGAATCCTGGAGTAGATAGGTGACATCATGACCACTCTGCCCCAGAGTGTCCTGGGCTTCTCTCTCATTTCTAGCACCTTGTCTGTCCTGATGGCAGCAGCCAGACCCTTCAGTTTTCCAGAAAGTACATCTGGTCCAGCTAAGAGGGCCCACTCATCCCACCCTTCACTAGGCAGAGGAATAGCAAAGACCTGAATGGACAGAAACTGTTCCAGAGCATGGAGCTGGTTGCTGGTTGAGCTGTGTCTCTTGCTGTGTAACTCACCCCGTGCTCTTCTTGGCCGCTGACAGGACGTAGGAGCGCTCCCGTGGAGCTGTCTTCCTCACCACACTACTTGCAGCTTCTGACCTGCAGTAGCAAGGGGGCTTCTGGTACATAGGTACTCGGGATGGCTTGGGCCACCACAGCAAAGCAAGGGGTCAAAGCCAGCTTGCCACCTGCTCTGAGGACCATTCAGTAGAAAGTAGAGACCAAGGGAAGGGAAGCCCTTGTTTATCAAGCAATGAATGCTGCCAATCCACATTGGATCATTCCTTACACACCAGGAAGGTGGGTGCTAGTATCACCCACGATTTACAGATGAGGAAACTGAGGTATAGGTAGTTGCAGTGGCTTGTCCAAGATCACACATTTAGCTGATGGCAGAGTGGGCAGTCAATGCATGGTGGCCTGGCTCTTCCCCAGTACCTTCCAGGCCAGGGACCCCTGCCACTGTGAACTCTGCCCTTACAACTGCCCAGCTGCCAGGCCTTCAGAAGGGGCTTTGCTCTGTTTCCTGAGCCACAGAGGGGCCGGCACACATTAGGATTGGGAGGGAGGCAGACTGAACCTGGGGAGCTTTATTTCCTTGGGTGCTAGCAACTGCCCAAACACCCAGCCTTACTTTGGGGTGAGGGACATTGGAACCTCTGGAGCCTGGCCCTGTGCCCCAGGCATTCAGGACCTATCCTGACTGCACACACAGCACACACATAGAGGGTTCTTCTGAAGGTCCCCTTTGCTGCCTACTTTGGTCCAATTTGCTCAGAACCCTTTTTAAACAAACCCATATAAAGTCCTGAAGCACATCCCTTTCCACCCTCTGTCCACAGATGAGGCTTTCCCCCATCACTTGTTACCTAGGTCCTGCCCCATAGAATGTTCATAAGAGGTTCCCCTGAACCGGCCCAGCTACTTGGATGATTCTGGGACTCAAGGGATGACACCTGTTGCTAGCAGCCACTCCTTCAGCCCACAGGCCAGCAATGGTGTCCTAAGTGTTGTGCATTTCATCACCCTAACTGGCATAATTCCTATTTCACCAGTCTGTGCAGACTTGGGCCCAGCCCTGCCCATGGGATGCCCAGCGGGTACTGTTACCTCCGTTTCTGCTCATCAGAAGAGAAGGGCACATCCTCCTCTTCATCAGCCCCCGAGGTTGAGCTGCGCCTGATGTTGTAGGGTGCCCTGAGGGATGGGGAGTGGGACGGGTTGAGGATACTAGAAGTTATGGCACCTCTCATCTTTCCTCCACCCCTGATCCTTGTCATAGGCTGCCACTCTCAGCAGCTTTGCTTCCTGGCTTCCAACAACACCAACACATGTTGACATTATTGCCTCTGGGCTTTCTCTCATGCCACTCTTCCTCCTTGAGAGCCAGCCCTCCTCTCTCTCCCTGTTCCAACCCTAACTGTCTTCTAAGACCCAGTTCAAGTCTCACCCCTTCTCCAGAAAGATACCCTAGCTGCTCCATGTCACTGGACTATGATGACAATGAACAAACAATATAAAGACTGGGGGGCGGGGGGGGAGGGTTTGGGAACCATGGGCACAACCTACAATTCAGTCCAGAGCCCCCAAACCTGGGCACACAGGAAGGGGGCCTTTGGTACAGTCCACAGGTGCAACCATAGAGGGAACCCCAAAGATTTATATCCAAAAGCAGCTCAGAAATAAGCACAAAATGCCCATAACTGATAGACTGCCATGGCCAGCAGCATGCTTAGGATAATCAGGCCCTAGCCCAGCCTGGCACTGCCTGGCCCAACCCAGGCTGAAAGCCCAGCCCAGAGTACAGAGGCATGTCCAGGAAACAAAGTCAGCCAGAAGCAGTCCTAGGGCCATGTTACCCTTTCCCCAGACCCACCACCCCCTTCTACAAACTTCCTACATATCCTGCTTTGCCTCAAATAAGAAGTGCAGTGTGCACAGGCATCCAACTTTCTGGGACTTGTCACCCTCTGGTGGGCTCCAGGTCACGCATCACCTGGCAGGGATGTCAGGCCAGCAGGACTAGCACCCTGAGACTGTGCTCAGAGGCAAGCAGCCCACTGCCCTCAGAGGGCTGGTGTTTGGGCTCATCCCTTGGGCTTATCCCTTGGAGAAGGGAACTGAGGTGGGTCTGCGATTGTATACTCACAGCTTCTTGTAGTCCTCAGTGGTCATCTTGTAGCCAGAGGAAGAGGGGCGGAGAGACCCAGCAGGAGCTGCTCTCACCAGACTGGCCATGCTGCAGAAGCAAGGAGTTTTCATGTACCTACCCCAAGCCCCTCTTGCCTTCAGATTTGCCCACACAACCCAGCAGGCACATGGGAAGTTAATGAGAGAATGCTGGTGGCCTTTCTTCTGTGCTCTCAGTCCTGCCATTTACCTAGAATCTCTGCAACATCCCGAGCAGGGAAGCCCTCCTGCCAAGAGCAACCCAGTTCCCTTGACCCTGCCTTTCTGATGGAGTCTGAGTTCAGCCTGACAGCAAGGTGCCATCTCAGCCTGCTGGTAAGGTAGCTGAAAACATGCAGCTCACTTCGGTCAAAGCTCCTTGAAAATCAGGACTGGCTTAAGGTCAAGGTCATCATTAGTGGCCCATGGATTCCCAGATATCAGAGAGCCCAAATGGGCCATGCGTCCCCCTGGGGACTTCCAGTCTTTCAGGTGCAACTGCATCACCCCCCAACCTATCTCCTCTGGTCACTCATGTTGTTCTCCAAGGCCTTACCCTACACAAGGACAGAGCTGCCACCTCCCACCCCCTCAGTGACGGGCAGAGTACTCTCTCTGCCACAAGCCTGGCCCAGGCCCTCACAACTCCCCACTGGCTGGCTGGCCAACACCCCATGGACACACCTTTTTGGAGCTCCGTTGGCCTTAGGAAAGTGCTGCTGGGGCTGGGACGAGCTGTCGATGGGCTTGGTGAACACGCCCCTAAAAGAAAGCCCAGAAGAAGCAGCCCATTAAGCATCCAGGGAGAAGCCAGGGGGCAGTGCAGGTGGGTGTGGGGAGGCAGGCAGGGTCCTGCCATCACCTACCGGATGATATAGCCAGTGGAAGCCCTTGTGCTCGCAGACCTGCCAAGGAAAAAGAAGGCATGAAGTGAATTGATGCTTTGCTGGAGGGCCCTAATTTTTCCTGTCCCCAAGGACAGCAAGTTGGCTTGGCGGTGGGTGTCCCAGTGCAGTCAGAACAAGAGGAGCAGGAGTGGCCAGGAGCTTCCCAAGAAAGCCAGCCACTATGCACCCCTAACCTGGTTCCTGCTTTGCTCTGTCTGTATCTCTCATGCTCTCCAGGAAAAGTACCTGTGTCTGATTGTTCCAAGCCCAGCCCAGCATGGTCCTGACTCACAGGAAGTGCCTAGGAAGGTGCCCCTGGCTGGGCATTTGCTGCAGAGGTGTTCCCTTCAAATTCTGGCTTCTCCCTGGCTTACCAGATCCTAGCTCTCTCCTGAGTGAGAGCTTTTCTGGGATTGCTAACAGCCCTCCCACCCTCTGTTTTCTTTCTTTCTTTCTTTTTAAAAAATATTTTTATTGATTTCAGAGAGGAAGGGAGAGGGAGAGAGAAATAGAAACATCAATGATGAGAGAGAATCATTGATTGGCTGCCTCCTGCACGCCCCTCTCCCCCACACACACTGGGGATTGAGCCTGCAACCCGCCGGTCGGGCAATCACCCTCTGTTTTTGAAGCTGACCCAGCTCAGTCTGGACACTCCATGGCCAGAGGCTGGTGCTGAGGACATGGCAGGCAGAAGCCATGGCTCCTGACCTATTCCCCACTCCACATATCCCCCACCCCCCTGCCTTTTCTAGGAAAGTTCATGAGGTCTTAAGGGGCAGAGCCCAGGCATGAGTCAGCCAAGGCCAGCTGGCAGTCCCTTGCCCTCCTCTGGGGCTTCCCCTCCTCCAGCCCCTGGGACACCCACAACACACATATTTATGGAATTTGGGGACCTGAGGGCATAGTGAAGGCTAAGTCAGTGGCTGGAAAGCATTAGGCTCCATGTGCTGGGCACTTTCTGATTGGGAGCAGCCGAGGGCACTCAGAGATCTCAGGGGGTTGGAGGTGGGAGCCAAAGGCTGACAGTGAGGACAGGAGATAAGGACTCTGTCCATGAACAGAGGAGCTTGGGGCTGAGCATCAGGGTTGGGTCTAAAGGGACTTTGTGCAAGCAGGCAGGCAGGGCAGCACAAAGCCCAAGTGTTCTCCATCTCAACAGACACTGTACTTGACTGAGGACAACCTCCTGGAGGTGACCAAGTTCCAGGATCACTTAGGGTGGGACCGGAGAAAGAACGGTCACTTGTACCCCTTCCAACCACAATGAGCATTTATGACTGAAATACCTGTGTGCTGAGGAGGCTAGGCCATGGCCCCTTGCTGGCCCTGGACCCCTCTGGGAAATAATGAGAGCCCATATTTATGTAGACTTCTGGGCTCCCTTGCTCTGGGCCCTGAGTCACAGTACCCCAGGACGTGCTTTCCAAATGCACCCCCAAACTAAAGCGCTTGCTGAGAACTGTACTCCCAAAGTAAACAAGCTCCACCAATGAATAGACTATGTTTGAACTGTCCACAGGCCCTTGCCAACCTCGCCGTTGTATGTTCATCTCTTTACTTGAGTTGTACCTGTGGTCCCTGCTAGGATGTCAGTTCCCTTAGGAGAGGGCTGTCTCCTCTGTGCTCAGCATAGGACCTGGTGAGTAGCGGGCACTAAGTCATTGAGGGATGACAGGCAAGGCCACTGTTACCAAAGGCAGCCTCTGGGGCTAGCAGAGAATTTGGACCCCTTCCTTCCAGCTGCTGCCTCTGCCTCTACGACCACTTGAGAAAGGCCCTGGCAATGTACTCACTGCCAATTGCCGGCTGTTTAGAGCAAGGGTCAAGCCTGAATTTTTGGCTCTGCACCCCCTTACTTGTTAGGAGCAGTTCCTGTAGATCTGAGCAGATGTTCTCACGCCTCAGAACCTCCCTGGACACCTCTTTGCAAAAGTCTTTGAAATAGAGAGGGGATTATTCCCCTTGGACAACTGTCAAAATGTGTCAGACTGAACGTGGGAGACAGTTGTTGCAAATGTGTGAGTCTCCCCTGGCGTGCCAATTACCAGGTGCACTCAGCAATCAGGACTACCTATAGAGGGGGTCATGTGTGACTTAAAGCACCTCACAGACACTGTCGTACTCCCAGCAGGGGGTTCTTAATGACAAAGTTTTGATTACAGTTGACAGGTGGAACCATGGAGGCCCAGAAGGGGAGGCAGCTGGCCCAAAGGCCACACAGCAAGGCCAGGAAACTGGACCAAGTTGACTCCTCCTTTCCCTTTCCCAAGGGAGAGCACAGCAGGGAAAACCCATCCTTCTTGTGGATTTTAAATGTCATGCTGCAGACCCTAACGTCCCTTCTCAGCTCTGGCTCCATCCCTGTCTCCTGAGTACTGCAGCATGGGGCCCACCCACCAGCCATCTGGGTCCCACTTCTTACCTGGCCTTCGGGACCTCCCCAGGTGATGAAAAGGATGTGGCACGACTCCGACCAGAGGGCAGCTCTCTGGGGAAAGAGAGTTCCCAAAAGAGTGGCTCCCAGGCCCTGAACAGTTATCCACCCTATGGCCTCCCTACTAAAGACTGACTGCTGGGCCCCAAGGCAGCTGTGGGAAGTGCAGTACATGCACCCCAGGAACTTGGCCCACCATTCCCATTTCACCTTCTCCTCCCGCAGCTTGCCTCCATATTCCACAGGCACTCGCACATGTACACCTCAGTACCCAGGGTTTTCCTGCCCTGTGACTTTGGTTGAGTCTTTCCCTCAGCTGCATTGCTTCCCCCTGCTCCAACCTCCCCAGCTGACCTATGGTCACATTGCCTGGATGAGCTCTGAATGGGGGAAGCCCCTCAACATCTCCAGGTCAGGACAAGACTCGTGGATCACAACCCCAGACCCACCCATTGCTGTTGGCCCTCCCGACCTCCTGGACTTACAGAGTGTGGCCCTCTGATTCATCCTGCTTGGTTATCCAGCTCTTGTCCCCCTTCAGAGTGGTCCGCACCTTCATCTGCCTGAGGACGTTACTGCGTTCCTCCTCGCCTGCTGAGAGAGGCTTCCCTGGCATGGGCAAGGTTACACAGCTTCAGAAGGGGAGCCCAGCCCCAGGACCCTGGGCTTCTTTTCCAGTCCTCCCAACATGTCTCTCTCTGCTACCCAGGCAGCGCTCCTGGCCCTGGCAGGGCCAGCCTGGGAAAAAGCAGCCACATACCATGCCCAGGACTGGAACAAGAGGGAGCCTGGACCTCACCTTTGGTGCTGCTTCCGAGAGCTGAGATGCTCATGGTGTCTGCTCTGACAGTCACTTCTCAGTTGATTCAATAGGGCTCCTGGGGCAAAGGCAAGCACATGGCTGTCACTTCATACATTTATAATGGCTTGCGGGTCACCGTGTGGCTCCTGGCACACCAAGACCACCCAGACTGTCTTTTGGGCATTGGGAAGCAAACACTCATGGAGTCCTGGGTGGCAGGTACATTGAGGAGTATCTACAGTCCCCAAGTATGAACACTTCCTGGATCTGCCATCACCAGGTGGAACACCCACATGTCTGCCCAGGGTCACTCACCTGGGGAACAAGGCACAGACAACCAGGAGCTGTCTGTTTGAGAGATGGCTGATGAGGGAACACTACAAGCCCTCCTAGAAAGCTCTAATGGCCAGAATCCAGGCCCCAGAATGTGTGGGGAGAGAGTGGCAGCGAGGGAACCTTCATAGTGCCACACAGAGGGCAGGCTCTCTGGAGGCCGACACTGGTGGACTCAGAAGGAGGAACTAGGGGAAGGGTAGGGGCTGTGGACAGCAGCAGTTTTGAAGTTGGACCATGTCTCAGTACTTACTAGCTGCCTGACAGACCTTGGGTAGGTCAGCTAATCTCTCAGGTCTGCCTCAGTGTTCTTTGTGAAATGGAAGTTTAAAAAGTCTACCCTTGCCCAGCCAGTGTGGATCAGTGGTTGTGAACCTATGAACCAGGAGGTCACAGTTTGATTCCTGGTCAGGGCACATGCCCAGGTTGCAGGCTCCAACCCTGGTTGGGGTCATGCTGAAGGCAGCCAATCAATGATTCTCTATCACTGTTGATGTTTCTATCTCTATCTCCCTCTCCCTTCCTCTTTGAAGTCAATAAAAATATATATTTTTTAAAAGATTATAAATTTTTAAAAAGTATACCCTTCCTTATTGCTGTGAGGACAGAATGCATTAATGTCTTGCAAGTGGCGGGCATCACCTGGCACAGCCAAGATCAAAGGGTGTTGAACAGGGGCAGTAACTCTCAACCTGCCCTCCCTGGGAGAGGGGACTGTGGGTGGTCCTCAATCAGCACAAGCATGGCCTGGGGGAGTGCAGCCCTGTGTGGTTCAGGAGTTGGCTCCATCTCCAGTGAGGAAAGTCCTGGGCCCCAATGCCAACTCCTAGTGGCCCTTGGTGACCCGGGAAGGGTGGAGATCTAGTAAGGGCTTGCTGCTGTATCTGGGAAGCAGAAAATGTCCTATACTCTGCTTTCTATTCCTCTCTCTGTCTTCTAACCCTGTTCTCACTTCTTGTCTCCTCTTTATACTTCAGCCAGTTGTTGCCCTCCTATGGCCAGTAAAGGGCTGTGGTGGCCTCTGAGGCCTTCACCGGCCCATGAAGGCTGTTTGTCGCCTGAGGGCCTGGGGTGAGGAAACCAGTTCTCCAGGCTGGGACTGGCCTGGTGTTGCAGGGAGATGGAAGGTCCACATCATGGATCTAGTCACAGCCCTGACCTGTCATAGCTGGCTTCTTGGATCTCAAGTGAGGAGTTGAAGGCTCAGGCAAGCGGGCATGATGAGAAGCAGGGGCCCTAGCGTTGCCAACACAGTCCTGAGGCAGAGAAGTCTTCCTCTTAGGGGTCTGCCACCCTCTGGGCCCCTCCAGGGTCAGGCCTGAGCAGCTGGGCCCTGCTGCCAGCTGGCAAGGCCTGGACATGTTTCCGTGGAGGTCAGGGGTACACTAAAATGGGTAGGGCAGGGGGCCAAGAGCAAACCAAATTTGCCATGTCAGCAAGAGCTGGCTTTCCCATAAACTGCACCAAATGAGCAGCCCAGGAGGCCTGAGCCTGCTGTGTGCCAGGAACAGCACCTCATCATCATGCATGGGCACCCTGCATGCTCAGCCCCTGCACCAAGGCAGCCACGTCACAGTTCTACTGAGCAGAGCACATACCATAGGTGATTCTCACATGCCAAACTGTCCCATCCCAGCAACCCATGAAGTGACCCCACTGGGCAGGGCACACAGAATCGCCTCCTGAAATCTTGGTTCCTTGGTCTCCTGGTGCTGCTGACTGACTGAGACCTTGAGCGAGTCCCCCACTCCCTATGGGCCTCAGCTTGGGAACTCCTACTACTCAGTCTTTAGGTTCCTTCAGAAACTCATCAATCTTCTGGCAAACCTGTTGGCCACATTGGCTAATTAGAACCAAATAAAACACTTCCCAAATAAGGAGGGACTCACACACATACAGAATGACAGAATTAGAGGCGCCATTGGGGACTCTCAGGCCAACGGTCTCCATTCAGACTCACCATCCCCTCCCCTCTTAGACAGCAAAGCAGAGCAGCAACCCCATTAAGAAGCAGCTGGGAAAATCCTCTGCAGACAGGAGCAGCTTTGGAGAATGGGGAGCTGACCACTCAGGAGGGTTTTCCTGGGCAGCTCTCACACACTGTGTGTGGGCAGATCAATAGGGGCATCTTTTTGGAGTACAAATTTCCATGTTTTGAAAACCTTAGAAAGGGCAAGCCTGTTGACCCAGCAGTTCCCCTCATCACCATATCTCCTAAGGAGACAACTACATAAGTGAACCAAATATACAAGAGGGCGTCATCCCGGCATTTAGTGTGATGGTGAATATTTGGCAATAATCTAAATTCCCAAGTCATTTAAAAATATATAATGATCCATCATTCAAGCATACACTATGCAGCCATTACAAATGATATTGGTATATATGATATTTAACAAGACTTTGTGTGTATGGTTTTCATATATCATTATGTGTAGGATGGTGCCATTGACTTAAAAATGTCCTATGTAATAAAAGGCTAATATGCAAATAGACCTAACAGTGGAACAACTGAACAACTAGTCGCTATGACATGCGCTGACCACCAGAGGGCGTGTACAGAACATGGTGGGTGTCGGCTGCAGAGGGATGGTGAAGCAGGTGAGTGGGGGCGCCAGACCAAGGGGGAGTGCCCGTTGCTGCTGTCATCAGGGTGAGTCTCTGGTGGTTACTGAAAATTCTTTGCCCCTGTGCATTGCTGTCCTGCCTGGCACTCGCACCTGCTGCTGGCGCCAGTTCCGCTCACGCCCACAGTCAGCACCAGAGCTGCCACTTGCACCTGGTGCTGGTGCCTGGTGCTGGTCCCGATCGCTCAGCACCATCAGCATGTGTGAGTGGCGGCTGCTGGCCCCAATTGCCCCGAGCCTCGATTGCTCGGCACTATCAGCGAGTGTGAGCAATGGCTGGCATCCCCGATCACCCCTCAGGACTTCTCCACCTTCCCCTGCTCCTGAGGGGTGATCAGGGCCAGTAGCTGCCTCTTGCACTCGCTGCCAGTGAGGGCCCACTGGCACCCACTGCTGGCACCAGAGCTGCCTCTCACACCCACTGCCAGTGATGGCCCCACTCACAACCGCTGCTGGTGCCAGAGCCATTGCTTGCACCCACTGATGGCACTGGCCCCACTTGCACTGTGCTGTCAGTGGGTATGAGCAGGGCTGGTATGAGCAGGGCTGGTACCATCAGTGCGTGGGAGTGGTGGCAGTGGGAGCAGGGCTGCCGGTAGAGAGGGGACTGGAGGCCATGTCAGGAGGGGCTGGGTGGGGGTGCAGAGGATAAGCCGAGACCTACTCGTGCGCCCACTGTAGCCTTGTGACCCACAGTTCCTTTCAAGGTGCACTGCCTCTTGCACTCGCTGCCAGTGAGGGCCCACTGGCACCCACTGCTGGCACCAGAGCTGCCTCTCACACCCACTGCCAGTGATGGCCCCACTCACACCTGCAGCGGGCACTGGTGCTGGCCCCAATTGCTTGGCACTGTCAGCGGTGTGAGTGGGGCCAACACTGTTAGCATGTGGGAGAAGCTGCAATGTCACTCCTACAGCTGGAGCGCTGCTCAGCCAGAAGCTAGGCTCATGGCTGGCGAGCACACCAGTGGTGGCTGGAGCCTCTCCTACCTCCAGGAAAGCAGTAAGGAGTGGTGAGCCAAGCGGTAAAGAGCAAGCAGGTGGGCAGTTAGGAGCGAGGGGTCCCAGATTGTGAGAGGGATGTCCGATCAGGCCTAAACTGGCAGTTGGACATCCCACGAGGGGTCCCAAACTGCAAGAGGGTGCAGGCTGGGCTGAGGGACCACCCTCCTACACAAATTTCGTGCATCGGGCCTCTAGTATTTGCATAAAAAATGCACATGGGAAAAAACACCTGAAAGGATATATACCAAAATATTTGGCTCCTCTGCAGTTCTAATTTTTCTATCATAAACGTGCATTGCTTGCATGATAAAAAGAAACAGTGGTTCAAGGAAATGAAATGGGAGTTGGGGCTGCTTGGATAGCAAAGAATGGGTCTCAAAAGCTGCTAAAAAGATAAGATATGAGGAGAGTGTACGAATGCAGCAGGCTACTATAACATTATGTCATATCTCAATTAAAATATTACTAACTTATGTATACATTTGATTAGGATCTCATATATTTATCAATAAGAAAACATGTTTATAATGTATAATTAAATGAAAAATAACTTCTAAAACAGTATCAATAGTATGATCCCATTTATGTAAAAAAAAATGCAAAGGGAACATTCTTAAAAGCTATACACTAAAATGTACAACAATCAGTTAATGTACCAAAATCTTCTAAGAATATTTTTTTAGATGACGGAATTAAAGATTTTTTTAATTTCTATTTTTTTGCTCCTCTGTATTGCTAATTTTCTTATCATGGATGTGTATTGCCTGTGTGATAAAGACTAAACAAAGAGTGGTTTAAGCAAATGATGGGTCTCAAAACTGATACTAGGTGAGCAGTACTAAGGGGGTCTAGATGGTGAGGAGAGTATATGGATACAGCTCCAGTGGCCCTGGGAATTCTCTCCCTCCTTCCAGGTGGACATCCCAGGGGTAGGTGTGGGGAGGGGGACCCCCTGTGCTGGGCTGCACTGTGCAGCGTCTTGCCTCTGGCATATACGACCTCTTCCAGGAGTCTCCATCCTCTTTGCTCACCAGATCAGGGTTGGAGGAGAGCAGATGGTATGCTTAGAGTCTGATCTCAGTTCTCAGTCAGGAGGTCACAGCAGCAGCTGCTCCAGCAGTACAATGCAGAAGCACCCCAGGGAACAAGAGGCCAGCTTCCCTCACAAAGGCAAGGGGCACAGGAGGACAGATGGACTGCATTTTCAGGTGCTGAACACAAATCCCCATCCTCAGGCCTCTCCCCTCCCACCCTTCTCAAACCACCCCCTTCCACTCACCCCCACACCCAGGCTGTCTGGCACTGTTCCCAGGGAGAAGGAGACCATGGAAGAGGGAGTGCTCAAAGCCTGGATGTTGGTAGTGATGGTACAAGAAGACCCGAGTACCAGGATGGGAGCCTTGGCCCTGCCCTTCCTTGGGGTCCTGGGACGTGGTTTGCAAGCATGCTAACAAAACAGGCGCCCAGTCCAGGGGTCAGGACAGACATGCCCAGCAGCAGGTCTGCAACTAGAGAGCAGTATGTTTACTGTCATCCATGCTTCACCATGAGCAAAGGAGCTGGAGAGGTTGGGCAACTGGTCTCAGGCCTCACTTTCAACACTTCCAGGAGGTGAAGGGTGCAGTCGGAATCTGAGCCGCAGCCACGCAGTAGCCCTGCTCCCATGCTTCATGGCTGGGAGTGCTCCTTGGAGCAAAATGTCAGGGTGCAGGTGGCTCAGGCACCCCCTCAACTGACATCTGTACACTTCCCCCAGAGCCGAGCACATGGTCTCGGCAGCCAATTTGCACCTGCTGGAGGGAGGGGACTCTTGGACTTGGGCCAGCCACACACACAGTATTCATCTAGCTGCTCATCCCGGTCCAGCCACTACTAATTCCATTCACTGGGCCCCAGAATCCCCTCCATGGAGGGCAGCCCACATCCCTGTGGTCTCTACTTCCCCTGTGCACCTGACATGCAAGATGCCAACCAAGTTCAAGACATGGAAGAGATAAGCTGCTCTGACTGGGGCCCTTGAATCTCCCCACTCACCCCACTGAGAAGGTGGAGAGCGAAGCAAGATGAATGAACACTGGATTGCTGGATTGTTACATCCCCAGCCGCCTTTGAAAGCAGAACCGGAGACCTCTTCCCTGACTGGGGTCTTCCAGTCTTAAACTTTCCTTGGCCCATGAACCCTGTCATTCAGAAGGGTTACCTGACCTGAGAGCAAAGACATCTCTGCTCCTCATCTCTAAGTGGGCTCACTTGGCTGTGATGCCGTACCACTCACTAAGCCTTGGTCTTCTCATCTGTAAAGTGGTGATGAGCTACCAAGCTTGTGGACCTGTTGTCTATATCTCCTCCAAGGCATCCCCAAGGCAGAGCACGTGTTACTTTTGAGAATTAGGATGTTTTGATGCTGGTGGATGTCCTCATCTCCCAAATGGCCTATGTGAGCATATCACTGGTCAGGACAGCCACTCCATGTACCCCATGTCTACCTTGATGAGAAGTCTTCTGGTTCCTTAGGAATTGCCATATTACCTTGCTTAGAGGCCTGGCCTGGGAGTTTTCTATACCCTGGCCTGGGCCACCAAAGGGGTGGATGACTCATCTGCCACCTTCTACCCCAGCTGTCCCACACGGTGAATATCTGGAGCAGAGGTCCTCAAACTTTTTAAACAGGGGGCAGTTCACTGTCCCTCAGACATTCCACACGTATCTGGAGCCTCACTAGACATAGCCCCACTAGGCAGTACCCCTTTCTGTGCCAACTCTGAGCAAGACTTTACACTGAGACTATACTAGCCTCTCCCAGTTCAGAGCCAAGTCCAAATCCTCCTGAGCAGGCCAGGTCACCTCACACACCAGGTGGGTGCCCCTAGCCCACCTTCCTGGACCTTCATCACCTTTTTATCCCTGCAGCCTATCTGATTAGGCTGCAGAGGTGTCTTGAGGCAGGCAGGGGGAGTTGGGGACAGGTCCTCTCTGATGCAGATGGCCTCAGAAGGCCAAAAGGCATGCTCCCACTGCACCTTCCTCCCTGCTGAGCAGTCTGTCAAGGCTGCCCAGCAACCTCCCAGGAAAGGGGCCTCCAGCCCTGATTGGACAGACAGAAGCGAGGAGCCAATGAGGGGGTCCAAGGAGCCACAGCGAGCCTGGTGTCATCAGTGGAGCCAGAGCTGATGCAGCAGCTGATGCTGGCAGATTAGCAGGAGGGTGGGAGCCGGGGAGACGGAGAGGGGGGAGTCGCAGACAGTGACGCAAATGCTTGGCTGATGCGTGAGGAGACAGAGATGGAGAGAGAAGCAGCAGGAGGAGGGGGCACCCCGCAGCCCACAAGGACGTGCTCTGCAAGACTAACTTGGAGAAAGTTTTCTAGAATAGCTGCCTTGCTTGACTCCCCAAGTTGTGCACACCTCCTTTTCCAAGCAGGTGTCTTTGCCCTTGCCAAATGGTTTTGAGCTTCAGCCCAGGAGGCATTCCCCAGAGAAGGCTTCAAGTCCCACAGCCCCCTGGCTCAGGGACACAGCCTAGTCCCATTCTTGGTCACACTATGTCTGCATTTCCCACTATCCTGGAAGGAAAACATGTCCAGAGGTGCAGAGCCCACCTCGGGGAGAGACTGCAGCAGCCGTGGGAATGGATGTGGATGTGGAGGGCCATCAACGTGGTGGCTCTCTCTGGCCCCCTCATGCCAGCCCACTCCAGGATTAAAATGTCCTCTCTGCTTCCCCTGCACAGATGGAAAGGGCTGGCTTCTTCCAGACAACTGGACGCACACCAAGGATGGGGCAAGGTAGCTGGGACTGCCAATACAGGCAGCCTGGTCCCTGCGAACCCCCGGGCCCTGGCCTGGGACCTTTGTGGCAAGGCTTTGCGTGAAAGGAGATAGCAGGCTGAGCGACTGCCCTTCTTTCACCCTGGGTGGCAGGGGAATAGGGGGTATTGGATGTCAGGCAGAGACCTCCTAGTTAAACTGGGAGGGAAGAGGAGCAAAACACCTTTAGCTTGCCTCCCAAAAGCACGGAATATCGTTGCACACAAAGAAGACACAGCTAGGGGGGATGGGTGTTGGGGCTTGTCTGAATGTGTGTGTGCTGGCTACCATGAGGGAGCATGAGTGGGCACATCCTAGGCAGAAGAGCAAGGGGCAGGGCTTCCCCAGAGGTGAGCTGTGATACTCTGCACCCAGGGGACTGAGAGGAAGCCCAACTGCATATGCCCACATGTATGGGCTTTCCAAGGGGCCCCATTCCCGACTGGCAGGGATCCACACAGTTCTGTCTCTTTGAACCAGAGCCAGCTGCTCAGCTCTGGGTGGACCTCTTAGGTAGGTATGGGCACAGCATGTGGGAGCCCAGTGGGACAGGGCGAGAGCATGCAGTTCAGAACACAGCCCATGCAGCCAAGCCCGGTGACCAAACATGAATGTGGCAAATGACATCAGGATGAAGCCATCAAGGCCTTGGCCCGCCCAGTGCAGGGGCTGGTTGCTGGACCAACCTCAGACCACGTTTTAATGAGCAGTTTCATGGGGCTCTGGGGCACGGAGCTCTCACAGAGGCAGAGCCCCAGAATAAGGTCTCCTGCGCCACCTCAGCAAAAACCTAAGTGCTTCCATCTGGGTCATGAGGGGAGAGGTGAAGTGATGACAAGTCCCTTGTTGCCAAGCAACTTGTTCTTAAGATGAGTGGACCAGCCAGTTCTAATGGTTCAGCTGGTCACTGCCAGGGGTCTCAGAGTAGACAGGTGGCCTGGTGGAAGGAGGCTCCTTTCTCCCACTGGACCTTGGCTTCCTACCATTGGAAAAAAAGTGTCAATGGTTAAATAATGGAAAAACAAAGCCTGCAAGGGGGACCCCAGCTGTCACACCTATTCCCCTCTGGGTCTCTTCTGAGAGTCTGAGTTGGTCTCTACAATCCAAAGGTTCCAAGCTGCCAGAGCCACCCTCCAAGGCTGTGCCCCTCCTCACCTGTGTGGCAGTCTGACTTGCTGGGACCTTCCCTGGTGATGGGGGATTCTCAACATGAGGAAGGTGCCTGCCCATTTGCACTGTAAATGTTCCCTTTGAACAAAGAGCCTCCAGTGGCCCAGCATTGGGGAAAGGACTAAAAGAAAAGTCCCCGTGCCTTAGAGCTAGCTTCCAGAATAGACACTCGGGTCCTCTTTGGGTGTGTTTCAAAGAAATGCATTTGAACTTCAAGGTCAGGGTCCTCCCTTGTGCGTAAGCACCTCTGGGAGGCCCCTCTCAAGCTCTTTCAGAGAACTGAGCTGTCCCAGGATTGGGGTGGCCTGTGTTACCAAGGGAAGGATGACACTGAGTTAGTCAAAGCTCACCTGCTGGAGAGCCCCACCTGCCAACCAAGGGGTGCAGGTGTCTTCTCTCAGACTGGCCTTCTTTAGAGAGCTCCCCTCTGCAGTCAGTCTGGCAGCCGCCAAGCCTGAAGGGGGCAGCCATAACAGAAGCTGAGAAGGTGGTGGGGACACTGTTTGTTCAGAAGTCCTCAGAGACAAGCCAGCTGGGCCCATCAACTGCTATTTCATAGGAGGGGCACACTGGTGCCATCAGAGATGTGGAGGAACTTGGTCAAGGTTGCAAAGCCACATATCCAGACAGTCTTCCAATTCAGGTGCAAAGGAAAGAGCACTAGAAAGGAGTCCAAGTCCTGGTTCTGTCAGAACGAGTCACTAGAAATTTCACTTCCCCTCTCTGGCTGAAGATGAAGCCCTTTTCTCAAGGTGCTCCCTGACCCTGGCCCCTGGTCTTGGTGGGGAGGCATGGGCTTCAGTGTAGCCCTCTGCTCATCACCAGTGACATGGGATGACATGCAGTGCTGTTTTTCAGAGCCTCCATCCTGTCCTGCCTTCCCTCTGGAACATCCCTTGGAGGTCAAAGGTCCAGCATCATTGGGAGAGCCCAGGCTGAAGGGCAGGGGTCCCATGAAGGCTGCATCAGGAATTACCACAGGCCAGGCTGAGAAATGCCTAAATACAAAGATGAATGGTGCCAAGGCCTAGGGCAGGACATGGCATGGAGTGTGAGGGGGCTGGGAACGCTAAAAGTCAGGGAGAGTGACCTTCACCCCCTCCTCAGGTGCCCTCGCCCCCTTCCCTCCAGTCCTTTCTCAAGGCAGGCACTTGGCAAACTGTTTCAGTTTTGACCCAGGCAGACCTAAGCCAGCGCTCAGGCAGCTGACCCGATTCCTCGGGCCAACAGGGTTGGAATGATCAACTGTCCCATTTTATGAAGGTCTCGTGAATGAGGGCATCCCAATTCCTGGTCTCAGCAGCTGGCAAGAGGACAGGCGGCAGCAGGTTGCTTTCTTCCCGAAAGGGTTGGAGTGGGCGCTGCTGCTGCTCCAGGGGTTCCTGGGACCCAGAGGGTCTCAGCAGTAGTCGGGTGGAAGGGGCCCTTCAGAGGCCTGCCAAAATGATGACTGAGCAGCTTGGTCTCCAAGGCCCCCAGTCTGCTGCTCAGCACGCAGCTCCCAGGGGCCAGTGTGAGGGGTTGAGCAAAGAACCTTGACCTGCCCCTGATGCTCCAGTCCCAGGGGTTCCTGCCTCGAGGCCAACCAATGGGGCGGCAGGAAGGAGATGTACCACATGGAAAAAAGAGCAGGAGGAGACTTGGGTTGCAGAGGGGAAAATGTAATATGGAAAAAGAACACATGGGGGGAGTATTTGTAAATGTGCTTTACAGGTAAATTACTTCTGCATGAAAGTCTGGAATTTTACCTCCCCCCATCCCACCCCCAGTATCCCAGAATCTAGACTTCTCGGCGTCAGCGCTGGAGGGCCGCTTGGAGGCAGATGTCTGAGGTGGATTAGCTCCCTCCCAAAGTGGTGGGGAGCTTGAGCCCTGAGGGGACAAAAGGAGCCATGGACACCTGGCCGCTGTCACCCTTGAGGAACTGGGATTCCTCCTGGCTCTCCTGTGCCCAGTTTCTAGCTCTGGGAAGGCTGAATACAAGTGACTGCTGGGGGAGACTGAGCCATTTCAGATGTGTCTTGGCTTCAAGGGCCAGTAAAAGGAAGAGCCATCTGTGATATCTCTGTGGATGCCCAGTGCTGGGCAGGGTCAAGGTGCTGGACACAGCAGGACCCAGGAACCCTCACCCCAAACAGAACCCCTTGGCAAAGCAACCTATATGAGCTATGTTCATTATTCCCACGGCCTCCACCTCCCCTGGTGTACCATGAAATGGGGCCCTGAGGAACCCTGGGAGCCCACCTATGGGGCCTGGTCTGCCTATGTCCGCCACCCCCAACACCCCAGTTGTCTCTGCAGCCTGGGAACAGGCAATTTTAAGTCTGTCCCAGTGGGACAGAGAGCCAATCCCCATCTGCACACAGTCAGCCAAGGGGGTTCAAAAGGACTCAGTGGTCATGGAGCCCACCCTGATCCCAACCAACTCTCCCTCTCCAGGAATGTCCCTGTACCCTCACTGCTACCACCCATTCGGCCTTTGCCAAGGCAGGCACAGTGAAAGGCAAGTTCCCCCACATTTGCCCCTGACTGCCATTGTCCCAGTTACAGGTGATCACAAATGAGGCCCAAGGGGAAAAGCAGTGCCAGCCCCCTCTCCCCACCCACAGCATCTCCCACTTCAGCTGACCTCCCGCGGGCCCCCTCCTCCTCCTGGCAGCTCTCTCATACCCAGCTCCCTCCCAGTGCCCTTCTTTCTCACCGTTCCCTCCACTGGAGTTTCCGTGTCCCCTGAGCTCCACTCTCACCTCTTATCACTGTCCTCATTTTTTGGATAAAAACATGGAGACCCAGAGAGGAGAAAACATTTGCCCAAGGCCACCTATTCATTTATTCAAAAAGCATTTATGGAAAGTCAATGCCGGGATGGGAGCTGATCAGACCGATAGGCAGCTTAGAGAAGCCTTGTGAGGGCACTGCCAGAGCACTGCATTACTCAAGGAGATGCCCTGGGCTCGGATGCCCCCGAAAAAATGAAAGAGTGAGTAGGAGCTCCTTGGGCAGAAGTAGTGAGGCAAGTCCTAGTTTTTGTTTTTATGGTGTGTGTTTTTTAAATATATTTTTATTGATTTCTGAGAGGAAGGGAGAGGGAGAGGGAGAGAAACATCAGTGATTAGAGAAAATCATTGATTGGCTGCCTCCTGTACGCCCCCTACTGGGGACCGATCCCACAACCCAGGCATGTGCCCTTGACTGGAAGTCTAAACCAGGCACTGCCCTGGTGAGCATTTTCACCAGGGACACCCGTTCTGGTGATTGGAATTCTTGAGCCTCTCTCCATAGCAACCATTGGCCACATCACGCTCTCTGGGAAACTAACCTAGTCATCAGAAAGTGGTGTTCTGAACCAACATTCACAGGTACCAGACCAAAGGGGCTGGGTGCATGCCTGAGGTGTGCCCACAGATGGGGCCAAGGCCAGGGACCACCTTCCACAACCCGCAGCAGTGTGGGGACTGCCCACCACTGATCCTAGTGACACTGGGTGTGGTCACAGAGTTCCACAGCCACCTCAGCGGTCACCACCAACGACCCCAGTTCTCCACTCCCTCTTGAAATGGGAAGTGAGCACACTCCCTACGGGAAAAGCATAGACAATGTTTCTGCAAGTGGCCCTGGGTCCCTCTGGGACATGTGCTTAGGCTGCAGATTCCTGTCTCCCCACATCAGAGTTTGAGAATGACACCCATAGAGCCTCCTGTCCTTTCATTTTCCAGTCCCTTCTCCACCCAGGCCTGCCCCTCCCACTTCCCTTATCTCTGGCCTTCTCAGTTCTCAGTCTTCCCTGTGCCTCAGTGCCCAACACGGGCAAGGGATGAGAAGACACTGGCCAAATACTTCCGTGTGTGTATGTGACATATGATAACCTGGCTCTATTCTTATTCCTCAAATGAGTCTTGGTTGAGTTTCTCTCTGTGCCTCGGTTTCCCTTTGGAAAAATGAACTGACACCAGCCTTGCCCACCTCTTGACCCCTCCATATCCACTCCTCAGTGGACGGTTAGTGTCACACCAGTGCCTCCATGTCAAATTTTCCCTTCCTGAAGAAAACCACCAGGAATGTTAACAGTGAGGAATCCAGATAAGGCTCCAAGGGAGTTCTTTGTATGACTCCTACAACTTTTCTGTGAGTTTTAAATTGATCCAAGACAAATGGTTAAAAATAAAAACAGTGAAAATTTAAAAAGCAAGTGAATCAGATTTTAATAGGCATCCAGAAATTACCTAAGAATGAAGTTTTCTTTGGCAAATCATTTAACTGTGAGTTTGATACCACGTGTGTCACCGGCACAGACTAACAGTGATTTTTAAACAACTGTTTTTCCTCAGGTGGGGAGCCTACATTCCTCCCAACCTGCCCCAACCTCACACGGAGGACCACAGTGTGGTCCTGGCATTAAGGACATCCCTGACAGCACTGCCTCTGTGCCGGGTGCCAGCTGCTTGCCGCTATGTACCAGGTGCTCCTGGCTTCAGCCTCCCTTCTGTACAGGTGACAAAATTCAGGCCTCCAAAGGCTGTGTGATGTGCTCAGGTTTGCACAACTAGATGGTGACTGAGCTGGGATTTGAACCCAGCTTGACCTCCCAGCCGCTCTCTTACCCGAGGCTGTAAAGGTGCCGCCCTGTCCCACCATTCACTTCCCTGCTGCACTTCAGGAGCCTACTGCCAGCTCTCTGACCCTTGGAAGCAATGATGCCAACCTCTCTTGAGCATCACTCTCAGGCATGTGGGCTCCCTGGGTGTGCTGCTCTTGTCCTGGCATCAGAGGGCACAGTGGAAATGCATTCAGAGTCCCTGATGGATCCCAACCACAAGAACCCAAAGGCCCAGGGCACCACGTGAGCTGCAGCTCTCCTCTTCCTGGGCCACGGTTCTGTTACATACCATGAAGGCCTGGCGGTCCTCAGGGGTCAGCTCAGAAAGCAAACTGGATTGCACATGAGCTGGCACCCTGTGGGCTGTGGCTTGAAGCAAGATCCAGACCAAAGAGATAAGTTGTCCATGGAGGCTGAGTGGGGAAGGGAGGAGGGCTCCCAGCATTGAACCAGACTGGGGACTTCCCTCAGCATGTGACTGAGGACAGTTCAGGGACCGGCTGACAATGCTTAGGGTGGCCAGGACCTGGGCCCACTGCTGAAGGCCCGGAGTCTTTGCCCGCCACATCTCAGGAGGCCACAGGGACACTACACAGAAATGCGAGGGGCGCAAGACAGGCTGAGGGAGGCTGAGGCGAAGTGTTGGCTGCCCCTGGGGTCACTGCCCTCAAGTTAAGGAGGAACTTAGGTACACATTGCAGGTGGTAGCTCCTTACTGAGTGGCCTCTCTGTCTCCCAAACTGGACTGTCATTCACAATTTCTTTTCAGGTTCCCTCTGCTCAGCTCTGGGTGGAACATACAGGAGCTTAGAAAGAACTGGGTGGACACAGAAGCTTAAGAAAAACTGGGTTTGTTCTTTTGGTCACAAGGAGGAGGTCAGACTCAAGCAGCCCCAAAGGATGTGAGGACCTTGACCTGGTAGCTGCTGAGCTCCTTCTCCTACTTCCAAGCCCTCCTCCTTTAGGAAGCCTTCCCTGATCCTCACAGTCAGAGCTGCTCCCTTGCTTCTGGCACCCACGGCCCCTTGTGCTTATGCCACTCAGAGCTGCAGCATCCAATGTGGTCATTGGCCACCTCTGTCACTGACTTGTGAGTGTCCTGAGGGTTGAAATGAACAGATCTGGAGCAGCTGCTGTGTGCCTGACCCTGGGCTGGGTGTCTTCCATCAGCTCACTGCAGCCGAGAATGGAACCCCCAGCCAGGCCAGGGCTTCCAAAGGCCATACCAGGAAGGGCTGGGGCTGGGAATTGATGAAAGGAGCGGGTAGGGTAGAGCAGGTAACACCTCGCCTCAGAAAGGGGTATCATCTGCTTCTTTCCACACTGGAGTGGCCAGAGGTGATGAGGCAAACAGCACATGCACCAAGGCCAGCTGGTAAGCTGGCCCAAGGTCTGTGCATCTGTCCTGGCCACTTGCTTCTAAGCAGAAAGCAAGGCCTCTGAGCTGTCCTTGATTTTTCAGATGAGTCAGTGGAGGCCCCAGGGAAGTAGGACCCTCCGTCCCCAGCCTCCCTCCACAGCTTTATGTGAGCTGGTGAGTAGGTAGTGGGAACCCAGAGCCCCTCCCCACTGTCCAGGCCTATCAGTCTATGGGACCCTGCTCCCTGTCCCCAGCCAAGTATCAAAATCAGAAATCAAAAAAACCATGAAACCAAGGCAAGACTGGGTCTGGGTGCCAGAGGCCTCGACCCCTGCTGGGTGGGGTGTGAGGGCTCTTTCTTGGGGTTCATAGACTGTGGTCCTGAGATGCAGCTGCACAACCTTCCACAGTGTCAAGGCTGAGTGTAAATGGCTGAGTGAGAACACAGACAATTTCTACTGAACTTTGGATGTCCCAGAGCCCAGGCGCACCCACCTCTGACTGCATCTGAGCCCCCAGCAGCCCTGGGTGGCAGGTGATCTGGCAAGTCATCCCCTTAGACTGACGGAACGGCCCAGATGCCCAGCTTGGAAGTAGCAGAGAAGATGGACAGAGGGAGAAGCTGAGCTTTCAGTCTCTTTTTGAGTTGAGATATCACTCTGTCTTTCCAAAGAGGACAGACTCTTGGCTCCCCCTGCCCCCATCAAAACAATCCAGCCACAGAGTCCCGCTGGCTGCAGATCCCGTTGATAACACCCAGTGACACTTGATTCGGCGCCTTCTGTCTGAGCAGCTACCTTCTCCGTGGCTCTCCAGGAGACTGCCTGGGGCTCACAAGCAACCTGCGAGCCCCCTACTCTGGGTCTCAGTTTTCTCATCTATAAAATGGACACAGGGTGAACTAGTCAATCTGAGACTCCCTGATTCTTAGGTCTGCAATTAATTCTCAGAGCATGCTGGCCCCAGACACATTCACCAACAATCAAACCCTCTTACAGAAAGAGCGAGAGGGCAGAGGAATCAAGCCAGCCTTCTTTGCCTCTCTCAGTCTCTTTGCTCACAGTGAAAAGCAGAAAACCAGGTGCACTGCCTCCCCAGCGGAAGCCCAGGGGGGATGCTTGGAGCGCGTGAAGATTATGGATGGGGAAACTGAGGCCCGGAGTTGTCCCTGTCACCATCCTTGCTGTCACCAGACTGGGCAGGGGCCCGGTGCCCCCTGCTGCCTC
>NW_006295086.1:66190-110201 GCF_000327345.1 Myotis davidii
GATGCTGCGGGTTAATTCTGTTGAGAACTACTGTTCCTAGATCCATTTTACAGATGGAAATCCCAGACAGGGGCGGGGAGAGGGGCAGGGGGGGAACGGTGGCTGGCGGCTGAGATCATGCAGGAAGTCCCAGAGGCTGGGAAGAAGGAGAAGAAAGTGAGGCCACACTGGGGAAGTTATCCTGGAAGGCCATCCTGGAGGGACTTGGAGCTCCCAAGGCACAGCAGCAGGGAGCACTTCGTCAGCAAGCAGGGCCACGGCACAGGCTGGGCAGGGAGACACATTAAAACATCGAGGGTTAGTGCAGTTTGATCAGTATCATCCATTCGTGCCTTTTTGAGTATGTGTATCATTCAATCAAGCTTACTGAATACTTGCTATATGTGCAAGGCACTGGATGTGGGGTGGGGTGGGGTGAGGGGGTGGAGCTAGGATGGAGGGAGCATCAAAAGAAGCCGCTAACCCTACTTGTAGGGAAGTGAGGGAGGTTTTCCAGGCAAGGGATAGTTAAGCCAGTCTAAGAGACAGTAGAGTTGGTCAAGAGTTGCCCTATCAGAATGACAGAATCAAAAGGATGGACTAACAGGTTCTCCTTCATCCAGCCCTAACAAGTCTATGTCCCAAATGGCCCTCCAATCCATGCATTTCTCTCCACGTCCACTGCAACCATCCTCACTGGTCTCTCTGCCTCTGATCTAACCTTCCTTCCTATGTAGTCTCCACACAGAAGTCTCTGTAACAGTTACACGTTGCTCCACATTTGCAACTGTTTGATGGCTTCCCATTGCTCTCAAGATAAAAGCCAAGCCCTGACTGGTTTGGCTTAGTGGATAGAGCATAGGCCTGTGGACTGAAGGGTCCCAGGTTCAATTCTGGTCAAGGGCATGTACCTTGGTTGCAGGCACATCCCCAGTAGGGGGTGTGCAGGAGGCAGCTGAATCAATGTTTCTCTCTCATCGATGTTTCTAACTCTCTATCTCTCTTCCTCTCCCTTCCTCTCTGTAAAAAAATCAATAAAATATATTTTTTTAAAAAAGATAAAAGCCAAACTCTTTCTGGGGCCCAAGGAGTCTGCTGCACCAACCTCTCTGCAGGCCCAGCCACGCTCCCCACCGGATTCACTACATTCCAGCTACACTGCTCTCCTTCTGCCTTTGCAATGCATCACAAGTCCCATCTCCTTGGGGCATTTGCTCTTGGCACTCAGACTCCGTTTATGTATTTTGTCCACTTGTCTGACTAGTGAACTCAGTCATTCCACAAAACTTATCTCATGCCCATAATCCTTCCCTGACTGCACAGGCCACTCAGTCAAGTTGATCATTTCCTTCTGTGTGCTCCCCTAGTTTTCTCTGATAACATCCATTTAGCATAGTGGCCACCATCCTTTCTTGTCCTAGATGGTGAACTCCAGGTGGGCAGGTGCCTGTCTGAGTTATCATGGGCATGGAGACCAGCACAGGGTGTCAGAGAGGATTTGCAGAAGACTGAGGGTTGTTGAGATTCTGGAAGCTGCCTTTATTTTTCTCTTCCTGGAGGAGGTGACCCTGTGTCTGTGTGAGTATGCGTGGTGGGTAAAGATGGGGGGATTGTATATAAAATCACTTCAGTTCATCTCTGTCTCTTGCCAACAACCATTTTTCTGCTTCTAGTCTGGTGGCCAGCATCTATTGCCTTCCTGCCCCACTCCTGCACTGAGCTGCTGGTGGCTATGGATGTATCTGGCTTGGCATCCTAGCTCCTAAACATACCTAGTATATGACTTAGAGTGTGTTGCATCCCCTCTCTGGGCCCCATTCCTCTTCAAGAGACCCTATCTTAAAGAGATAAAATGTAAAGGACACAGTGATGGATTTGATGTAGGGGTGAGGAAGAGGTGGCCTTCCCTCCCAATGCCATCACTGGGAATGCGCAAGTTCGCTCTAGAGCCCAAAGTCTGGGTGGACCAGCTAGAGAACACAATCAAGAGTGGTGTCCCAAGCCACCGATGGCCAGTCAGCAAGGGGAGAGCATCAGCTGGGTTGCCCCAGGGTCTCAAGCTCTTCCCATGTCCCAGGTGATTCAGCCCTGCCCAGGCCAGATCTGCCACGACAGCGTCAGCCAAAGGGACCAGCCGTTCCTCAACTCCTCCCTCCCTGCTACTCTGCCAGGCCCTGCAGCTGATCTCACTTGCAAACGGGTTTGACTCGAACAGTCACTGCCCTGCCCTACCCTGCCCTGCCCTGCCCACTTGTTCACTGCCCCAGTATAACGCCCCCACCCCTGCCAGAGCCACCCCAGCCACCTCATCCAAGCTTCAGGGCCCCTGCTAACTTTATCAGCCTCTTCTTTGACTCCTTGCCCTCAGGCACCTGGATCCAGGCACACCAACTGCTCTCATACCACCAGGCCCCTACACAAGATGTTCAGTTGGTGGTGACCTCCTCCCCATTCTCAGTTGCAACATTTGCTCCTTTATAAATTCTCCTTGGCCTAGAATTTGAGGGCCAAGACCCTGGTGGTTGCTGTCTGCCCCAAGTCTGGGCTCTAGCTACCCTTGCCTGGCTTGAACTTGGCCCCATTCTTGTCTACTCTCAGCTTCTCTTGTGTCTTGGCTCCTATCTCCAGCTTTAAGGCTGGCCAAGCTCTGGCAGAATCCTCCTGAAGCCTGCAGCTCAGGCAGTCTCTCCATTGGCACAAAGGCCCTTAGGTGCTGCCTCTAAGTAGGCTTAAGGGTGGGGCTAAGCTTGACTGCCTGGGTAGGAAAGAGGTCTGAAAAGTAGAGGCAGGGGTGGAGAGGTCCCTATGCAAGTGAGGCCGTAGCCCATGAGCAGACAACGGAAACAGATTCTCTGGGAAGCCAAGTTGAAGCAAGCAGATGAGTACAGGGATAGGTGGCTGTTTAGAAAGAACTTGCCAGCAGTGCTCACAAGATCCAGGAAGGCCCCTCTGATCTCCAGGGCTGGGAACGATACTCAGGCATGCCAGTCTAGCTGAAGAGTTCCCAGGCTAGCGGGGGGCGGGGATGATGGATGGGGAACTGAAAGCTGTCAGGCCTCAAAGCCAACCCAGGCAGTCTCCCCAAACCAGAAGGCACTGGAGATGAACATCTGACCCAAACTCTGCCATTGTGTAATTTGGGAAACATAAGTCCAGAGAGGGATGGCATCAAGCTGGGGTCACATAGCCAGCCTGAGGCATAGCTGGGACTAAAACCAGGGGTCCAATTGTTCTGAATGGAGCCCCCACCCAGTCTGGGTGCTCAGGTTCATGTGTGGGAAGGACTGGGCTCCTATTTGCACCCTAATCCCCTCCTTCCCTCCCTTCTAGGGCCCGCCCTGCTGCCTCATCCTTCTAAGCTCTTCAACCAGTTTCCACTTGCTGGGTGACTCGGCAGGCTCCAAGTAGGGTGGGTCCCCTGGGGGGCAGGGGTCCTCACATGTGGCTGCACCCACAATGGCCCCTAGAGACCTGAACCTGCAGGGCCAGCACACTGAGTGAGACCCTGCCTGCCTGGTCTTGCATTTAGAGCTCCCCTGCCCCACCATCAGCCTGCACTTCTGACTAAGGGACTGGTCCCCCTCCCTGGCACTCACACATACTCTCAGTCACCAAATGCCCCCTTTGGGCCTCCTTCCTCCAACGCACTACCACCCCCAGTCTTGGCTTGGAACAACTCCCAGTCTGGTGCAGAAGGCAGACCAGTTCAGCTCCAAGGAGACAAATCCATGCTCTGTGGACAGTGGCTCCACTGGGAGCAGGGAGGCCATGCAAGCAGGCCTCCCTGGCCACTGGGACATCTCCCACCCCTGCAGCCTGAACTTCCTGCTGCCTTTTGAATCTACTACTTTGAATAAACCCAGGAACTTCTCCACCATCAGTCTTGGTCTGTGTGACCTGATGCCCCAGAATGCAGACTGCTTTTTGTCTCTCGCTGTGAAGCAGCCCCAGGCCAGGCCTCTGGAGGACGAGTGCGCAAGCCGAGCCAAGGCCCCGCTGGCAGATAATCCCCACATGCCCTGAAGAATGGCTTTTTGCTGCTTTAAGAATCATCCACAGATCGGAAAAAGAATGTTCTAATTGGAAAACCTCCCCGCCATGGTTTTCCGGAGTTTTAGTACAGTTGGCCGGCACGGAGGCTCCTGGGATAAGGAGGAAGGGAAGGAGGAGACAGTAGGCTCCCTGCCCAGCGCCCCCTCATCCCTGGAGCTCAGCCACTCCCGCCAAGGGGCCGTACTGAGGGTCTAGTCTGTCGGCAGCCTGGGGAATTAGCTGGCCCTGCTGGGAGCCGTGCCCCTGAGTCTGGCCCAAGCCCCACCCCTGGGGGGCCCCAGCTTGTCTGTCTCAGAAGCAGCCTGGGCTCCAGGACTCCCTGATGCCCTCTAGGTATTGTGAGTCCAGGTCCAGAAGAGAAAAGGTGTGGAAGCCACCACCTGTTGAAGAAACAGGAAGCCTGAGTCAGTATTGGGGTTTGTGTGGTGCCCCCAGAACTGACTGGGGACCTGGGTTGGGAGACCTGGCAGGGGGATGCAGTCTGCATGGGAAAATGGACTTCTGAACAGTTAGATCTGTCTGGAGAGGGAGGGAGTTTTCACTCAGGGGCCCTGCTAAGCCTAGCTTGGCAAAACCGCTGGCTGGGGAAGCCGAGGCCACAGAAACCTGAGGGTCTGTCCAACTCCGAGAGTTGCTGATTTGTTCCTTATGGTTAAGCATTGCCCTTGCACTTGGGAAATGCCCACCTGGGAAGGGGAAATGCAGTGGATCCCTGAAACTCCTTCACACAGGAGAGCCAGGCTACTGTGATTCACCTCTTACAGGATGTATGCTTCTCTGTTAGTCTTTTTTGGAAACCTCCCTCCCTGGGTGCTCAGCTGCCTTGATTTCCTCCAGCCTTTGAGAGAGTAGAGGGGAGAAGTGTTTGGAGGCTGCCTCCTTGTCCATCTGAGCAGGACAAGGGGCTGCTGGCCAAAGTCCCCCCTGGGTGGAAATTCAAATATTCTCAGCATAGAGGGAAGGACTGACTCTCATCACCTGGCTCCTATCCATCCCTCTTGGCCCCAGTAACCTGTATTTGAGGACTATGAACTCAACCAAATAGCTCTATGATCTCTGGCATTGTGCTCTCCTCCCTTCTCCCTCCTCCCCCACCTGCCCTGTTGTGACCTTGAGGACTGCAGCTACCTAACCAGCACATATCTCTAGAACTCTACTTGCCTTTATAGTTGCCACTGGCCACATGTGACTATTTAAATTTAAATTAATTACAACTAAATAAAATGGAAAATTCAGTGCCTCAGTCACAATAGTCTAGTTTTAAGTGCTCAATAGCCCCCATGTGGCACAGCACAGATAGAGAACATTTCCATCAGCACAGAAAGTTCTGGGGGACAGAGGCACTCTAGCTGCTTCACTTCTTCCTTAACTGGACTCCCTCCACTAAGCAAGGTACAGCCTCCCCAGGGGAGAGTCTTCCTTTTCCCACGCCCCACCTACCTCAGATAGACTAATCTGCTCTTGAATGAAAACCTCACCTTATTTGATGCTCAGGCTAACTGACTAACACATCCAACTTCCAGGCAAATCTTCACACCTGGCTCATTCTTCCTTTCCCTCCATACCTCACTCAATGTGAGGAAGTGATTGGGAGGGATGGGGGCAGGATAGCAATGAGGTAGAGTAGTGAATGTGTGACTTCAGCCTCCATGCCTGTGGAACATCCATTTACCCTCAGGCCTCCCAGTTCTTTGACCTTGACATCTCTGAAGACCTTGTCAACTACACTGCAGCCACTTTTTCCTATGGGTAGAGCCTGCATCCTGTCATCACCTCTGGAATGACTAGTGCAGGCCTTCTACTTTTTGACTCCTACCTCCTCTTTTTCTTTCTTTCCCTCATTTCTCACATCCAATTAATCAGCAAGCCCTGGTTGCAGCTCTACTTCCAAACTATACCCTACTACTTCTCCCTACTTCCACTGCCACCACCATCCTAGTTCAAGCCAGTATCCTCTGTCAGCTCCTCCCTGGTCTCCCAGCTTCCACTTTTGCCCTGCTGCATCTATTTTCCACGAATCAGCCAGAATGATCTCCCCTTGTGTTCTCTGTCTGGGCAATAAGGTGATTCTATTCACCCAGCTGTCCAAGCTGGAAACTGGGGTGCCATCTGAGACTCATCTTTCCCTCTCCCTGACTAGGTTTGCTGCCTGCTGTGGCTCTCTTCTCCAAACTCTCAATCTCCAAGCTCCCAGCACACTGAAACCATACTGGACTTCTTGCTGATTCCCACATAAGCCTTATTCTCTGTCTCCAAACCTTACTGTTGACTGAAGTCCTCTTGCCTTGGTTAACCCCTACTATACTCATGCATCCAGCAGGAAATCATCCCTAAGCACAAGACCCAGTTTAGTGTCTCTTCCTGGGCTGCACTTCTGCCCAGCACTCATTACCCGGCAGTCACTGTCTCCTGTCTGTCTCCTCCCTTCCTCCTGCATGTAGGAAACACATCTTGTGCTTGCCTGCTCCCCCAGGTGCCTGGTATGGTACTGAGTGGACACACAAGGGATATTTGCAAGATGAATAAGGGAAAGAATAAAATTTACTTTCAAATTTAGTGTTTGATCAAGGTAACATTTAAAATCAGTGGATTAGAAGTGTATCACTCAATAGATGATGTTGCACTGACGCATGGTGGGGTGGGGGGCATGGAACTGGATTTCCTACTTCATACTCCACACAGAAATAAGCTCCAGATGGCTTAGAAATTTAATGTAAAAAATAAAATAAAATCATAAAAGTCCTAGAAGGAATCTTGGGGTGGGGACAGCCTTTCTAAGTATGTCATGAAAACCAGAAACCATAAAAGAAAAGAGAGAGAAATTAAAAACTTCTGTATGGCAAAACCCACCATAACTGTCATTAGACAAATGACAAATGAGGAAGAGTTATTTGTACCACATATGACAGCCAAAGGCTTAATCTTCCTAAAATAAAAAAGGGCTCCTTTCAAAGCAAGCAATAGGAAAATGGGCTGGCAAAATAGGGAATAGACAATTCACAAGTGAAGACTTACTGAAGTCCATTAATATATGAAGAAAATGCAACTATTCCTACCCCTCCATCAGATATGCAAAGGTTAAAATGGATCTGCAAAACCTGGGTTACATGGGATGTGGGAAAACGGTTACTCTCATGTCCCAGGAACCATAGGAGTGGGAGTATTAATTGCTGTGACCTTTCTGGGATGGCGAAATATGTAACAAAATGAACAGAGAGGACTTCCTTTGACCCAGCAATACTGCCATTTAAAAATTACTTTTATTATCTGATATATAAATGGTATACATGAATAGTATATAAAATGTGATGTATATAAACATCTACCCACCAGCCAGCACAATTATCTATGACTTCCATCTTCAGTCTTGATACTCAGGATGACCTGTCCTTGCTTGAGATGAAAGGAAAATTTCTCTGCTTGTGCCCTTGATCACATCTCTTGCCACCTACTCAGGGACATCTGGCTAACACTTTTCCCTTTCTCCCGAGTCATCAATAATTTCCTCTTGGCTGGATCATTCTATAATTCTTCCCACCATAAAAAAAAAAAAAGCTTGCTCTTGGCGTGCGACCTAGTTCACGGCGACATGGATCGGAATCGTCAGTAAATACGGACCCATTATGACACCTCCCTCAGGAAAATGGTGAAAATTGAAATCAATGAGCATGCCAAGTACACTTGCTCCCTCTTTGGCAAAACCAAGATGAAGAGGCAAGCCGTGGGGATCTGGCACTGTGGTTCCTGCATGAAAACAGTCGTTGGTGGTGCCTGCACCTACAATACCACTTCTGCCGTCACAGTAAAGTCAGCCATCAGAAGATCAAAGGAATTGAAAGACCAGTAGAAGCTCCACAGTTTGAAACATTGTGAGCCTATAATAAATGGGTTAATTTATATGACAAAAAAAAAAAGCAAAAGCGTTTTCTTGATCCCACCTTCCCTTCCATTTATTTATTTATTTCCCTTTCCCCTTCTTAGTAACAGTCCTGAAGATAATTATCTATACTCCTTGTCTCTGATTCCTCTTCTATCTCTTCCAGAATATCACAGAAATGGCTCTTGCCAATGCCACCAGTGCTCTCATCTTGTTAAATCCAATAATCAGTTTAAGTTCTCATTTTACTAGACATGTGAACAGCATTTGACATAAGAAATGCTCCTTCTGGAAACACTTTTCCCTTGGCTTCCAGGACTCCTTACTCTTCTACTTTCCCTCCTATCCCACTGGCCCCATTTAAGTCTCCTTTGGCCTCTTTTCATTGTCTGAATCTCCTGTCTTTAAATACCATCTGAAGGCTGGTAACTCCCAAACTTACAATTCCAAGTCAGCCTTTCCCCTGAATTTCAGATTCCTATATCCCAAGGTCTATTTGATATCTCCACTTGCATACCTACTAGGCATTGTACTTGGTGTCCCAAACCAAACTCCTTACCAGCCCTTCCAAATCCATTCTTCCTGCAGCTGTCCCCACCAAAATTGATAGCCACATATCCTTCTATGTGGCTGGGGCCAAAAACCTTGGTGTGATCCTTGACTCCTCACTTTCTTTCACTCCTCACATCCTATCTGCCAGGAAATCCTCCAGCCTCACCTTCCCAATAGATCCAGAAATCTCCCTACTTTTCCCCAACTCCACTACTTGGTGAATTTCTAGTGGTTTTGCTGTTAACAACACTGCTCTAAACATTTGTGTACACATCTCCTGATTACATGGGCAAGAAATTTTCCAGATGAATGGTTGTCAAACTTTGGTGAGTATCAGAATCCCCTTGAGAGTTTGTTATAGTGCTAGGCCTCACTCCCAGCTTTTCTGATTTGTTTAGGAATCATTTGCAGTTCTAACAAGATCCCAGCTAATGCTGACACTACTCGTTAGGAAATCACACCTGGAGATCCACTGCTTTAGGGGTATATGATACCCAGGATTAGAAAGCCTGGGTCATAGGATACGTGCATGTTCAAACTGATAACAGAGCATTGATTTTCTTTCCTGTCAGCAATGTCTGAGAATGCCCAGTGCTCCATATCCTTGCCAACACTTGATGTTGTCAGATGTGTTATTGTTGCCAATGTAGTGGATGCAGTCTTAGCTCATTGCAGTTTTGAGTTGTATTACTAGAATTTATGCTCAGGTGGCAACTGCATGGGGTAGGTGAGAAAGACAAATACTAGTATGCTCATTGCAATATTTTTTATGATATTAAAAACTGGTAATGCCCTAGCCGGGGGTCAGTAGGTTGGGTGTCATTCTGTGCACCAAAGGGTTGCTGGTTCCATTCCTAGTCAGGGCACACGCTTGGGTTGCAGGCTCGATCCCTGGTCCCTGGTAGGGGGCATGCAGGAGGCAGCCAATCAATGTTTCACCCTCATATCAATATTTTTTTCTCCCTCTCTCCCTCTCCCTTCCCCTCTCTCTAAAAATCAATAAGAATATTTTTTAAAATGCTAACATTTAGGTTACATTTTTATCCATAGGTGTGTTCAAAATTTATCACAGGTTAATATGCAGCTGATCAAGATGATGATTATAGGTCTCTAGTTAGGGACCTGGGAAATGCCTATAATATGTTCTTAAACAAGTGGGGAAAGCAGTTTACATAAGATACATGACAGCAGGTATAGCATTACTTCATTTCTGTAAAATTGTCCGAAGGCATTGAGAAACACCTTTAATAATGTTAACACTTGTTATCTTTAGGAGATGGATTTGGAGTTACTCTTACTTTTTTAAAAAAATGTTTTCTGTAGTGTTTGGTTTTTTAAGTATACATATCTCTTTTTCTTAAGAAAGTGATTTTTAAAAAGTACACCCTTATATTTGTGTTTGTATATGCTAGAAAGTATCTGGAAAGTTTCATATGACACTGGTTTGAGCAGCTGCCGCTAGGCAGTGGGTTTGTGTGGGCTGAGTGGGAAGGTACTTGTACTTTGAGTTTTCTCTTTATTCCATTCTCCACTCTTTGAATTTTTATGACAGTATTACTTTCGTAATAAAAAAAAAACACTAATGAAAACAAAAAAGAAAAGAGAGCTATTCTTAACACCCAAGCCAGCCCTGTCAACCCCTGCCAGCCCCTGCTGCTATTGGCCCAGCCCAGCCCACCAAGCCATGCTGAGGCCCCTGCCGACTTCACAGGCAGCCCACTCAAATCATGCCAGACCTCCTCTGGCTGAGGATCTCTGGAGCTGCGGAGCCAGGGCCAGTAGTTGGGCTGCTCAGGAGGGAACTCCTCCTGCTTCTGGGTGATGCACTGAGCCAAGAGTAATATATTGCCCCCACAAAGCCTGCAGCTGTGGGTTCCCCCACTGTCTGTGCTGGAAGGAGAGGCCAGGCCCCCAGGGGGCCCAGAGAGAAGCCACTAACACAGCCATGGAACTGACTGACTGTCACAGGCAGGAAACTCCAATAATGAACCGGTTTTTATAACAAAGCACTTTTAAGTCTGTAAAGGTCAATGTTAAGAAGGAATAACTCTGCAAAATCAGAAAATGTAGAGATGGTGAACGTGAACTCTTCTACAACAAACTTGTATGACAGAATCTGGGGTTACCCAGAATTGAAAAAGAATTAATTTGACCTAAAACAGAGACTTCACACAGAAGGAATTGGATGCACATGGAACTGTCTACAGCTGTTCTTTTCTCAAAGGCCACTTTTCTCAAAGGTGAGCTTTCTCCTCACTGTAGCCCCTCTGAGCTATCAGCGATTGCCATGTCAACATATGTGCTCCCTTCATAGAACACATCATGGTTTTTATCTGTCTCCCCCATAGCCCATGACCTCTAGAAGGAAGAAACCGGCTCCCATTCCTACCCTCCGGGCACACACTAAGCACTCAGTTCATGCTGGAGCAATGGAATGGGTTCCTCTCCAGTATAGAAATAAAATGGAGATGACATTCTGTAAATGCTCCCTTTTCAAAAAGGGAGACAGCTGGCCGAGAGACAGCTGGTATCTCAAGGTAGAGGATGACAACTGGGTGTCCCTTGGCATCACTGTCCAATCTGCAGTGGCCCAGCATGTCCATCAAGCAGGTGGCACACGGGACTCACCTCACACTGCTGGATTCTAGACCAAGGCAGTCTTTGTGGACAAGTGGGTCCCTCCCCAAGGAGTAACTTGGAGGTGACAATCTCTTGGATATATTCTTTCTCGTTAATAAAACAGCTGCACAAAACAAAAACTTAAACCCAGTGGTGGCACTCGACCCTCCCCTACCCCATCACACCGTGGATGGCAGGGCAGCCAGCCTTTAGCTGTCTTCGTACAATTACTACATTTGACCACTCTTAACATTTGTGTAATAATATTTATTCACAAGTAAATATGTGGTGTTTTATTTCTTTTTTTTCCATTTTGTTTCCTCTGACAGGATGCAAGACAAACACCCAGCTTGCTTGAGTTTTAAAAGGTATTTCCTTTGCCCTACTTGAATGACCAATACAGTGGGGCCTTGACTTATGAGTTTAATTCGTTCTGAGGCAGAGCTCATTAACTCAAATTACTCTATCAACTCAATGCAAAAAATCGGCCAAGAGACAGCTGGTATCTCAAAAAACTCATTAGTCGGGACACTCGTTAAGTCAAGGCCCCACTGTAAAGACCTAAGTCCAACTGGCAAAGTAAAAAGCAGGTAATGTGGTGTGCTTTAAAAACAGGTTAAACTGTATTTTTTAAATTTACATTTTAAAAGTCAAAATTATCAAAATATCAAGATTACATAAAATTCCATGAAGTCACCCCAGAAGGTGTCCCCTGAACCCCAGACCCTACTGTCTCCTTGTGATACAGGACAGAGGAAAATGACACCTGGAGGCAGGCTTCAGGTAGCCCACGTATATGTCCCAAGTGCCTGCCTGTGCCAAGCCCAGTTCCCAGGTGGTTCTGTCAGGTAAGGGAGAACAAATGCCCAAGAGGCTTAACAAGTAACTGAGTCCTGAGGGAAGAACTAGTGTCAGAGGGAAGAGGAGCCACTGGCATGGGGTGGGAACCAGTTGGGAGAAGGAAGAGGGACATTGGAGGAAAATTGAAAGAGATGGTCCTGGGAAGAGTAGGTGGGAGGGGAGCCTGGATATGGCAAGACTGTACCCATTTAGAGCGGATTTCCATGATTCCTTGAGCTTCAGGTCTAAAGGAAGGAGGAGGCAGAGGTGAAAGGTGAAATCATGTTGTTCTGGAGTGGCTGAGTGCTCCTTTGAGTTACAGGTTAATGACTATAAAAAGGAAGGAGAGAGGGAAAGAAGGAGGAAATCTGCTGTCAGTGAAATGCCACCATCAGGTCAAGGCTTTTTGTAGCTTATCCCTACATGTAAAAGTTGGATTCACAGCTTTTTTTTTTTCAAGACCAATGTCTTTATTCCTTTATTATATTTCCCCCGGGGGAAAGGCAGGGAGGGGACAGAAAGTCAGCATGTGCTTTAAAATAGAGAAAAGAATATCAAATGCCATAAACCAACCTTAAAGGGGGGGGGGTGGCTCTTGCTCCATAAGCTTGGGAAGGAGGGGAAGAGGTCAGCAAAATGGCATGGGTGGGGCCCCTCCCTATGAAGTCAAGACTCCACATCAAGCTAAGTAAATGTGGAGTCACATTTGTCTGTCTTCTATTAGCTCATCTTGTGGCCACTTTGATGTAGGTTTCTTGCACCAACAAAAATGTTCCTATGTGGCTGGGATATACTTTCATCTCCCTTTTCCCTGGCCTGCACTCCCAGCTTCGGCAAGGGAGGCCCCCACTGGCCCTCTCCTCCTTTGGTCTGAAGGGGTTAAAATGTTTGACCCATCCATAGAGAGGATAGATGCTTGGTGTGCATTAGAACAAGGAATGGGAATGGGAAAGGGGGGGGGAGAGAGAGAGAGAGAGAGAGAGAGAGAGAGAGAGAGAGAGAGCCTGTTTGCTTTAGTTACCTGCACAAAGGTTTTATTCAGGAATTAGAGAAGCCATGGGAAATAACTGAGGAAGGACATGGGGTAGGAATCTAATCTGAGGGGCAGGTAATAAAATTGGTTTGGAAGATAATGAGACTCTCCAGGCCAGTGTGGCTCAGTGGTTGAGCATTGCCTTATGAGCCAGGAGATCACAGTTCCATTCCTGGTCAGGTACATGTCCTGGTGGCGGGCAGTGTACCGGCAGGCAGAAGGCAGGCGATCAATGATTTTCTCTCATCATTGATGTTTCTATCTCTCTCCCCCTCTCCTGTCCTCTCTGAAATCAATAAAAATATATTTTTAAAAAAGATAATGAGACAGAGGGACTGTTGAGGACAGAGGCCAAATGTGCCAGGGCAGAGGCAGCTTTTGGTGGACCCTGAAGGTCACAGATGGCATGGCCTCACCTAGGCCATATGGGTAGGGTTGTGTGTCTGTAGAATGATAAGGAGGGCCAGGGAGCCCTGCCCAGCTCCATGAGGAAAGAGCCTACAAAGAAGGGGTCAGAGATCAAGCAATAACAATTACATTTGTCAAGATTCATCTGGTTGCAAGGAGCAGAAACCTACTAACCCAGCCTGAGCAGGGAGCAGAGGGGAAATGGGATACCCCCTGGGGATGACCTGCTTGCTCCCCAAATGATACTAGGAGCCATTCGAAAACAATTGTTCCCACTAAGAGTCAGGTACTTTTCGAATCCCTGGTTGAGAACCTGAGGCATTAAATGCTCTTACAGTCTAAAGACAGCCAGCAACAGTTGCGGCCAGATACCTTCCACCAGGATGTACAAAAGGTGGCAATACAGGCCTCAAAGCATCCCTATGAGATAAATACTATGATTATTCCCATTTTACAGATGAGGAGACTGAAGCCCACAGTCACACAGCAAGCACGAGATGGATCTGAGTCTGGCTGTCTCGCTTCAGAGCCTGGACTCCTAACTTCCATGTCTATTACCTCACTGAGCTCAGACTGCTCAATTAGCAGATTACATGCAGAATCAGGAACCAGGGGAAATTTGTGGGAGTCGTGCTAGCCATACTAATAGTGAGGCTAATATTTTAGTATTATTATGTGCCGGGCACAATGCTAAGTGCTTCAGTTAGTGGGTGTCCTGAGAAAATCCTTTAGGGGGCTTGGATCCTCTTTTTTCCTGCCACTTTGTAAGGAAGCTTTCTTCTTTTGGTCAAAATTAAATTATTGGAATCCTGCAGGCTTTAACTATAAGAGAGGCTTTTGCAACCTGCTGCTTATGCCAGAGTTTAAACATCTGTGCAAGATACCACATTTGAAAAAGAAGCATATGATCGGCTTTTAGCAGGATATTTCTAAACAGATCAGGGGATGACTTGCATTTGGGCAGCCTGACCTTGAATATCTGACTGCTTACAAAGAGAATGAGGACTGCACCTCACCAGCCCCTCCAGGAAATGGCCCATGTCTGTCTGTCTTGGTGAAGAGGCAGGGGGAGATGGTGGCTGACTCCAACTGAGCCCTCTAGCAGAAGCATTACTACTTCTGGGAATGAGCAAGGCAGAGCTGACCCTGTGGACTGCAGGCTTCCCAAGGGAATCTACCCTTGTTCCCCACAGGTCTTCAGCACATTTTGGGCCCTTCCTGGAAGCCAGAAAAACAGTGACCCTTTCCTCTCCTATAGGCCAGAATGCTACCATGGTCAAGATGAGGACATTGAAGCTCAGAGCCATGAGGGCATTTGCCCAAGGTGACACAGCTGAGGAGTGGCTGAGCTGGAACAGCAGTCCAAGGCATCCAGAGCCTTTTGGGAAAGTAGCTTGCTCAGGAGACACAGCTACCTGGCTCTGAAAGCCCTAGAAGGCACGAGATGTTGGGATAACTTTTGAAATATACACATGCCCAGGCTCCTCCCACAGAACTCTTAATTCTCAACTTAGAAATGAGGTCTAACGATTCCAATTCACATCTTTAGCAAATGTCCCTGAAGAATCATGTATGAGGCAAAGATTGAGGACTGTGGCTTTCAAGTGAGGTGGGGATTTTCAGGGAAGTAATGCAGGGGTAGAGTCCAAGCAGTTGTGAGGCCAAGAACCTTCCTCAACTCAGATTCTCAGCCTTGGATCCTGTGGCATAAAGGTATCAAAGGTATAATTGAATGATGTGCACACTGATTTAAAATGCATTTCATGGAGGGTGGGTGAATGGGAAGAGATCAACCAAAGAATGTGTATGCATATATGCATAACCTGTGGACACAGACAATGGGGTGGTGAAAAGCTGGTCGGGGGAGGGTGGATGGGGATAGGCTAGAAGAGTTCAATGGGAGTAGGGGAAAAGGGACATGTAATACTTTCAACAATAAAAAAATAAAAAAGCATTTCATTAGAAAATTTGACTATTGGTGTGCTACTATTCTCAAATTGAATTTCACCATTTACATTAAGGCCATTGGCCCTCCAAGACCTGGTTTGCAATTGCACCCCTGCACCAATACCCTAGGTTCTGATATAAGATCCTTTGCCTATGGTCACTTGGATAATATTTTTGTTTGCCTGTTTTGCTTTGTTGCTTTCTGCATTTATGCTCATCAGTGGGATTGGTCTGTCATTTTCCTTTTCCATTCTGTTCCTATTAGGGAACCTTCCTTCTTTTTCCAGTCTCTACAGAGTATTCTTTTTGTAAGACTGGAATCCTTTCCTTGAATGGTTGGTGGAATTCACCACTGAAACCATGTGGGCCTGGAAATTTTGTTTTGGGGGGAGATGTATCAGTCAGAGTTCAACCAGAGAAACAGAATCAGTAGGCGATATATAGAGATGTATTGCCAAGAATTGGCTACATGATGGTGGGGACTGGCTAGGAAGCCCAAAATCTATAGCACTGGCTGTGGAACCCTCTGGCAGGAGCTGAAGCTTCCATCCACAGGAGGAATTTCTTCATCAAGAAAACATCAGCTCTGCTCTTAAGTCCTTTCAATGAACTGAATCAGGGCCACACTATTTCAGGGTTATCCAGGATACTCTCCCTTAAAGTCAATTGATTATGGGTTTTAATCACATCTATAAAATACCTTCTTAGCAATACCTAGAAGAGTGTTTGATGGAGTAACTGGGGACTATAGCCTAGTCAAATTGGCATGTAAAATTGACCATCATGGCCCTAACCGGTTTGGCTCAGTGGATAGAGCGTCAGCCTGCGGACTAAAAGGTCCCAGGTTCAATTCCAGTCAAGGGCATGTACCTTGGTTGTGGGCACATCCCCAGTAGTGGGTGTGCAGGAGGCAGCTGATCGATGTTTCTCTCTCATCGATGTTTCTAACTCTCTATTCCTCTCCCTTCCTCTCTGTAAAAATTAAGTCAATAAAATATACTAAAAAAAATTGACCATCATGAGGTTGGCGAGGGGCGGGGGGCTTTTAATTGCTAATTGAATTTTTAAAGAGTTCTTACCAAAGAATAAATTTTGGCTTTGTCAATCCTCTCTGTCGTATTTTTTCTTTTTCATTAATTTCTGTCCTTACCTTCATTAATTCATGTTTTCTTTGGGTTAATCACTCCTCTCCTTCTAATTTCTTGAGATGGATACTTAGCTCATTAATTTTAGCCTTTTCTCTTTTTCAACCACACACATTTATGGCTAAAATTTCCCTCTAAGCATGATCTTGACTATATCCCACAAGTTTTGATATGTAGTATTTTCCTTACTAAAATACTAAAAATATTTTTAATTTCCCAATATGATTTTTGACCAGTAGCTATGTAGAAGCATGCTGCTTAATTTCCAAACATGTCAATATTTTCCAGCTATCTTTTTGTTATCAGTTTGTAGCTTATTTTATTTTTGTTAGAGGGTATACTCTATATGATTTCAGTCCTGTTCTCTGTTGACATTTTATTTTGAAATCTCATTCATTTTCTTAAACATTGTAAATGTAGCTCTTTTATAATATGCATCTGATAAACAATGGTGTTTGGGAGACATTGCCACAAGTGAATCTGGGAAGGTGGGCGAAGGTTGAACTGGGAGACAATACATTTTTGCTGTTTAAGTCATTCAAACTGCAGTAGTTTGTCACGGCAGCCCTAGCAAACTTATACAGGTACACACATTCAACATAATTGCATATATATGTTCAACAAAGACATGTGCAACAGTAGCCATAGCAGCGCTATTTATAATAGCCCAAAGTAGCCAATGTGTCTGTCAGACAGAACAAGAAAGTTGCTGTGTCCTCATGTACTATAATACTCCACAGCAGGGAGAATGAGCTGCAACTACAAACACACACAAGAGCACCAAATTCGGAGTTTCATTTTTTATATTCTGAAAGATTGGAAGAGAATTATGCAGGGATGGCCTTCCTTCCTTTGTTATTGGACAATGATGGCCTTTGTACCACAGATGATGGCCTTTGTACCACCTGCTGGGGCACACAGATGAGGGCAAGAGCCCCTGGATGTTGGGTAGAAGATGAAGGGGAGTCTGAAAGGAGTCAGGGAAACCTGGGATAGGGCTGTTGCTATCGTCCAGATTCACTTGTGGCAGAGTCAAAGGCAAAACTCCAATCCTGGTCCCCTGATTCTGTGCACCACAGCCTGTGCATTTCTATCTACTTGGAAGCCCGGTGCAATCAGGAGAGCCCCAGCCCTGCCCCTCCTGCTATGACCTGCAAGCCTTGGTCTGAATCCCTCCCCACTCTGACCTGGGACAGGCTTCTGCCTCTAGGCCTTATAAGCAGCTACTTGCCAGTTCAAGTCTTGCTCACCCTCTGGGGTCCTGAACATAAAGGGAAGATAAATTCTTCTTGTGTAAGGCAGGAGGTGCACAGATCCTGAGGGCCACAGAACTTGAGGATCATTCTATGGAAGATTTGAAGGTACATCTGAGTTTTTGTAGGCTTTTGTTTAGAGCTGCCAGTAAGACCATTTTAGCAATGTGGGACAGCGCAGAGGTATGTAGTACACACACACACACACACACACACACACACACACACACACAATCACAGAAACCACTTGGATTGTGCGTGCTTGATTGGTGAAGAGTCCCCTAAAGCTGGCCATTCTGAAGCTGTGGAGCTGAGGGGGGTTGGGGGCCCTCCCTGACCAGTGATTCGTGGAACAGTTGTGAAAGGCACAACATGTTACCACAAGACAAGGCTCATAGCCTAGCAGTCACCAGACTTCACTTGTGGCTAAATCTGGGCACAGAATGGAGATGATGTCACTAGAGCTTCACATTATTTCATCCAATTAACCAAGAGTTAATTAGTATGTCCAAAGTACTTTGAAGCTGAGGAGCTCTGTTTATTCATGACTGGATGGAAGCAGCAGGCCAGGAGAGGCAGCACAGGGGCACTGACATTGGAATGGGAAGTTGGCCAGGCCTCTGCCACTGACTTGCTGTGAGCCTACTAGGAGATGCTTGGGCAAGAGTCTGCAGATTGCCTTGGAGCTGCCACAATAAATTGCTATACACTGGGGGACTTAAAACAACAGATATTACTCCTCTCCCAGTTCTGGAGGCCAGGAGTCTGAAATCAAGGTGTCAGCAGGGCCACTCCTTCAGAACCCTCTAAGGGAGGATCCTTCCTTCTTCTTCCAGCTTCTGGTGAACCCAGGCATCCCTTGGCTCATGGCCACATCACTCCAATCTGTGCCTCCGTCTCCCCATGGCTTTCTCCTGTGTCTGTGTCTCTGTTTTCTCTTCTCACAGGGCACCATCATATAGCATTAGGGCCCACCTGAATTACCTCATCTTAACTTGATTACATCTACAAAGACCCCATTTCCAAATTGGGTCACATTCACAAGTATCTTTTGGGGGGGACACAATGAAACCCATAACACCGCCCATCTGATCTCCGGTGGCTACAAGTGCTTCATTCCTATGAGTTTCCCTCCCTCACTCCTTTCCTCAACATAGGTACCTGGGATTGACTGAGAAGGCCAAAGGCTTCTAGAAGGAGCTGGACAGGAGACTCCAGGATGGGATTGTCATTGTAATAGCTCTTCTTTCATGAATGGGCTTTTCTTCTTTTTTTAAAAAAAATATGTTTTTATTAATTTCAGAGAGAGGAAGGGAGAGGGAGAGTGGGATAGAAACACCAATAATGAGAGAGAATCATTGTTCAGTTGCCTCCTGCACTCCCCCTACTGGGGATCGAGCCCACAACCCAGGCATGTGCCCTGACTGGAAATCGAACTGTGACCTCCTGGCTCAACCACTGAGCCACACGGCTGGGCTGGACTTTTCTTCTTGAAATAATCTCAGCTCTCCCTAAGTCTTGGTCCCCTTATCTGGACAATGAGGGTGTTGGCCTATATGCCCTCACTGAGTTCAAACACTGGAGGAGGAAGGTTAGCCTGAGGGGTTGCTAGAGTTTGGCTCCAGAAGTATGCTGGGTGGGGCTTGACTATTCCCAATGAACTTGGGTCCTGGAGAATTCCTTCAGTCCCCGGTCATTACAGTTTTCTCATTGCTGGATTCTCATGCTAGCGGACTACCACAGTGAAAGATTCCTCTGGTGAACCCCCAAGACAGCTTCTGCTTTCCCTTCCATTCCCTTCAGCTCAGCTCTGTGGAGCATTCAAGCTGAAATGGGGAGAGGCAGGCTCCAGGGTGCTAATGCCTGTGCTGGCACTGCAGGGGTCACAGGGAGGTTATGAACAGGTCCTGCTTTAGAGGACTCCTCAGTCTGGAGGGAGGTAGATACAAGAGCCAGGCATGTTGGGCTGGTGTCATCAGTGGAGAAAGCTCTGAGCAGGCACAGTGGGAGGCTAGAGGAGGGCACAGTGGGAACTTCACCTGGCCTGGTTGCCAATCCAGTAGAGACTTGCCAGGCAGAGGGCAGGAGGCATTCCAAGGAGAGCTCCCAACATGCTTCCATTAGAAATGGGCCTCCTAGGCTAGTAGGTTTTCCTGTAAATGTTCTGAGCAGACTGCCCATGGATCCCCAAGTCTAGAGAGGCTATAGATGGCAAAGGTTATCTTGTGCCCCTCCACAATGAAATCGGCCCCTCAGCACCCAGTGGTCTGAGCAAGAACTAGCTTTGGAGACCTCTGGGTCTTATCCCTGCCTCTCTTGCGGGGCCTAGTCTCTTCAGGCTTGGTCTTGGTTCCGCTTGGGCCCATGTTGGGAGCCCCTTTGGTCGGCTATGAGTAGATGGCCTTATTTTGGGCAGCCTTCACTTAGCCTCTGAGCTTCACTCTTCCAAAAGCTAATTCCAGCCCCAAACAAGGCACAAAGAGGCGTGTCTAATTCCCAGTGCCTCCCCTCCCAAGATGAAAGTCCCAGGATCAGAGGTCACAGTCCTGGGCCTGGAGGCAATTTTGAGACAAACACTGGTTCACCTGGGCCACAGGCTTCTCAGGCCTTTCTGAACCAGCCCTACAGACCCACCCACATTTCTCAGCACCTTCTAAGCCAGCATCATTCTATTAGTGACCTCTGTACAAGTTTTGCAATCATCAGTTGGTGCCAAACTAGCCATGGAATGATTAGAATAGTATTTGGCAGATGACTGCAGGGATCCAGCACAGTTTGCTCAAAGCATTTGGCCTGTCAGAGGTAAGTTGGCGCATTGGGTAGACAGTCCTTTGGCATTCTACCCAGGGGCTTGCCTCCCCCAGTGAGCTTGGCAGAAGCTACCACACCCTGGATTCATGGCTTTGGAACTTGTTGGGACTTGTCTGGGCTTTGGTCCCCCTTCTAGCAGGAGGCCTGCCTTATACCTGTGCCTTTCTTCCATGCTTAAGCAGCTTGCTTAGCACCCTCTTATGGTGCATCTGCCCATATTGATCAGGCTTCAGGCGTGACTCTACCAGGCTACCTACTCAGCTAGTTTCCTCACTACCTTGTACTGAGGTTCAGATATAACCTCATGCCTGACTGGTTTTGCCAGGACACTCCCGCCCTGCTGACTATTGGCCCAGAGGGGTCCCTTTCTAGATATTATGCTAGCCATTGTGGTAGGTTGAATAATGGCCCCCCGAGGTGTCCATATTTTGAGGAGATATGATAATGAAAGCAGATTAGAGTGATGCCACAAGCCAAGCCACTCAAAGCTGAAAAAGTCAAGAAAATGAGTTTTCACCCCAAATTTTCCAGAAGCAACCAGCCTTACTAACACTTTGACTTTATCTGAGTGAAACTGATTTTGGACTTCTGACCTCCAGAACTATAAGAGAATACATTTGCATTGTTTGAAGCTATTAAGTTTGTGGTAATTTTTTTATAGTCACCACAGGACTCTCATACATCCAGTGTTCCTACCCAGTGGAGAGGTAAGGAAGGGGTTTAGGCCACGCAGGATTACCCTGGGAAATTGAAAGGCCATTGGGAAAAATAATGTTGGGCCAGAGGGCCGCCAGCCTGGGGTTAAGACCCAGTTCTGCCCCAACCAGCTATATGTCTTGTGAAAGCCCTACCTCTAAAGCAGTGGTTCTCAACCTGTGGGTCGCGACCCCTTTGGCAGTCAAACTACCCTTTCACAGGGGTCGCCTAAGACCATCCCGCATATCAGATATTTACATTACGATTCATAACAGTAGCAACATTACAGTTATGAAGTAGCAACAAAAATAATTTTATGGTTGGGTCACAACATGAGGAACTGTATTTAAAGGGCCAGAAGGTTGAGAACCACTGCCTAAAGGCTTCGGGCTTTCCTGTACAAAGTGGAGATCATAATAAACAGGCTTGTTGTGACAATCAGAAAGAACACTGATCCATGTGTCTGTCCATCTGTATATTTGGGGCTGCCAAATGTGCTGGCTGAGGAGGTGTTGAAAAAAAGCCAGCTGTCTGCCAGCCTTCCCATAACTCTGTTCCTGTCATCTCGCTCAGCATTCATCTTTGGTCTTTTCTCTAATCCCTTCCTACCAAAACCATTCAACAAATCTGGAGTGTCTACAGCATGACTAGTATTGTCTGGGGAGGGAGCTGGAGGGGTCCCCAAAGTCTAAGAAAATCTGCCTTTGAGAAAGTGACCATCAAAGAAGAATATGTAGGGGAAGATGAAGAAAAGAGACAAGTTTCATAAAGAGTTCATGGAAGTCTGCCTTGAGCACAAGTGTACCACAGCTGGGATGGCACTTGCTGCCTCATTCTATAGCTTCCCTGTGACCACATAGTCCAGGTGAATAAACTGTGATTTCTTCCATTAATGACTACCTCCCCTTCGCTTGCTGGGTTATTAGCTCCACAAGGGCTCTTATCTAGACTGTTCACCACAGTGCCCTTGCCCCTAGCACAAGGCCAGTTACACAGGAGGTGCTCAGAACATATTTGTGACTGTTAGACCTTAGGGACACTTCTCTATTCACTGTCTGGGCATCTACTCTTGGCCTTCAGCCTCCTCAGCTTCTCTGAACTGGCTGACACCACTGACCACTCTTCTCCCTAGCCTTCCTTGATGCCTTAGTTTTGAGTTCACCTTTTAATCCTCCAGGTCCCATCCTTCATCCTCCTGTGTTCCCATGACTTCAAGTAGCAGCAGTATGCCAAGCCCCCTCAAATATCGATCTCTTGCTTTCTAGAACCCCAAGGTTCCTCAGACTCACTGTGGCCAGAATATAAACTTTCTAGTTCTTTGATCCCTCCCTGTCCATTAGCTCCACATCCAATCAATCATTGAGTATTGTATATTCTAGCCCAGAACCATCTCCAGACTATTTCTTCTCTATATCCCCATAATCAGTTTCCTGAGACAGACGCACTCTCACCCTCTCTCCTGGACTGCAGAAGTAGCTTGCCATTGGTGCCTTCCTCCAGTTCCTCACCTTGCACTCTCCCCTCACCATTCAAACACAAATGTCACCATGTCACTCTCTAGGGGGTGATCAAGTCCAAGCTCCTTGACCCCTGCAACTTCATCTTCTACCATTTCTAGCCATAGCCCACGGTGGTTGCCTCAGCCAAAGGCTAGAATGCCATTCCTTCTCTGCTCAGGTTGGCCAAATTGATCTTATCTTGTTGTTGTTTTTTTCCTCCTTCTTCTTTTGGTTCATTTTGTTGTTGTTGTTAGTAGGCATTCTAGTGGGTGTGAGGTGGTATCACATTGTGGTTTTGATTTGCATTTTCCTAATGACTAATGGTGTTGAGCATCTTTTGATTTGCCTGTTGGTTTATCAGTCACTCTTAAGCAGAGATTGGCAAACTTTCTCTGTAAAGGGGAAGATAGTAAACATTTTAGGCTTTGTGGGTCACACAATAACGGTCAACTCTGCCACTGTAGCATGAATGCAACCATAGACAATATGCAAATAAATGAATGTGGCTGGGTGCCAAAAAAACTTTATTGACCTAAGTGGACAGCAAGTGGGAGTTGACCCTGAGTTCACCATTTGCAGAACTCTGCTCTCTCTCTTTTTTTAATGTTAGAAAACTGCTTTATTGGAATTGTGTATTATGAAAAATTTCAAATGTACAGAAAAGTGGAGAAATAGTGTATAATAAGCATTTGTATACTCATTACTTAGGTTTAACAATTGTTAATTTGCCAACCTTAGTTTTCTGAAATAGTTTAAATATTTAAAATGAAATTTTATATATATCTCCTGACATTTTGCCAGTTTAATATGCATCTTTACAAAATAGGGATTTTTTCTACATAACCCCAATACCATTAATTTACCTAATGATGAATAATTTCCTAATATTATCTAATATCAATTCATACTCAAATTTCACTATTTTCTTCCAAATGTCTCTCAAAGTACCTCTGGTCAAATCAGGATCTGATGAAGACCATGTATCACGCTAAGACCTCTGCCCTTACTCTTAAGTCAAGGAGCACTTGGATTATTACTTTCTCTGTGGGACTCAGAGGGTAAGGGCTCTATCATGGTCACTTCTGCATCCTTTTGGACTCAGCAGGTAGTCAGTTAATATTTCCTGAATTGATGGTGTCCCCCCACCCCCAATGGAGAACCAAGCCAATAGTGTGTGTGTCTCCCAGAAGTTGATAAAAAAAAAAGGCATCTTGTAAGAGTTGCTGGGAGACAGGCTGCAGTACAGGAAAAAGGCTGATAGGACTTCACCCTCTTCCCTCTCCTTTTATTCCCTATTCATGTCACTCTAGAAAGATCTCTGGGCCAAAGGAGCAAATGTGAGCAAACCTCCTGGGGTTGAGAGGCAGATCTGACAAAAGGAAGGCTCTAATTTGGCTCCACCATCATTTTGGGTTTTCTATGATCAATAACTAAGCAGTGCTGGTGAGGGAAGATTGTAGTATCACCCAAAGTTTGTTTTCTTTTCTTTTCTTTTCTTACTTTTTTTTTTTGTAAATATATTTTCATTGATTTCAGAGAGGAAGGGAGAGGGAGAGAAAGACAGAAACATTGATCGGCTGCTTCCTGCACACCCTCTACTGGAGATCGAGCCTGCAACCTAGGCATGTGCCCTTGACCGGAATCGAACCTGGGACCCTTCAGTCCACAGGCCGATGCTCTATCGGACACTTCAGTCCTCAGGCTGATGCTCTATCCACTGAGACAAACCAGCCAGGGCAAAGCCTCTTTTCTTTCCATTCCTAACTATTTGTGCTCTTCAAGCCCTTTACGTTGGAGAGCCTCAGATCAGAGCTCATGTCTCTCCCTCCCCACCTGGGCACCTTTGCTGCATTAGGCTGCTTGAATCAAATGCAGGGGTCCTCAAACTTTTTAAACAGGGGGCCAGTTCACTGTCCCTCAGACCATTAGACGGTCAGACTATGGTTTTAAAAAAAACTATGAACAAATTCCTATGCACACTGCACATATCTTATTTTGAAGTAAAAAAAACAAAACAGAAATAAATACAATATTTGTATTTGCATGTGGCCTGCGGGCCGTAGTTTGAGGACCCCTGATCAAATGGGTAACCTGCAGTGCACTGGCCTCAGAGGTCAGGGCCCAGGGTCTAGCCAGGGATCTGCTAACTGCCTGAATGTCCTTGGCTGTGGCTTCTCTCTGGAGCTCCCCCAGCTGGTCAATGTGGGTGTTGGTAGCTTTCCCCTCTAAATACCCTTCCAGTCTGGTTACGCTTACTGGGCACCTTTCCAGGAGCAGGCATTAAATATGAATCCAGGGACAGAGAAATAAATCAAAAGCCCCTGGCCCTTGACAAGTGGACATAGGAGAACTGGGCAGCTAAACTGATGATTACCTTATAACTGAGGAAGTGCTTTGATGGCGACCAGGCTTTGTAGGAAGCCAAAAGAGAGAGACCCTTTTGAGAGAAAGCTGGGAGGATGAAATGCTGTTGGAGATAAGGTTTAGAATCAAGAGGAGGCTGTGGGCCTAGCAGGACCACAGAAGCTTATAAGCTAGCTTGCTGGGATTGGATAGAGGGAGGGAAGGCAAGGGAAGTCACATCAAGAGGTATTTCAGTTTAGCAGAAGGGAGAAATTTCCACCAGCAAGGGCTATTACACACCAAGGAGAGAGGAAGCTTCAAGCTACTTGTCAGTGCATAGAAATGCATACCAGAGCTTGGAGTGCTGTGGCCAGAGGCCTCAACCATTCCTGTTCTGTCTGCTGAGCCATCCTCTGCCTTGGTTCCAGTCCTTCCCTAGAGGCACAGACTCTACAGATGGAACAGCTGGCCACAAGCACTTCTGGTGTAGGAACACATGCAGATGGGAGTGCTGATAAGGCCTGGAGGCCCATTCTGTCCCTCAGTTTCTCTCTCTTGGACCCTCTCTACAAAGTGGGCTTCTCCACAGCTACTGGCCCCCACTCCACTGGCTCAAATGTTGATTGGGCCACAGTCATGTTTGAAAAGCAGATGACAGCTATGTGCCTTTCTTTTCCTGCCAAAAGAAACACACTCACAGGTGACCCAAAGGCTGCATCCCATTTATGTGGTTCACAGACCTCCCAAACCACACATGAATGCCGGGCCCAGAACCTCTGCTCCAACCAGTCCCACTGGCTGCTCCATTCCCCAGGCCTTGCATTGTTTCCTTCCGTTGCTGCAGTTACTCTAGGATTCCAGGCCAGTCAGGTGGTTGCACGTGTTTCCTAAATGCCTATTCTGTGCTGTGGGGACATTGGTTGGCTCTGCTATAAGAGCTCCTGGCCTGGTGGGGGTGGGAGAAAGTACACAGAGGGAATACACTAAATGAGGCAAAGATTGAGATTCCCAGGCTGGAAGCCTAGAGAACAGGCACGGTTTTCAACTGGGAGGATCCGGGTAGGCTTTTGGGTGAAAGGGAGCTGGCCATTCTGAACCTGGGGACATATGGAGGAGAGGACATGCAGGAATCCAGGACAACCTAAGCAAAGGGATGTATGACAGGGTATGAGCAGTTTGGGTGGAGCACAACAGGTGTGAAGCCCAATAGAAGAGGCTGGAAAGGTGGGCTGAGCACAGGCCATGATGGACTGGCCGTGGAATGTGTTCAGGAGAAAAGCAGGACCCACTGAAGTGTTTTCAGTAGAAGAGGGGGAGGATCTAGGTCTGTTTAAGGAAGGACTCCTGGATGTGCATAGAGGCTGGATCACAGGAGACAGACAGATCAGCTGGGCTGTCCCAGTACACCTGACCCAGGTGCGGACAGAGCCAGGTGCTAAATGAACTAGGTCGATGTCAATGAGGTGGAGAGATGACTGAAATGAGAGATCTCCCCAATGAATGCGCAGAACTGGGCATGGACTTTCTTTCAGCCGTCTCCTTTCCCTTGGCCCTGATTTTACAGATGGATGTGCCACAGGAGGGGCACAGGCCCTGGTAGGTTCTCCAGGAAATCATTTTAGGGAGGTGTGCTTCAAGGCCATTGTCCTTCAGCAAAGGAACAGGTCGGGTGGCCCAGGAACTTGGGCCTGTGAGGGGGCAAGTTCAGTCTTGCAGTGGCTGAGGCAAGGTTCTAGTTAGACTCAATAACCTGGTGGGAGGCCACTTCAGTGGTTCAGACTATTGGCAGGGCTTGGGAACAATGTGCCAGCCCCACCCCCAGAGTGTCGGTTCAGTAGGTGTGGGGTGGGGCGCCAGAGTTTCTAACAAGCTCTCAGGGGGAGGGGCTGGAGGCTGTGGTTTCCTGGCAGTCAGACTTTCTACACACAGGTTGGGGGGCAGGTTACTTGGGTCTGGGTCAGGATTGCATGGCAGAGCAAGGAAGGGCAGCAAAAGCCCTCACCAGGTGGGGAGGGCAGCCCTTTGCCCACTTGGGGCTCAGGGTCTGTCTGGAGGGCTCTCTCAGCCACTTAATGATCTGTCTCACCTTTCTGATCTGCATGGACAATGCTTCCTTGGGAAACCTTTGATGGCAGTTCTGCCCCATTTCCAACCTGGCCATGTTCACTTTCAGTCACTCCCACACCTTTCCTTCTTGGAACTTTCAAGTTTCCAATTATGTATTGATTTGTACAAGGCCACTAGAATGTCAGCTGTGGGCTGTGTCTATTTATTCACTCACCACTGAAGCCCCGACAGCGCCCAACAAACATGTGGAAACATGTACAGTTCAAGTTTGACGAGGGACATCTTTGGTCAAGGCGGCTGCTAGCATTTCGCCAGGGAAGCGGAGAGGACAAAGCTGAGGACACTTTGGCCCTAGATGCTTCTTGGTGAGGCCTGCCAGCCTCAGTCTTCCAAGCAGAGACCCTCCTCCCGGCAGCTCTGAAAGTGGAGTCCTCCCATTCCATGCCTCAGTCTCCTCACTCCCTCTCATCTCCCTGAGGAAATCAGGTAGGGAGCTCTGATTCCTTTCTAGTTGCTTCCATGGAGGCTTCATTTCTATTTCCAGGGCTGCATCACTTCCTAATCTGACCTCCCAGGCTCCATGCAGAGTGGCTAAAATGAGTTTCTTGATTTTAGCCCGCCATGGTTAAACTGGCAATGGTTTCCCCTGCCTACAGGGTAAATAAAGTTCAGTCCCCTTGGCTTTGCATCTGAGGCCCTACCTACCTCTCCAGCCTGACTGACCTCCCACTGCTCCACACCTCCCACCCCAATCCAGGCTGGTCACTTCTGTACTTCACTAAATCTGAGGAAGACCACACACTACTAATGAAACTATGACAAGCCAATGACTGTGAACCTGACCTTTAAGCCTGAAATGCCACCTAGTGGCCTCTACCTACTGACTCTTATCCATCCTTCAAGGTCCAACTCAATACTGTTCCTTCCTTCACAAAGGTGTTTTGGATGGTCTTGGCTAGAAGCCATGTCTCCTTCCTCTGAATTTATGCCACCTTGTCTCCAGTGTATCATTTCCTGCCTGGTATTACACAGGATTGTGAACGTATCTTAACTCCTCTATTTTTAAAGTGCCTTTGGGCAAAGACTGTCTTATTTCTGTTTATACTCCCCCTACTCTATCGGCTTAGCAGTTTCTCCACAGGTGGGTGTCATGCTCATATTACACAAACCAAATGGCACGTGCAATGTCTTTATTCCAGCCTCCCCAACTTTGGACAAAAGCAGAAAAGAAAATAGGTCTTGAAGATTACATGTCAATTAGTCTTAGAAGAAACCAGGTTCTGTAAGCAGAACATCACCAGGAAAGAGAGAACGCTGAGTCATTATGTGTGCTAGGCCTTCTGGAAATTGGCCGGAAGGGTTCTGCGTGAGGGGTTCTATGAGTGAAGTGCCCTTTCTGCCCAAACTCCAAGCAGATAAAGGAGACTCTTTTCTGTCTGACCTTTCCCATATCACACTATCAAGCAGTCTGATGTCAGGAGATTCGCTAAACAGCTGAAAGAGCATGCCACGGGTCAGGCCACTGCTGTGTCACTAAGGACAAGAGGAATCTGTTGATAAAGTGAAATGTGACCATGACAGAATGTTTTATGAAGAAAAGAACAAAACAACGCAGACAGGCACTGCAGCTGGGCCTTGGAGAGCTTGGAAGCATGTAAGGAGGGAAACCATGAGGGATGGAGGGGGAGGGTTACAGTTGCTTAAGCTTTTTGGAAGTGTTTGCTTGCTCTAAACTCTATTTAAAATGTACACTTGCAGTCTCACCATGTGTTTCTGTTTCTCCTCTAGGATGTTTGTAATATGTGGCTCCTTGAACAGTCTGTGGCTTCTACTCTTGTATTGGTTTGTATGGAAATGAATCTAGTTTTCCATCCTCAATTAGCAAAGGGGTCGGTTCTTTGCTACAGCTTCCTTGATTATGTACAAGGACAGTGGGATGGTAAGGACCCCAGGATAGAGGGGGGATGGGAGAGAGAACACAAAACAGAAGAATACAAAGCTGCCCGCTAAAAGTCCAAATCTGATCCTGTGCTCCCACTCAGGCTTCACTTGTGGTCATGGAAAGGCCGGGTGTGCTCCTATCTAACTGGCAGGAGGTACCTGAGCTCAGAAGAAAGTCACTTGAAGGAGGTTAGTTTCTTGATCCACGAGGAGAGGTGTTGGAGGCGGAATGTGGCGAGAGGGCCCAGTCTCGGGGCCTCACTTGACCCTCCGCAGGTGGTGGAAGCTCTGCACAGTTCTTTCCACAGCGTCATCCATGGTGACCAGTGGCTGGTAGCCCAAGGCCTTTTTGGCTCTCTCACAGCTGTAGTAGTGGAATGTGCCAGCCAGCGCGACCCGCATCGGAGTGAATGTGGGCTGGAGCTGGATGACAGGACTGATCACCATCACCAGGAGGGATAGCAGGAGGGCCAGGTAGTAGGCCACCCAGTAGGGAATGTGGTACTTGGGGGCTTCGTAATTGAGGCCTATCAGGATGCGGGACAGGAATGTCCAGAAGGGGATGGGTTCGTCATTGGTGATGTGGAATGCCTGAAGACAGAACAAGAAGTTACAGACTGCTCCACAGCTGGAGGGGTGAGCGGGCCATGCCCAGAGCTCAGCCATAGCTGTTGGCTCAGCCTAGGACCAGTGGCCACTCCTTGCCCGCCTGCTCACCCCAGCTCCTTTGCAGGGCAGCTCAAAAGTGAGGTGGATATTAAGTGCATGCAGATTGCAGCATTTCCCTGGTCCTCTAATCCACAAGTGTCAGCCGCTTGCAGACAACCTTTGGATTCGCAGCTATGGGCCCCTTTAGGAGCAGAGGGAAGGCAGTGAAAATTTCCTCTGTAAGTCAGGTTTTTCAGTGAAGTTTAGATTGCATTCGGGAAGGCACGTTTGTTAATTTCATTTGGTAACTGTGTTAAGCATGGTGACACTCATCTTCTTATCTTCAGGCACAACGAATGGGTCATATTAAGTTTCTCAGATGTGCTGTTTGGTCTAAACCAAGCATGCTAAACTCATGGCCCGCGGGCCACATGCGGCCCACAATGAATATTTTTGCAGCCTAGCCAATTTAATGGTATGTAAGAAACGTTTTAATAAAAATTTCATCTTAATTTTTACAATATCCTTTATACATAATTATTAATAACGAACTACAACGTTCACTAATGACTGAGTACTATAATCATGTTGCATTCATTTCCCTTAGGTGCCTTACACGCAGGTGCACCATTTCTCTCCACTAATACTAGGAGTGAATATTTTAGCAACAGGTTGCCAAGTTAGTCTTGTACTGACTTGTTTGGTGTGCGCAACAGGAAGTATTTCGCTTTCGGAGAACAAGAAAAATAGGTTTATTTGTGTTATGCTTATTAACGTGTGCAGCTATTCAGTGTCTGGTAAGTTAATGTTCAAGAAAAATATTACTTTTTATTAAAGTATTCTATTATTTTATGTGAATGATTGCTCATTTATTTTAGCCCTTTGTATTCAGCATGTCTCTACAGAAATAAACCAACGTTTCTATGAAAATTAAAGCTTTTGTTTTTTTGCGGCCCACATAAACTTAAACCTTGTTTATTTGGCCCATGTTAGCTTTTGAGTTTGACTTGCTTGTTCTAAACCAAAAGCCACCCTAAGAGTTATATGAGTGGGAAAATGGAACAAGTCCAGGAGAAACAAATGAGGCCCAAATAGGAGGGAATCCAAGGCAGGAATGAGAGGAAATGATGAGGGGCCAAATGTGCTCTCCCATCTCTGGATGAGTTCACCTCCCCCACATGCCCAGCCTGCCCACTGGATGCCAGACACCAGGAGATTCAGATACATCTGCACCTCAGGTGGGGTGAGAGGCATGAGTATGGCTGGACGATGAGAGGAAAATGGAGACACTTGGAATGAGTGGAAGGAAGGGTGAATAGCACACACTCTGGCCAATGTTCACGGGACCCTGCCTGGAGTAGCCATGTCCATGGGAGGTAGTCAGGTTACGTTCATGGAGAACCAGGCCCTAAAATCAGAACCAGGTCCTGAATCTCTTAACCACAGCCCACACCTCTGGACTTGGGCTGCCCTGTGCGATATGGTACTGCCATGATGCCATACTCCTGACCATAGGGGCTTAATCTCAAGATCACGGGATCCTAAAGCAGGTCTACCAGGATACAGAATCACGGAGGGAACGTGCCAGTGCATCCAATCACACAGAGAAGAAATCTGAAGATGGGAAAAAGTGCAGGCGGAGCATGTGGTGGGCCAGCCATTGCCGAGTTGAGAGAAGCAGGTGCCTTACCTTCCCACCCAAGGCCGTGTCTTGGGAGAGGTGCTCTGCAGCCAGAATGTGTCCGTGAACCACATTCTCCACGAAGGTGAAGTCCACCAAGTTCTCCCCGTTTCTGTGGGCATACAGATGTGGTTACACTGGGCTGGGAGCACTCAGCTGCATGCTGAGACACTGCACAGGGAGCTGGGGTTGCTTCCAAGTCCCAGCACTTTATTTTATTTTAATTAATCCTCACCCCAGGATATTTTCCCATTGATTTTTAAAGAGTGGAAGGGAGGGGAGAGACACAGAGAGAGAAACATGGATGTATGAGAGACACATCGATTGGTTACCTCCTGATCAGGGCCGGGGATCGAGCCTGCAATCAAGGTACATGCCCTTGACTAGAATCAAACCAGTGGCCCTTCAATCCGTGGGCAGATGCTCTATTCACTGAGCCGAACCGGCTAGGGCTGAATTCTTTCTTCAATTTTAAAAGACTGCTACCTGCCTTGGCAATGCCAGCCCCTGACACCTTGACATCTGTAACAGTTAAAGATGTACAAGGGGCCAGGGTTCCTGGGGCCCTCAGGGATACTTAAGGGCCAACTAATGTATCAGAAAGCCTGGTGCCCTGCCTGCCCCATCCCAGCATGGCCAACATTGGTGTTGTCTGCTCTCAGCTCCACTTTGGGCAGCAGCCCTTCACTCCTTCTGGGACACTCTGGGTTAATGCCTTGCTCTGGCCTCATGTGTTTCTACCATCTCTGTGTAATCCCTCAAAGCAATAGGACAGGGCAGCCAAGTGAAAGGCAGGGAGGCAAGGTAGCAAGAAAATGACAGGAAGAAAAGGGGAAAAAGGAAGGAAAGAAGGAAGGAAAAGTAAATGTATTGGGGAAGGCAGCCAGCCACACTGCCACCACCTGCTAGGCCCTGCCACCGGCACCTTGCTCAGAAAGGAATGTTAAAGCCTCCTCCTATCTTCATGGATGCAACAAGAGCTGAGGGCCTGGCCCCTGACTGTGGGTCAGGCTTTCCCCTCTGAGCCTGTTCCCTCAATTTCCAAACAGGGACACCAATATTTTCCCAGCCTGTCAGAGAGAGTGCACCAGGTTGAATAGTGTCCTCCCCAAATTCATGTCCACTTGGAACTTGTGGATGTGTCCTTATTTGGAAATAGGGTTTTTGCAGATGTAATCAAGATTAGGTGAGGTCATACTGGAGTAGAATGGGCTCTAAATCCAATGGCTGCTGTTCTTTTTTAAAAAAAATATTTTATTGATCTTTTACAGAGAGGAAGGGAGAGGGATAGAGAGTTAGAAACATCCATGAGAGAGAAACATTGATCAGCTGCCTCCTGCACAACCCCTACTGGGGATATGCTTGCAACCAAGGTACATGCCCTTGACTGGAATCGAACCTGGGACCCTTCAGTCTGCAGGCCAACGCTCTATCCACTGAGCCAAACCAGTTAGGGCGTGGCTGCTGGTCTTACAAACCAAGGGAAATTTGGACAAAGACACAGAAAAAGAAGATCATGCAAAGACGGAGTCAGAGACTGCAGTTATGCATCTATCTAAGCCAAGAAATTCCAAGGACTGCCAGCCACCACCACCAGCTGGGAGAGAGGCCTGGATGAGACTGTCCCTCAGAATCTTCTGAAGGAACCAATCCTGCCCATGGCTGGATTTCAGACTTCTGGTCTCCAGAACTGGGAGAGGATTCCTTTCTGTTGCTGTAAGCCCCCCGCCCGCCCCCAAGGCGCACGGACTGAAGGGTCCCAGGTTCGATTCTGGTCAAGGGCACATACCTCGGTTGCAGGCTCAATCCCTGGCCCTGGTCTGGGCATGTGTGGGAGGCAACCAATTGATGTGTCTCTCTCACATCGATGTTTCTCTCTGTGTCTCTCCTTCTCCCTTTCACTCTCTCTAAAAATCAATGGAAAAATATCCTTGGGTGAGGAATAACAAAAAAAAAAAAAAGAAGAGAGCTGAATGTAACTGATCTTTGTTACATGGGTTCAGGGGATCTTGCAGAGAAGCAACACTGGCCGACTTACCCGATCATGAACTTCATCTTGCCTTTTCTGGCTGCCTCAATGAGGATGGGGACCAGCTGGGGGTCCCTTGGGCCGAAAATGCCATGGGGCCGGATGGCTGTGGTTAAGAAATTCCTCTCAGGATCATTGGCACCCAGGACTTCCTGAAGAAGAGCAGAAGGAGCAGTGGACGTGCCATACCAGCTAAGCAGCACCTCCCACAGGGCACATGGGTACTGCGTACTGCCCACTGCCCGGGGCTGAAGACCTGCATCAATGAATGGTATAATTCTGGCTACTTCTCTACCGCTCCACCCCCACCATCCAAATTGGAAAATGTAGGAGACAGCTGGGTCAAAACCAGTGAGATCAAACAGAAAGGCCTGGGTTTGGGTTCAAGACTAAAATGCACAAATGCAGCCAGGGGAAGATGAGCCTTGGCAGCCTTTTGTGGGAAAGATCCGGGGGTTCTGGTGAGCCAGTCAACCCTGAGCCTCCCACGAGGCTGCTGCCACCTAAGGGGCTCTGGCTTTAAGCTCTATGTGCTGACAGCACGTTTCTGCCAGTCTTGGGCTGCCCTGGCTAGTGCTGAGCACCACCTCCCAGTAAGGGGCTCTGATGAATCCACGTGGGTCACGAAGAAGGGCCTGAGAAGGTGAAGGGTATGGGAGAAACAGGGCAGCCAGTAGAGGTCAAGTCCTCAGAGCAGTGCCTAGTACCTAGTAAGCACTCCAGAAGAGACAGCCAGTATTCCTGTCATCCACTGTCAGCAGGAGAGGAAAGCTACATTCTGTGTGGCTTAACGGACAAACTAGAACTTAAGGGAATAAGTACAGAGAAACAGGTTTCGCCTCAAAAGTTACACAACTTCCTGAAGGATTTGTTATGTTATTGGTAAAAATAGGGAACGTGCCAGTGCCTACCCTGACAGGGCTGCGTGCTAATGAAATGGGATGCCCTGCCAATTGTTTCTGTAAGTACGCTTGGTAAGTATCGTTATCACCTCACCTAGGATCTCTACTCTGCAGTGGCAAAATTTTTGTATATATTTGGGTGCCAGAGAGTTGAAGTGACTTATTGAGTTTAGAACCATTGTAGCTGCCCAACAGTGAAGAATTGGCCTCTCATCAGATTCCCAGAGCTGTCTCTCCTCTTCCTGCCAGGCCCTTGGTCCCCATGGCAATGGGGGAAATGACTAAATAAGCCTTCCAATGCCCTCTACCAAGGCTCATCTCTGTTACTAAAAAGAAGAGAGGTGAAGGGGTCCTAAATCAACACCACATTCATTTTCGATGCTGGGAGGTTTGAACACCGACAGTGAGTTACTGTGCATCAACAACGGCTGACAGGACGCTTTAGGGCAGTGATGGCGAACCTATGACATACGTGTCAGAGGTGACACGCGAACTCATTTTTTTGGTTGATTTTTGTTAAACGGCATTTAAATATATAAAATAAATATCAAAAACATAAGTCTTTGTTTTACTATGGTTGCAAATATCAAAAAATTTCTACATGTGACATGGTACCAGGGTTAAATTAGGGTTTTTCAAAATGCTGACATGCTGAGCTTAAAAGGTTCACCATCACTGCTTTAGGGGGTTACTTCTGGGCGTTTTCAGGCTTTGCTTTTTCCCAATAAGCACCGAAAGTCAGTGCAAGTGACACACCAAAGGTCTGGGCCATAGCTGCGGCTTGCAGCTCCTGAGCACAAAGGGTGGGAGTCCCAGGCACCTTGGGTGAGTGCACAGGGCCCATTGGATGCTTCGGTGCTCTCTCGGTCAAGTCCAAGAAGGTGGGAGTTCTTTGAGGCTCTCTATGCTTAAGGGGCAGGGACAGGACTCCAGCTTGCAAAAGGCTAGGCCTCTACTCCCTGGAGAGGGAGGACCTTGTGTCTCTCTGAGGATGAGTTCTCCTGGGACTTTCTGAGCTGGAGTAATAGCAAACAGTCAGCAGGCCCTCGGGTAGTGCGGGGGCACTCATGCCAATTGGACAATAAACTCTGGTTTAGTAGCTGTGGTGTGCTACAAACTCCTGGGAGAGGTAAACCCCCAGCACCCCAGCTAAGGCAAGCTGTCTGTGGCTGATGAGCATTTGTGGCCTTCAGCCGGGGCTGTCCTCACGGCAGTGCCCACCCTGGACATTAACCCTGGAACTAGCTGCTGTCAGGGTCCCCGGAGCTTGGGAGTCTGAAGGCTTGGTGCCTGTTACTCAACTCAGACTTCTGCTAAATCTGGGTTCTCACAGAAACCAGGCTGTCAAGTAGAAAAGTACTTTTCCTTAAAATAAAGCAAGATCCTTCTGCTGTTTAATTTTACAAAGTGAGGGGAACAAGAGTGCCACCAGGAAGGTGTTTCAAATGCAAACACACTCCTTGTGTGTGAAGCCCAAGTTCTGCCTGCATACTTTGGATCGCCATAAATTGCCTACTTTCTGATTTCTATAGCAACTGAGTAACCAACCCTGCATAGTGTGAGCTGGAGAGCAGGCTCTGGAGCTAAACTGCCTTGGTTCCACCACCTACCAGCTGCATGGCCTCAGGAACCTTCTGAATCTCTGGGCATCAACTGTCCTCACCTGTAATCTGGTGATGATAATAGTACCTACCTTAGGGCGTCTTCGTGACGTTGAAATGAGGCAGTTCCTGTAAAAGACTCAGAACAGTGTCTGGCCACCTTGAGCTATTTTGTTATGATTTTTTAAACTGAATTTCATCCACAAATTTTACTTCCCAAGTTAGGTACTTAGGCCTCAGAATACTAACTTCACATGTTCACAGATATTTCTCTTAGGAATCTAAGCCCTTAAGATGTTCCTGGCACTTGCCCATCACTCACTCAACCAGCTCTCAGGTACGTACTCTCTCCTGCAAGATCTTCGTCTCCGTGTAGTAGTCAATGGGTTTCATGGCATAAGGGAAGTCCTCAGTTCCATTCTTGATGTCAACGCCCTCAAAAATGACACTAGCACTGCTGGTTAAAATGAGTTTCTGGCAGAGGAGAAAGGAAGATGAAAAAAAAAATACAGTCAGGAATGATCCCTAATTAAACACTCCAATGGTCATGAATGAAAGAGGATCAAATGGTACCTGTTCATGAATGACCCTTGTATGCAAAGCACTATACAAATTATTGACTGTAGTGCCTTCACTTTTCAGGCTTTCTTAAAATAATCCAAAGATCACCATCTTTTGCAGCTACGAGGATCCCAGGCACATTATGACATTACATTCTAATATAGTAGATTTCACATTTTTTCTCTCCTATCACAACTGAGGGATAGAACAGACTTCCATTATTCATGGTATCTCACTGTGGGAGTGATTCTCCTGGCGGAAGGATAGCCCACAAACTCTGAGGGAGATCTGTCTGAAGAAGACCCCTGCTGATTCTGACACAAACCTTGGCATGTCAGCACATGCAGGCACACACCCATGCCCACTTGAGAAATACTATTCAAAAGGAAGATGCTCTCTTATGAGGATCTCCAGCTCCCAGCCCATCTGGTTAAAGGAATCTCATCCAACACTGAATATCATTAGCTTGAATCATATCTTTATTTTTTTTAGAGTATCTTGATATATGTGTGTGTGTGTGTGTTTATATTAATTTCAGAGAGAGAGAGAGGGGGAGAGATAGAAATATCAATTTTGAGAGAGAATCATTGAACTGCTGACTCCGGCATGCCCCCTATTGAGGATCGAGCCCGCAACCCAGGCATGTGCCCTGACTGGTAATGGAATGTGACCTCCTGGTTCATAGGTTGATGCTCAACCACTGAGCCACACTGGCCGGGCTTGAATAATATCTTAACCACTTTTATTCAACACTGTCCTGGAGTCCTAGGATAAGACAAACAACAAAGTATAATAATTTGAAAAGAAAAAACAAAACTATCACCATTCACAGATATGGGAAATGTAGACAGAGAAAACATGATAAATAGAGAATATTAAAGTTAAGGGTTCAGCAAAGTTGCTGAGTACAAAATCAATACACAATAATCAACTGTGTTCCTATACACTAGCAATTGAAAATGTGATGTAAAAGATATTTCAATAACCATAATGAGTCACATAGGGATAAATTTGACAAAAGATGTAAAAAACCACTATGAAGTATAAAACGCTACTGAAAGGCATTAAAGGGAGAGATAAAGAGAGATCACATATATTTACAGATAGGAAGACTCAATATTGAAAGCATGTCAATTCTTTCCAAAATGACCTTTAAGTTTGATGCAATTACAATAACAATTCCAGTAGGCTTTATCAACTCAACAAGCTGACCCTAAAAAGTATATGGATTAACCCTGGCCAGTGTGGCTCAGTTGGTTGGAGCATCGTCCCATATACTGAAAGGGGCCGGGTTTGCTTCCCAGTCAGGGCACATACCCAGTTTGCGGGTTTGATCCTCGGTTGGGGCATGTATGGGAGGTAACTGATGGAAGTTTCTCTCTCACATCAATGTGTTTTTCTCTCTCTCTCCCTTCCTCTCTAAAATCAATTTTAAAAACATTTTTAAAAAAAGTATATGGACGAGGAAAGGGCTAAGGTTAACCAAGCAAATTCTGAAGAACGTGGTTGGGGGTGACTTGTCCTACCACACACTGAGATTCATCCTTAGACTCACTGAATTAAGGCAGAGCACAGTGGCCTGAGCACAGAGGCCAACGGAGTGGAAGAGAAAGCCAGGGACAGACCCATGCACAGAAATGTGTGACAGCACTCACTCCAGCCTTCCCCTTACCTGAACCCCAGCCTTTTTGCAAGTTTCAATGACGTTCCTGGTGCCAATGTAATTCACTCTATAAAAGAGTTCCTTGTTGTTACTGGATGGTGGGGGTGATGCGCAGTGGAAAACTGTGCTTACACCTTTCAGAGCTGGGTACAAGTCCTGGAAAAGCAAACAAAGACAAAACAAATCACTCCCGCCTTACACAAGTAAACAGCCTCCTCACATTCCCACTCTCCAATCTGTGGCGCATAGGTGTCTTGCCCTTTTAGAATTCTACAATTAACAAAGAAATGCATTCTCATTGTAAAAGATTCAAACAGTGCAGCAGTACATGCGAAAGAAACAATGCTGTCCCTTTAATCGCCCCCTCCCCATTAACTGGTCCCTAAAGAAGCCGGAGGGACTCGGCCAGAGGCAACATCTGTGCCATGGGGTAAGGGCATGATTCAGGACACCTGAGGGTAAAACTTCTGGGGAAGATGAGCTTATAGACACAAATTATAAATCATATGAAAAAGTCCCACAACGTGACAGTGTAAATGGCCAATATACAGGAGTATTCTTTTCTGTGAAACTAGACATAGAACAACAACCTTAACATGTTAAGCACCCAGCCCGTTTTGTCTTCCGGACAGAAAGTATAGTGTTAAAGGGGTTGAAAACAGGTATGTTTAATTTACTGCTAAGAGGAACCAGAGCTCCCCAGAGCAAATGCCTGATTGCAGATCTGGGGCAGGAAATAGATGAGATAAGCCAGCAACACCTTGTCATACTGGAAAGCGAGAAAGCTTGCCAAGACTCCTGGGGTCCTGCTAAAAGGACTAAGAGCTAATTTATAAGGCTCCCACTGGCCAAAGAAGGGACAATTTGATCACCAGTAAAATACGAATTCCTTCTGCAAACTGGTAAATAAAGGGAAGGAGTCACACATTTAATCTGCATAAGTTACAAAGATCTGAGGTAAGAAACAAAGTAAGAATGATAGCATGTCACCATTTGGCAAAGCCTTAAATAAGTAATAAGATCTAAGAATGACCATCAATAGATGCTAACATTACCAAGACAAAGACGCCCATGATTTATGTGCCTAGATTCACTGATTATTAATATTGTGTCGCAATGCCCTCTATGTAGATACACATAGACATATGATTTTTTTTCTAAAACCATTAGAGAGTAAGTTGCAGACATCAGATTACTTTGCCTCTAAACTCTTCACCTAGCATCTCCTAAGAACAAAGCCATCTTCCCAAATAACCAGAAAACAATGATCACATGCAGAAATGTAAGAGATAGGACACTCTTGTCCAATAATTAGTCTATATCTAAATTTCCCCAATGGTCCCAATAATGTCCTTTATAGCCATTTTCATATTTGGATTTAGGATCCAATCATAGATTGATCACACATTGTATTTAGTCCTCGTACCTCTTCTAGGTCTTTGAATATGGAACAATCTCCCTATCTTATTATTATTTTTTTGTCTTTTGGAACACTGTCACTTTTCAAGCCAGTTATTTCAGAGTGTCCCTCAATTTGGATTAGTGTGTTTCCTCATGATTAGATTCAGGCCTAATACTTTTGGCATGTTGGCTTTGATCACTTGGTTAAGGTGATGGATGTCAGATTCTGGCCATCAAAAAGGTACCTCTTTCTTTGTGTAATTAACAAGTAACCACTGGCATTCTCAGTGGTTAGAGCAGGGGTCCTCAAACTACGGCCCCCGGGGCACATGCAAATACAAATATTGTATTTGTTCCCGTTTTGTTTTTGTACTTCAAAATAAGATATGTGCAGTGTGCATAGGAATTTGTTCATAGTTTTTTTTAAAACTATAGTCCAGCCCTCCAATGGTCTGAGGGACAGTGAACTGGCCCCCTGTTTACAAAGCTTGAGGACCCCTGGGTTAGAGTGTCGGCCTGCACACCGAAGGGTCAAGGGTTCAATCCCAGTCGAGAGCACATACCGGGGTTGCAGGTTTCATCCCCGGCCCCAGTCGGGGCATGTGTGGGAGGCAATTGATGTTTCTTTCTCTATCCCCTTCCCCTTTCCTTTCCACTCTCTCTGAAAAGCAACTGAAAAAAATATCCTCATGTGAAGATTAAAAACAATTTTTAAAAGTGATTCAGTGGAGTGATCATTTGAGACTGTGTGAATAGCTTCCTCCCCAGCAACCTTCTACCAACTGATTTCAGCATTCAGTGATGATCTCATTCTCACTCCCAAACAGGGAGGACATGTGATTAAGCATTGCCTAACAGTGACACCAAAAAGACTAACTGTACCAAGTGTTGGCAAGGATATGCAGCAATGGGAGTACTCCCACACTGCTGGTGGGGACGAAAAATTGATGTAGCAGCTTTGTCAAGCAGTTTGGCAAAAATCTAACAAAATCCAAAATATTAATACTTTGTTGACATGGGTAAAGCTTGAAAACATTATGTTCAGTGAAAGAAGCTAGTCATAAAAGGACAAACACTGTATAATTACACGTGTATGAAATGTCCAGAATAGGCACATCCACAGAGACGGGAGATGAGTGGCTGGGTGAGTAGGAGAGGAAATGGGAAGCTAATGCGCCTGGGGTTTTTCTTCTGGGGCGATGAAAATGTTCTGGAATTAGTAGTGATGGCCGCCCAACTTTATAAATATACTAACAACCACTGAATTGAATACTTAAAAAATAGAAAATTAATGGAATGTGAATTATATCTGAATAAAAATTTAAACAATCCCTCGCAGCCCGCTGGTATGGCTCAGTGGTTGAGCGTCAACCTATGAACCAAAAGGTCATGGTTCAATTATGGTCAGGGCACATGCCCGGGTTGCAGGCTCAATCCCTAGTGTGGGACATGCAGGAGGCAGCTGATCAATGATTCTCTCACATCATTGGTATTTCTCTCTCGCTCCCTCTCCCATACTCTCTGAAATCAATACAAACGTTTTTTAAAAATAGAAAAATTAAAAAACCCCAGAATTGTACTTTTGGGTACACACTCTGGAGTAGCAGCTTACCAGCTACACTACAGTCCATGATCAACTTTGTTAGTAAATAAAGTTTAATTGGCACATGGCCATGCCCATTCATGCATGTATTGCCCAGGCTGCTTTTGCACTACCACGGCAGAGTGAAGTAGTAGGGACAGAAAAGACAGTTATTTATTCTGAGGAGTAAGAATGTGGGGTGTGTGTCAAATTCTTTCCTCTAACTTTAATATTTTTCAAAATAAAATTTTTTTGGAACAATAATGTGCCTGGCTTCTGAGCAGGGGAAGTCCACCGCTTTCCATTTGGGGCCGATGGGAAATAGGTAAGGCTGGTTGGCCCATTACCTGTTGGCTGCAGAGGTCCCCCAGAAAGAACTGCACCTGTGGGTTGTCGAAACCCTGCCGCATATCGAACACATTGACGGTATAGCCTCTTGCCAGCAACTGCTCCACCATGTGCTGCCCCAGGAACCCAGAGCCTCCAATCACCGTGCACTTCTTGGCCTGTGGAGAGAGAGGGATGGCAGGGGGCACAGATACGGTGAGAACTGGAACCTACAAAGAGCCTGAACTCACATGTCATGAGCCACTGAGATGGCAGGTCCATCTCTTTGTTTGAAACCTTCTTGAACCAAGTTAGAAGCTTTATAGAATTCTGGTATTCTATCCCCGGTGGCAACCTCCTCTCCTGGGATCAGTGAGGAGGGAAGAGCGAGAGCAAATGAGACTGAGAAAGGCTTTGGCTGCACTGATGACCCAATATCTGCTGTGTGTTCAGCGAAAGGCAAAGGAGGCAGCTCTGAAAGAACGTAAACGCCTTATGATCAAAATTGAACAATATGGCCCAGGTGGTATGCCTCAGTGGTTGAGCATTGACTCATGAACCAGGTAGTTGCAGTTCGATTCCTGGTCAGGGCACATGCCCAAGTTGCGGGCTCAATCTCCAGTGGGGGTCCTGAAGGTGGCAGCCGATCCATGATTCTCTCTCATCCTTGATGTTTCTATCCTTTTCTCTTTCCCCCTTCCTCTCTGAAATCAATAAAAAAATATGTTAAAAAAAACACACACATAAAACACTGGACAATATGAAAAAAAACCCAAAGTGATATCTTTTGCTTCTGGTAGCTGATTTCTGGGCACTTATAAGGCAAAACAAACAAACAACAAAAACAAAACATGCTCCCACTCAACATCAGAGTGCACTTAAAACATGAGAAAGAGGAGAGCCCAGGCTTCATACTTGTAAGAGAAAGGCCCTTTTTCTCCCTGATCCTATTGGGCTGAGCTGGGTGGCATTGGGCTTACTATCTAACCACTTCTCGCCTTAGTATGTCCAAGACTGTTACAATCCAATGGTATTTGCTGTGGGGCTTCTGTGAAGATGGGTGATCTGTTAGCCAGGCCTAGGGCTTTGCTTTCCTTTCTCTGAGCTCTGAGGTCAATGAATCCGGGAGAGCTCTAGTATTTTTTTTAAATATATTTTTATTGATTTCAGAGAGGAAGGGAAAGGGAGAGAGATAGAAACATAAATGATGAGAGAGAATCATCGATCGGCTGTCTCCTGCATGCCCTGCACTGGGGATCAAGCCCACAACCCGGCATGTGCCCCGCCTGGGAATTGAACTGTGACCTCTTGGTTCATAGGTTGATGCTCAACCAGGGAGCCATCACGGTCAGGCAAAAGAGCTCTATTTAATCTTTACATCTCAGCTCCTGCAACGTCGACACTTTCTTAGCTAAATTCCAACTCTGGTAAATAATGGAAGGACAGAGTACGACGTGTAAGCACTTAAATATTCTCACTCCATGGAGTCAATGCAAAATTGTGGCTGCTGCATGTTTATTATGCTGGCTACAAGCGTCCCCAAAGGAGGACCTGTGATATCCTTCCTCTCTCTCAGGTCTTTCTAAAACCAAATCTGGGCTTCCTTAAGATGGCAAACCCCCATTTTCCCTAAGCTAATGTATAATAAATCAAAGTGGGGTCTAGAAAGTAAAAATCTTAAAGAAATTCTGTTCCTGATTAAGCACAAACAAGCAAACTCACCTACTTATTCCTTACATACCTATACAACTGAGATGCAGGAGAGTCCAGGGGTGCCAGGGCCCCTTCTATAGACCCACCCCTGCCACCCTGGTGTCCCATTAGGAATGACATTTTTATTGGGGTCCAGTGGGCACCTGCAGATGGTTCTGGAGCTTTGGCATCATTTGTCCAGGTCTTACTATGCCACTCCCACCAAATGATCTTTTCAACTCAGTCTTGCCTACACTGTTTTGATTACTCCCACATACATGTAATCATATCATGCTCAATAACTTGCACCTTGACTGAAATTTCTAAGATATTCCCAGGGCGTAGGCAAATTAAACACTAATCCCATTCAGTCCTGTTTTTGGCAATCCTCTCTTGTCCCTTCCTCCCAAGTTCAGTTTTTTTTTTCAAATAACTTTGACCCTCCCCGCTTCTCTAATTGATTTCTCTAGGTTTCTGCAAAGTCTGCTTGGGTCTAAAGCGGGGCTGCTGTCTTTCATCACACCTATAATGCCACGCAGTTAGAGATCAGGTGAAATAACCCCTCTTCATGGCCATGAGAAACAATGCAGGGGAAGTGGGCACAGTGGACAAGGAACATGTATTAGAAGGAAGAATAAAACTCCAGACTGGAAACAGGTAATGGCACTCAAGAATGGGTTACTGAGGGGAGTTATAAAATTAACATCTCAGAGAGCATTTTTTTCTGATTCACTGTGATATATATTCTCAAACATTCTTAAAAAACGTAAGCAAATCCAGGTACATCTCTTTTAAATTTACAAAAAGAAAGGTTAAATGTAATAAGGCAAACCAAGAAGGGACCCATTTTATATATATATA
>NW_006295086.1:110271-113804 GCF_000327345.1 Myotis davidii
CCATATTTTCTTTACTCATTTGTCTATTGATGGACACTTAGTTTGCTTCCATATCTCAGCTATTACAGATAATACTGGCTACAGCATAGGGAATACAGTCAACAACATTGCAATACTTGCGCATGGTGCCAGATGGGCACTTATTGGGGTGATCCCCTCACAAGTCATATAAATGTCCAATAACCATGCTGTAGACCCACAACCAACAGAATATTGTATGTCAATTGTAATTGAAAAAAATATATAAAAGTGCCCAATCTTTATCTGTCCATCTATATATCTATATCTATCTACTGCTTCCAACTACTTAAGTATAAATTTCTTTCACATTTCAAAAGATATTCCTAACCTAAAGTTATCTAGTTCGGGATCACAAGTGATTTAAGGATTTCCAATTTGTATTTCAAAAACAAAACTCTTGCTCTAGAGAGAGAGTGTTAATAGGAAAGGAATTCATCTAGACAAGCTATTTTAATTGCAGTATGATCTTGAGATAAGAGAATGTCTAGGCCAGCCGTGGGCAAACTACAGCCCGCGGGCCGGATCCGGCCCCTTTGAAATGAATAAAACTAAAAAAAAAAAAAAAAAAAAAGACCGTACCCTTTTATGTAATGATGTTTACTTTGAATTTATATTAGTTCACACAAACACTCCATCCATGCTTTTGTTCCGGCCCTCCGGTCCAGTTTAAGAACCCATTGTGGCCCTTGAGTCAAAAAGTTTGCCCACCCCTGGTCTAGGCCAATGGGTTCCTTCCAACCTTTTGTTTTCCTGTTTTTCAGAGATGTCTCACACAGAACATATAAATAAGTTCAGATGAAAGTGTACTTTTGATCTTAGTAGTTTAAATGTATTGGAACAACCTTTGATAGAACCATTGGAATCTAGGCTTTTTTTTTGGTTGGTTGCTAAGTATCAGTAAAATCCTAATTTATTCAAATGAGGAAGTCCAGCTGGCACGTGACTCTGCTAGTTCGTCTGAACACAGAATCTCAGATGAACCTTCAACTCCAGGGGCGCAGAGGAGGCTTCACTCTGAGCTCGACCCCCCAACCAGGGGGATGCGGTGGCCCACGGGAATTCTCCTTTATTAACATTTGATATAAACACATTTTAGTTTGGCATGACTACCTTTCTGAAGCATCAGCATTCATTAAAAGTGAATGGAAAAATCTCTGAGAGGCCTCGCTATTGCCCCTGTCGCCCCTGAGGAAGGCCTCTGCCATTCTACCCAGAAGCCTCGTCTAGCCTGCTGGGCCCACATGAAGGCAAACTGAGGCACCCAGCTGACAGCCAGCAGTTCCTGCCAGGCGTGTGAGGCCACCTGGAACATACACCTTAGGAAGTTCCCATGACTGCAGCTTTGGGAGTGAGCCCAGGGGAGGCCAGCCATGGACTCCCCGCTAGGCCCAGCCCAAACCATAGAATCGTGAACAAAGAAATGGGTGTTGTTTTAAACCACTATGTTCTGACATTGGTACACAGCAGTAGCTGGTACCTTAAATAAAGATATCTATCTTATCTAGAAAAACAATATTCAACATTAATTGATTTAATAAATGTACCAAATATAATGTTTAACCCACAGCTAATTATCAATGGCTTACTGGTATGTATGTGCTTGACTTTGCCCTTATCTGGTTTGGGCTAACCTTTTTTGTGCCAGTACTCACTTTTGGAATGTCTTCTGTCAAACGTGTCCCTGTGACCTGGTCTTTCTTTGGTTCGCCAACTGCTTGTTCCATTTCAGCTCCAAATATGGTCCTGTTTGTGATGAAGCCTTCTTTTCTTTTTTTTTTTTTGTTTTTAAATATGCTTTTATTGATTTCAGAGAGAGAAAGGGAGAGGAACAAAGGGATAAAAACATCAATTATGAAAATGATGAGAGAGAATCATCGATTGGCTGCCTCCTGTGTGCCCCCTACTGGGGATCGAGCCCACAATCTGGGCATGTACCCTGACCAGGAATCTAACTGTGACCTCCTGGTTCTTAGGTCAACGTGCAGCCACCGAGCCATGCCTGCCAGGCAGAAATGTCTGTTGTTTTAAGCCCCACGGTATGTGGTCATTTGTTACAGCAGCCCCAGGAAATCCACACAAGTATTCTTCACAGTCCTGCAATTCAAATAGCACAGTTGCCAATTCCATAGCCCACCTGCCCTACTAGAAAAGCAAGAAGCCTTAAACCTGTCTCCCCTACATCTCTAGGGGGGGATCTTAGAGGGAAAAGAAGAAACCCATCCTGCCCACATGGATCCACACCATTCAAACAAGTCTCATGCGATACTTAGCAAACCAGCCTCTTGTGAAAACAAGAAAAAAATCAAATCTATGTTGTATCAAATTATATACAAATTATTTTAAAGTGTATAAATACTATGAGCCAGGTAAGAACTTTGGTGATACTTTAGTTGTCTCTAGGGGCTGGGGTACCCAAGACTATCCTGGGGAATGAGCCAGGTCCCACGGACAACCCATCCCCCTTAATCCCCTAATTGCTAATATGCTCAGGTTAAAATGAACACCAAGAATAGGTCTGATTGAATAGACATTTTTCTGAAAAAGACATTTCATTGCAGATGGCCAACATCACTAATCATTAGGGAAATGCCAATCAAAACCACAATGAGATACTACCTCATACCCAGTGGGATGGCTATTATAAAAACAAACAAACAAACAAACCCAAAACAGGAAATAACATGCTGATGAGAATGTGAAAAAAATGGAATCCTTGTGCACTATTGGTGGGAATATAAAATGGTGCCGCTGCTATGGGAAACAGTATGGAGGTTCCTCGAAAAGTTAAAAACGGAATTTTCATATTATCCAGGAATTCCACCTCTGTGTATATGCCCAAAAGAATTGAAATCAGGATCTCAAAGAGATGAGCCCTCCTAAGCTTTATTGCAGCATTATTCACAATAGCCAAGATAGAAAATAACCTAAATATCATCGACAGATAAATGAAGAAAATGTGCTATATATATAAAATAACATACTACTCAGCCTTAAAACGAAGGTAATTCTATAATATGTGATAGCTTGGGTGAACTTTGAGGACATTATGCTAAGTGAATAAGCCAGTCACAGAAAGACAAGTACTGCACAATTTTACTTATCTAAGGTATCTAAAATAGTCAAATTCAACAACAACAACAAAAAATAGTCCAATTCACAGAATCAAAGAGTTACCAGGGGCTAGGGGAGGAGGAAATGGGGAGTTGCTAATCAGTGGGCAGAAAGTCTCAGTTAAGCAAGAGCAATAAGTTCTAGCAATTCGCTGAACAGCATTGTACCCATAGCCAACGATATTGTAGTGTACACTTACATATTTGTTAAGAGGATAGATCTCATGTTCAGTATTCTTTCCACAATAACATAAACTTCAAAAAAGGAGACATTCTGACATTCAGAAAGTAGAATGTTGGGTGCCAGGGGCTGGGGGAGGAGGGAATTGGGGAGCAACTGCTTAGTAAATATAATAGAGTTTCAGTTCTACAAGATGAAAAGAATTCTGGGAGGTGGCAGCC
>NW_006295086.1:114457-118341 GCF_000327345.1 Myotis davidii
TTGCTCTGAGCTGCTGGGGCTGGTCTAAGAGACTTCACCTGTAGGGAAGCCAATCTCTCCTGCTGACCCCGGAGCTGTGGTGGGGCCCAAACAAGCCCCAGGGATAAAAGGGAGCTGCAGCTTGTAAAAGAGCACCCAGGTGTGTCAGCTCACTTGTTCCTACATTCTCTCCCTCACAAGACACTACATGCTGGCCACTGCTAAGCAGAACCTGCGTAAGAAGGAGCCCACCACCTAGTGTGAGAGACAGACCTAGGAGAGCATTGCCGAAGTGCCTTTGAGCTCTGCTGAGGGTAACCCCAGAGCAGGAAGCCTGGTCCAGAAGGCAATCCCTGAGCTGAGCTCTCAAGGCCGGAAGGAGTGAGTCAAGTGGACGGGGTGGGTGTCCTAAAAGACATTCCATGGCTCAGGGTGAGAATGATGAGGTGATGGCACAGAGCCAGCATGCTGTGGCAATTATGACAAATGTCATGGTGAGTGTGAAGCAAGATTGGGAGCAAAGTCCTGGCTGGGTGACTCAGTTGGTTGGAGCAACATCCTGTGCACCAAAAAGGTTATGGGTTCGATCCCCAGTCGGGGAGCATATGGGAGGCAACTGCAGGATCTCTCTCTCTCTCTGTCCCCCTTCCCCTCTCTCTAAAAACAAACAAATAAAAAACAACAACAAAACAAACCACATCCTTGACTTAGGATTGTAAAAGATAATAAAAAGATTGGGAGCAAAATGGAGAGCATGCAAGGTTAAGAAGTTACTTGAGGAAATGGGGTAGCCCTTGGAAGTTGTAAGCCGGGGTGAGTGTTAAGATAAAAAAGATCACTCTGGCTGCGGTATGGAGAAGGCATTTTAGCCAAGTCTAAGGCGCCAGGCATGCTAGGTAGGTGGAATGATAAGAGCAAATCAGAGAAAAGAACTAATATTGCCTGAAAACCTGTATCCAGTCAGGGAGACAGTACTGGTCTCATTCAACAGAGGACAAACTGAGACTCAGAGAGGTCAAGCGACTTGCCTAAAGTCACACAGCTGGTGCACAGTCAGACAGAACGTGTAGTTGTTTCTTGTCAGTCTGCCACCTACAGATTGACTGGGAAGTAGGATGTGGAGGGACACGAAATAAGAAAGACTAGCAGGGGCAAAACTGGGCAGGAGGCTCAGATGCTAGGCTGAGTCTGGACTTGACTCTGTACCCAGGGGAACCACTGAAGGTGTAAAAGTATGGGGGTGACCTGACCAGAGCTGTTCACTGGGAAGATTAACCTGATAGAACCGGGTAGACTAAACAGGTAAGAAGCAGGAAACAGGGGGATTACTCACCAGTTTTTCAACTAAGATTTATTGAGCACCTAGTATGTGTCCCCTCTCACTGTTGCAGGTACTGGTGTGCTGGTAGTGAACAAAGGTTCCTGCCTTCAAAGAGCTAACCTTCTGCTGGATGGGCAATAAAGACAAAATAAATAAGTAAAAGGTACCGTAGGTTAGAAGGTGATAAGCACTGTGGGGAAAAAAGTAGAGCAAGATGTGGGGCTTGGGTGTGCTGGGGACTTCTGGGCTAAATAAGGAGCTTAGGGTCGCTCACTGAGACGGTAATAGCGAAGCAAAGTCTGGGGGGTGGGGGGGAGAAGTGGACCAAGCAGGCAGAAGTGACTGTTGTAGCAAAAGTTCTAAGGTAGGGGTGTGCCTGTGCTTTTGAGGCCCAATAAGGAAGCCAGTGTCCCAGGGCTGGGGGGAGGAGGGGGTGTGTCATGCCAGGCCTTGCAGACCAAGGTGAGAACTTGGACTTAGACTAGTTGGGAGGCTGATGCTGAAGGCCCACATTGGGAGTGGAGCAGCAGAGGTGGAAAAGAAGAAAAGAAATAAATGGCACTTAAGGGTAGAACTTAGAAGCTGGTTAATGTGAAGGGGACAGAAAAAAAAAGGAATCATATATAACCTGACCAAAAGGTCTGGACCCAGTTCATGTTCAAAGCGGAAGAGGGCAAAGGACAGGTGTGTAAACATTCTCATTTAAGGAATGCTAATAAACCCCAGGTCTTTCTCAGTCTGAAAAACTTTTGCTCTGGGCCCAGCCTCCCTAAATACTGCCCCAATGTCCAGAGGGGAAGCAGGTAAGGGCTCAAAGCTACGTGGAGCCCTAGAGCTCTTAACCCAGGGCTGGTTGAGGAGGGTGGACCCCGCACTTGCAGCTCCTCCGCTACAGCTCCCTTTGCATACACCCGCCCCCTTATACACCTCCAAGCATGCCTCACACTTCTGAAACTCCTCTGCGACTTGACTCAGGAGAATGTCTCCCCTGGAATGCTCCTCCCTATCTGCCTTCAAGTGTCTGGGTGTCAAAAAGTGTACTGTGATGCCCTCTCCCTCTCATGCTCGCTCATATCTCCTTCATTCCCAAGTCCATTCCCAGGCCCCCAACCACCTTCCTGGGCTGCTTTAGCCAGGGAAGTGATTCTCACTCGGAACCTGGTCTGGGTGTGTGTGTGTGTGTGTGTGTGTGTAAGGGGGGGGCGGGGGGCGGGATACTCTCAAGAGGACACCTTCAAAGAAAGCCTCAACTGGATTCGGCTTCTAAGCCCCAGTCGTTCGAGCCTGTGCGACAATGCTCGGCAGTCCCTTCCCTTCTTTGGGTCTCCTCGTGAATAACCTGCACTCCAACACATAAGGTGTGAGGCCCTCGGACCCTAATTCAGTCTTAGGCAGTGGTTCTCAATCTCCTGGCCCTTTAAATACAGTTCCTCATGTTGTGACCCACCCATAAAATTATTTTCGTTGCTACTTCATAACTGAATGTTTCTACTGTTATGAATCGTCCTGTAAATATCTGATATGCAGGATGGTCTTAGGCGGCCCCTGTGAAAGGGTCGTTCGACCGCCAAAGGGGTCGCGACCCACAGGTTGAGAACCGCTGGTTAGGCCAGACTATAAAGCCCGGACCTGGACCGCCCCACCCAGCCTCTTGCCTTCCCGCCCAGTCGCCAACACAAGGCAGCCTCCAAGGGAGAGGTCGCGACCCTTACCTGTCCGTAAACGTCCCCCTTGAAAGTTTCAGCACGGCTGCAGCCGGCACCTACAGAGCTGCGGTCGCTGGCCGCCACCCTTTTCTTGCAGCCCGCGTGAGCAAAGAACAGGCGGAGGCTCCTTTAAGACCGGGACCTGCTTGGCTAGGCCCGGGTTCACCCAATCTACGCAGGGGGCGTGGCCCTGCCCGATGAGGTCCCGGATGCGCCAGGAGTGCAGCTCCTAGACTTGGACGGGGCCTTTGTCGGTTGGTCCCGCCCATTCAAGCTCTACGCCAATGGTGAGCGGCGGTGGCGAGCGCGTCACAATGGGGAGCGGGGCTGCGCGCGTGGCACGACGGGAACTATGCCCAGTTAGGGAGCGTACATTGGCTACCTCACAAGCGGGAGCGGGAGACGGTTGGACATGGTGAGTGCCGCCCTTTGCCGCGCCCCTTTTCTAGAGGCCCGGCCCTTAACCTGGTCTAGGCCTTCCCTCTGTCCTTTCCGTGCGGTTCTTGGCTTCAGCATGTCTCTCCTTACTCTGTTATCTTTCTTCGAAGGATCCGAAGAAACCCCAGCTTCCTCGCGGGGCCTTTTCGCTGCCTCCTCTTAACCCGCAGCCGGCCCGCAGCCGCCCCCCGGCCATGCGTGGCCCTCTGGCCAAACTGTTCCAGGCCAAAGAAGACTCGGAACCTCCGAAGGTCTGACCCCTCTTAGACCCACAGTGTTTGGGGGGAGGTTTATGATATTTGCTAACGCTCATTTTGAAATTTAAATGTAGGGCCATTCGGGAGACGCTCTGACCTGCTTGGGGAAGGCAGTGAGAGATATGCCGAATGGATTGAGTTTTATTATTTGATATTGACAGAATGTACATCTTAATAATATTT
>NW_006295086.1:118743-120500 GCF_000327345.1 Myotis davidii
GAGCTCAAGGCAAGATCTGTACATTCCGGCTCTGCCTCCTTTCCTTTCCTATGCCTCTTTGTCTTCTTTCCTTGTCACCACTCTACTCCCATTGTCCTCTTCTCCCTGGAAAAAGTAACAAGGGAAGAATACATTGTGCTCTTCTCCTATCTTTACTTCAAGTGTGATTCAGTAAAATGAGTGCAGATGCTGGCTTAATGCTCCCAACACTGTCATTTTTGCTCTTGCTATATTTACATGTGTATATTGAGATACTCCTGTTTTCATTGTAGGTGGTGATGAGAGCAATGGGCTTTGAACTAAAGAAAGAAGAGCTTATGAAGATGATAAATGAAGTGGATCCTGAAGGTACAGGAAAAATGAATTTCAATGACTTCTTGAATTTGATGACTCAAAAAATGGTAAGTTAGCTCTTCAAGACCACAATGTCACAAGAAAAGTCATGTTACCCTCTGTAGTGAAGGTACTACTGCTGTCACTTTTTTTGCTATTGTCTTTCATTAACTGGTATATCAATATGATAACCACAAGCAATAAAGCCTATAAACACCAACAATATTACAGTATCTCACATTTTGACAAGGTGCAGTCCCTATATTTCCCCTAATTTTAACTGCACCCCTCTGCTACTGTATTTTAAAAACAAATCCAGTTTTTCTTTGGTTTGTATAGAAAGAATGCGGTAAGTGCAGTGCCTTATTAAGTTCCTTTTGAGCTTCTAGGGTTTGTAATGTCATTGAGTTTGTCCTCTTTTTCTACCCTGAATGATGTTTGATCTCCTAGGACCTATGTCACAAAGGCTGTCACCAAGACCAAGCAATGATGTAGGGGAGGGCAGAGGGGTTATACAGTAATGAATAACTGCAGTGTTTCATTACTCATGTATTTTATGTTCTACTTGTTAAGTTCGGGAAAGATTCCAAAGAAGACATCCTGAAAGCTTTCAAGTTCTTTGATGATGATGAAACTGGGACCATATCGTTTGACAATCTCAAACGCGTATCCAAGGAGTTGGGTGAGGACATGACTGATGAAGAGCTTCAGGTTTGTAATGCACCCGCCTGGAACCCAGAATTCCTGGTTAGAGCTCTGGGTGACTCTTCTGAGTTACATTTTGTCTGATGTGAGCACCACTTTGAAGGAAAACTAGTGTTTTTTCTTGTCCCTCTGTTGACCACTTAATTTCCCTTTTGTAGTGTGACAAACCTGTGCACCCTGCTCTCAGAAAAATACACACATGGACAGTTTTACTTTCAGTGTTAGGCTTTAGGAATCCACTCGAGCTCCCTTCTAGGTGATATATATGACAAAGTATGACTTCGATTTCAGATAACTTTTCAGGAACCTTGGACAGTTGTCTATTCATGTAGTATTAGAAAAGCCTGTTGCTTGGTCACATTTTAGCTTCATTATGAATTAATCTAACCTGAATCCTTACTTCTTGCAGGATATGATTGATAAAGCTGCTTGTAGTGGAGAAGGGGGAGTCAATGAGGAAGATTTCCTGCGTATCATGAAAAGGACCAGCCTTAATTAAGAGTATTCTCTCCTGTTGCAAGCACACACAGCTAGTTTTAGTGCCTGTTATTGTGTGAAACCTGGTTTCTGAGAACAAGCGTTTTTTCCCCACTAACCTCCCTATATACCTTTAGTAACAACCTCACATCCATTTTCAACTTTTGTAAGTGTTTTTTGACTATTGTTCTTTGTGAGGTGACCTGCTGCTTTCTTTAATTCTCCAAAAAAGAACAAGAGAA
>NW_006295086.1:122400-123212 GCF_000327345.1 Myotis davidii
CTCTAGAACAAATATATATTGTGACATTTATGCATTTCAGTTCTCTATTATGTTTTGAAACTTATTTGCTATTTTTTCATATTACTTCATATTATTATTATTTTTAACAACTTCTTAGTGATTTATTCCTCAGTACTTCAACTGTTCTTTTATTTTTCTCTTTCTGTGCCAAGCTTGTTTGGACCAAGTTAATGGCCTTTTAGGCTTCCTCCACATGAATAGGAGTTCACTTTTTTAATAATAAGAATTATATGTCATGGCGGGGCGGGGGGGCATCAGGGTTTTAGAGATGTTTAGGTGGGGCATGGCCAAAGAAAGGTTGGGAACCACTGTTGTAGAGTGAGTGGAGGGTGATGGTGAGGGAAGGGAGCAGAGGTCATTTCATGTGGGACTGGACAAGAGATGTCGGGGAGATGGGGGACAGAAAAAATAGAAGAGGTTAGTTTCTGTGCAGCTGGACCAGGGAGTTGTAAGGGGAGTAGTTGGGTAAAATCTTGATGTGTGTGTGTGGGGGGGGGAGGAGGGCGGGTGAATAGGGAGGGAAAGGCAGGGTAGAGAGCTCATGGGGATTGTTTACAGAGCTGAAGGGGGTGGATGTGATGAGCACAGAGGGAGAGGGAATAGGGGTGAGCACTTGTGGGTAGACTAGAGAGATGTAGGGGGTGTAGGGTGGAGTGAGGTGGGAAGGTAGCAGCGTTCAGTTCAATAGGGATGGATCAGCAAGATATTGGAGAGTGAGATGGGACTGGGAAGTAGAGGGACTGAAGTCATCTATGTGAGCAGAAAAGAGTGATTGGGGGGAGGGGGAGGAA
>NW_006295087.1:0-2733 GCF_000327345.1 Myotis davidii
AATGGAAGAACTGCTGTGCTGGAGACACCCTTAGGGGGAAGGACTTGCTTCAGTGGGGTTTTGTTGCTCACTGAGTCTGCTTCTTGAGTGTGTCCCTTATGGATGTGAGGAGTTGAAATCTGGTATCTGACCAGGAGTACCCTGGCTCCTGGATCTCCAAGTCAACCACTGTGTGAGTCCACCCAGCAGGAGCTACAGCGATATCAGCAGATTTCTCCTCTTTGTTTGGGACTTGGAAGTTTTGGAGCTCTCTGACCCAGCTGCAGTTTGTTAGATTAGGCTGCAAAAGCAGAGGTGATTTCCTTGTGCTGCTGCACATAGCTTGGGAGGGGATGTAAATTGAGTGGGGAGGGGTCTGAGAGAATCACCGGGGTGGAGCAAACAACAATGGCTGTCATCAGCATCTCTGTGACTCTGCACCTCTGCGTCCCCGAGACCCATGTCCCCACAGCAACAATGATCCCTGCAAGCAGCTCTGCGAGAAAGCCACCCTTGCTTTCTGACCTGCCGCAAGACAGTCCAGTTTCTTCCCGTAGGAGTCACCTTTGTACCTCTGTTCTTGGCATCTCTGCATCTCCTACCTGGTCTCAATGCGCTTCTTTCTTTCCTTTTAGTTGTAGAACTTCCACTTGGCCAGCTTTCCTGTGGTTCTGGATGATAGCTGTTTTGTCTTATACTTGTAGTTTCAATGTTGTTGTGGGGGGCAGCACGCACAGGTTTATACCTTATGCTGCCATTTTGGTTCTCCTCGAGGACACTTCCTATTATTGTCCACACTGTGTCTGTTGGACCCCCTTATGGCCAATGGCAGGTGTCGTCTCATAGGCTTTACTGTTGTAGCTTTTGTGTGTCTGTGAATATTTCAATACAAGAGACCTTATGATGGCTGGTCTGTAACCTCTGTCACTTCTGGGTAGAAGCAGATAAGGGCAGTTGCACTGTCTGAAATGCCCTTTTCTCCGCTGCCATGGTGGGCGCAGCAGCATTGGTACTTACAACATGTTGTGTAACCCCGGAATTCCTGAAACCTGAGCAAATGCAGGGTAAATAGCTGCTCTTGAAGATCACTTGGATGGATCTACCTGAATCTTGAGTGAGATTTTGAGGTTGTCACTGCAGCTTGTGTAGCCCATGTTTACTGCATAAATTTTGAATATTAACCTACTTGACTTTCAGTTACCTAAGCAATATAGTCTCTCTCAGGCTGCCTGACTCAAACAACCTTGACTCACAAGGGACTCACAAGGGCCCTCCCTACCTAAGCAAAATGGTACTTTTCATATTTGTTTCATAAGAAGACGGTGAAAAAATGAAAGAGTTGAGTGAAGGAAATCCTGAATTCCTCTTTGTAAGCCTGTTTGTAGAGTAGAATAAAGTGTTTTCAAGACATTTCTAGGCCCATTGACCTGAGGAAATAGCAGTGTGACCCCACTGCCAGCCTCTGCACTTTTATTAATTTCCTGAATGCTTCATTTCACATGCAAGTGACTTGGATCAGGCCAAGGTCAAAGGTCATATAACAACTTCAGGCCAAGGGAATGCGTTCTGTGATCAGAAGGCTGGATCAGGGTAGGAAGGGGAGGATAAAAATGTTTCTGGGTTTTGAGCAAGCCCAGGATGCCTGGCCCTGGCCACATAGGGCCTGAGAGCATAGAAAGAGGATGAGAGGGATGTGACTTCTCCAAAGACTCAGTTCCAAAAAAGAGTGAGGCTAGAGGACCTCATCAAGAGGTCTTATGATGCAATAAACAACTTAGAACAGTCAGAAAAATTACTTAAAGTACAATGAGAATGGAGTTGGTAATCTTATGTCAAAAGGTTTTATAAAATGAACATAATTATGATAGTGTGTTACTAACACAGGAACAAATGGGCCAAATGTAAAGGTCACCAAAACCAGGCCCAAGTATGTCTATACATATACGTCCTATATGCATGATAAGAATAGATTACCATGGTTATGGGAAAATAATGAATGGTTCAATTAATAATTCTCAGTTAAATGGTTAAGCATTTAGAGGAAAAATAAAATCTGATTTTTTAAACTTACTTATAAAATTAAAAATCTGGATTAAAATATAAAACTTCCCTGTCAAAAAGGAAAGCACTGTAAAATTGAAATTGAAATGCACATCTATTTGCAAAGTATATAACAGATAAATCAACAAGAAAATGATGACTATAAATGTCTGTGCCATAAATAAAGCACTGTAAGATTAAAATTGAAATGCTCATTTATTTGCAAAGTATATAACAGACAAATCAACAAGAAAATGGTGAATATCAAAGTAGGAATGAGAAGAGAAAATTCATGAAATAAGATATACTGATGGCCAATAGTAATGAAACATGAAAAATGTAAACTCTTAGTAATAATTAAAGAAACTCAAATTGAATGGCAATAAGCATCCAAAAATTTATGGACTAGAGTTCAAGCTATACTCAGAAGAAAATGTACTTTACTTTCATTATTAAAAATGACAAAATAGGTAAAACGGAGAAACTAAGATGGCAGCATAGGTAAACACCGGGAAATTACTGCCTCCCACAATAACTTCAAAAATACAACAAAAAGACAAAACGGATATCATCCCGAACTACAGGAAGGCTGGCTGACTGGAAATTCTACAACTAGAAGGAAAGAAAAGCACACTGAGAGCCAGAGGAGCTGCTGAAGTAAAGTGCAGAGGTACGGAGGTTCGTGCACGGAAAGGGGCTGGCACCTGAGGACAC
>NW_006295088.1:0-1506 GCF_000327345.1 Myotis davidii
CTTTGTTTACCTTCTGTATTTGAAACTTTGTGGAGAGTCCAGCTCTGAGATCCTGGCTGGTTGAAAGCAGGTTTCTGGGTTTTGTTTAGCTTCTATATTTGCAACAATGTTTCTTAGAGAGCAGCTCAGAGCCCAGCAGCGGCAGGCGGGGAACCTTGGCTTACTCAGTCACTGGAGCAAGCAAGCCTCCTGTTCACGTCAGTTGCCTGGCTGCCGGCCGCCATCTTGGTTGGCAGTTAATTTGCATATCGCTCTGATTAGCCAATGGGAAGGGTAGCGAAGTTACGGCTAATTACCATGTTTCTCTTTTATTAGATAGGATGGTAGCTATTATGGCAGGTATGAGGTGGTACCTCATTGACACTTTAATTTACAACTCTCTAATGATTAGTGATGTTGACATTTTTTCATGTCACTTGGCCATTTGTAGGTCCTTTTTGGATAAGTGTCTATTTAGGTCTTCTGCCCAGTTTTTGTGTGTTTTTTTTTTATTTAAAATGCGAGAGCACCAGGTATCCTGAGGGAAACTTTGGAGTTCTGCCCACTTTTTGATTGGATTGTTTGTCTTTCTTTTATTGAGTTGTATGAATATTTTACATATTTTGGACATGAACCCCTTATCAAATGTATCATTGGCAAATATATTCTCCCATGCAGTGGGTTCCCTTTTCATTTTGATGCTGATTTCTTTTGCTGTACAGAAGCTTTTTATTCTGATGTAGTCTCAATTGTTTAATTTTTCCTTGGTTTCTCTTGTACTAGGCATTGTGTCAGTGAAAGATTTGCTACCTGAGATGTCTGACATTTTGCTGCCTATGCTTCTTTCAAGGATTTTTTATAATTTCACTAGAGGCTCAGTGCACAAATCCGTGCACGGGCGGGGTCTGTCTAACCTGCCCTGATCAGGCCAATCACGCCGGGTGGGCTGGGGAGGGAGAGGCCGCGGGTGGTTGGCGGGCCAGCCCTGCCCCTGATCGGTGGGAGAGGGGCCACCATGGGTTGGCCCAGCTGGGGGGAGGGGCTGTGACTAGTTGGCCAGCCAGCCCCACTCCCTGGTCAAACTCCTGGTTGCACTCCTGGTTGAGGGGGACAATTTGCATATTAGCCCTTTATTATATGGGAGTTGCATCAGTACAGGAGATAAAAGGAAAGCAACTACATACCCACATTAGCCAAGAGGTGGAAGCAATCTAAATGTCCAAAGATGGATGAATGGGTAAACAAAATGTGGTATAAACACACAAAGGAATATTATTCAGACTTACAAAAGGAAGAGAATCCTGTCACATGCTGCAACATCGATGAACCTTGAGGGTGTTATGATAAGTAAAATAAGCCACCACAAAAAGATAAATATTATATGATTCCACTTATAGTAGTCAAATTCATATAGTAGTCATATAATAGTCAATCACCAAGTAGAATGGTGGTTTCTAGGGGTCAGGGGATAGGGAAAAGCAGGAATTGTTTAATGGGTATAGAGTTTCAGATATGCCAGATGAAGAA
>NW_006295088.1:2729-4181 GCF_000327345.1 Myotis davidii
TTATTGATTTTTTACAGAGAGGAAGGGAGAGGAATAGAGAGTTAGAAACATCGATGAGAGAGAAACAACGATCAGCTGCCTCCTGCACACTCCCCACTGGGGATGTGCCCTCAACCAAGGTACATGCCCTTGACCAGAATCGAACCTGGGACCCTTGAGTCCGTAGGCCAACGCTCTATCCATTGAGCCAAACCAGTCAGGGCAATAGTTTCATTTTTTACATATCCAATTATCCTACCATTTATTGAAAAAACTGCCTTCCATTGATCCATATGCCTGTACTTGTGCAGTACCAGGTTGTTTTGATTACAGTGGCTTTGTAGTATAACTTGATATCTGGTATTATGATCCCTCCAGCTTCATTCTCAAGATTGCTACACCTATTTGGGGTCTTTTTTGGTTCCGTATGAATTTTTGGAGTATTTGTTCTAGATCTGTGAAATATGCCATTGGTATTTTAATAGGGATTGCATTGAATTTAAGGTTGCTTTGGGTAGTATGGACATTTTAATGAACATGGTATATTCTTCCAGTTGTTTATATATCTTCTTTGATATTTTACAATATTCTATAGTTTTACAACTACAGGTTTTTTACCTTCTTGGTTATTTTTATCCCTAAGTATTTTAATTTTTTGTTGTTGTTGCAATGATCAATGGGATTACTTTTTAATTTTTTTCTGAGAGTTCATTATTGGTGTATAAAAATGATATTGATTTCTGGGTAATTTTGTATCCTGGTACATTGCTGAATTTATTTGTTAAAGCTAGTAGCTTTTTGGTGGAATCTTTAGGTTTTTTTATGTACAATATCATGTCATCTGTGAATAATGACAGTTTCACATACTTCTTTCCAACTTGGATGCCTTTTTCTATTCTCTGATTGCTGTGGCTAGGACTTCTAGTACTATCCTATCTAATAAAAGAGATACATGGTAATTAGCTGTACATCTGCTACCCTTCCCATTGGCTAATTAACATGATATGCAAATTAACTGCCAACAAAGATGGTGGCTAATTTGCATACATAGGCTCCAAGTGGCAGAGTGGAGCCTGGTGACCACGCAGGCGTTCTGCCTCAACCCGATGGTGGAGGGCCTCTGGGCCTGCTTGGTCAATGCTGCCGGGGGGATGGAGGAGCAGAGACACAGCCCACAGCGGGACCAGCACCCAGAAATCCCAAGCCCCACCTGGCAGCGGGGTTGGGAGAGCAGAGACACAGCCTGCAGGGGGCCGGCACCCAGCAGTCCCAAGCCCTGCCTTGGCGCTGGGGTTGGGGCAGCAAAGGCACAGTCCGCAGAGGGGCCAGCAGAGGGGCCCGCACCCAGCCTCCCCAAGCCCCTCCTGAGCGCTGGGGTTGGGGGAGCAGAGACACAGCCCACAGGGGGGCCGGCACCCAGCAGCCCCAAGCCCCACAGCCGCAGCGGGGCTGGAGCCACTGGGGGCAGAGGAG
>NW_006295088.1:6793-8270 GCF_000327345.1 Myotis davidii
AGGGGAGCTGTTATGGGGCGATCAGGCTGGCAGGCTGAGAGCACTTAGGGGCAATCAGGCAGGCACGCAGGTGAGTGGTTAGGAGACAGTGGTCCAGGATTGTGAAAGGGATGTCCAACTGCCGGTTTAGACCCGATCCCGGCAGTCGGACATCCTGGGATCAGGCCTAAACCAGTAGTCGACATCCCCCAAAGGGTCCGAGATTGGAGAAGGTGCAGGCTGAGCTGAGGGACACCCTCCTCCTGTGCACGAATTTCGTGCACCAGGCCTAGTCCTATATAATAAAAGCCTAATATGCAAATTGACCATACAGCGGAATGATTGGTGAAATAACTGGTTGCTATAATGCACACTGATCACCAGGAGGCAGACGCTCAATGCAGGAGCTGCCCCCAGGCCCCAGGCCAGCCATGGGGGTGCCAGTGGGGGAAGCCCTGGTCACCCTGCCAGTTGCTGCCCCACAGAGGGAGGTGACCAGTGGGGTGATCAGGGGATGAGGCTAGTCGGTGAGTGGGCCAGCATTGCCCCTCTCGATTGCCCCACTGGTCACTTCCCACAGAGGGAGGCGACTGGTGGCAGCTGGCAAGTGGGCAGCACCAGGCCGGCCAAGGCAGTGCCAGTGGGAGCCCCCTCACCCCTCGATTGCCCTGCTGGTCGCCCCACAGATCGGCCCTGATTGCCGGCCAGGTCTAGATACCCTACCCTTGCACGAATTTTGTCCACTGGGCCTCTAGTGTTGAATAAAAGTGGTGAAAGCAAACAACCCTGTCTTGTTCCTGTTTTAGGGGAAACGGTTTTAGTCTTTGCCCATTGAATATGATGTTGGCTGTAGATTTGTCATGTATGGTCTTTATTATGTTGAGGTATGATCTCTCTATTACCACATTGCTGAGAGTTTTTGTCAAAAATGCATGCTGGATTTTGTTGAATGCTTTTTCTGTATCTATTGATATGATCCTGTGGTTTTTGTCTTTCGATTTGTTAATGTGATGTATCATATATATTGATTTGTAAATATTGTACCAGCCTTGCATGCCTGGAATAAATCCTACTTGGTATGATCTTTTTAATATATTGCTGGATCTGGTTTGCTAATATTTTGTTGAGGATTTTAGCATCTATGTTCATATTGGCCTGTAGTTATCTTTCTTTGTAGTGTCTTCACCTGCTTTTGGAATTAGGATAATTCTGGTCTCATTAAAAAAGCTTGGAAGTGTTCCTTCCTCTTGGATTTTTTGGAATAGTTTGATGAGGATAGGTATTAATTCTTTGAATATTTGGTAAAACTCCCCCGTGAAGCCATCTAGAACAGGGCTTTTGTTTGCTGGGAGGTTTTTTGTTTGTTTGTTTGTTTTATTTTTTATTACTGCTTCAATTTCATCAATAGTTATTGGCCTATTCAGGTTTTCTGATTCTTCCTGATTCAATTTTGGAAGGCTGTATTTTTCTAGGAATTTGTCCATCTCATCCAGGTTGT
>NW_006295088.1:8364-9833 GCF_000327345.1 Myotis davidii
TTGATTTTTTACAGAGAGGAAGGGAGAAGGATAGAGAGTTAGAAACATCGATGAGAGAGAAACATTGATCAGCTGCCTCCTGCACACTCCCCACTGGGGATGTGCCCGCAACCAAGGTACATGCCCTTGACCGGAATCGAACCTGGGACCCTTCAGTCCGCAGGCCGACGCTCTATCCACTGAGACAAACCGGTTCGGCTCTTCCTTCTAATTACTCTGGAGTTTCTTCTTGTCCTCAAACAAAGTAGAAACAGACTCATAAATACAAAGAACAGACTTACAGCTGTCAGTGGGGAGATGGGTTGGGGGCTGGATGAAAAAGATGAAGGAATTAACAACAACAACAAAAAACTGTCACGGACAGACAACAGTATGGTGATTACCAGAGTAAAATGGGAGTGGGGGGAGGTAGAAGAGGGTAAAGGGGCATGAATGGCGATGAAAGGAGACTTGATTTGGGGTGCTAAACACAATATGATATACAGATGATATATTATAGAATTGTATACCTGAAACCTATAATTTTATTAACCAATGTCACCCCAATAAATTCAATAAGTGATTAAATTTTTAAAAATTAAAATAAATATTAATTTAAATTAATAATTATAAGCAGAATATTTTATGCCTCCTAGATAACTGAATGTCTGCAACCTATTGATCCAGTAAAAAGAGACCACTAAAATGTTTTCAGTGACTAAGTCTACAGATATAATTTATACCTTTACATGGTTACAGTTTAAAACTTTAAATATTTTTTATTGTGAGTAATTTTAAGATGTAATTTTAAGAAAGGCCTATAACATGGAATTCGAGTTCAAGACTCACATTATTTGCTGACAAATTAGTATTTGGGCCTCAAAGTATATGAAAAATTTTCACTAAATTTTCTATACATTTCATGGCTGCAGTTTATTGAGCATCATTCAATATTTGATGTAGACATTTGACACTGATCACTTTATCCATATTTTTCTTTGAACTTTTAAAGCTTGCAATCTCAGTAGCAAAAATTGAAAATTGATTTTAATTTTTATCATCTCTATTTGTTTCCTTAAACAAAAATGTAGTGATCCTAAAGGCTTTGGTGTCTAGCATCATTCTTTAACTCAATGTTTTTAAATTAAAAATAATATTTTAGAGAACCGAAGATGGCGGCATAGGTTAACACCAGAGATTGCTGCCTTGAACAACCAATTCAAATTAAGCTTGATCCAGGGAAAGGACAACATCCAGAGCCACGGGAGGGCTGGCTGAGTGGAAATTCTACAACTAGGAGTAAAGAGACTATCATATCCAGACTCAGAGGAGCCGCAGTGCTGAAGCGAAATTCTCAGGTGCGGGGTGCGTGCGGAGGGGGGCTAGCGGCGCGGCGCGGAGGGCGCGATTGTTTACAATCGGGAGGGAGCGTCAGACTCTGAGCCCCAGATCCGGGCGAGTCGCTAGGGACGCAGACTCAAACGGGAGGA
>NW_006295088.1:10963-14862 GCF_000327345.1 Myotis davidii
ATTAATTGGACTGTCGGGCTTTGGAGGGAGGGTAGAGGAGGGTGGGGGTAAAGGGGAAAGAGCAACCAAAGGACTTACATGCAGGCATAGAGGCCTAACCAATGGACACGGACAATGGGGGGGTGGAGGGGGGGTTGGAGGGTGATGTGGGGCCAGGGACACATATGTAAAATTATAATCAATAAAAAATATATTAAAAAAATAATATTTTAGATATATTGAGTTAAATAAAATATGATATTAAAAACAAAAGAAATGAACTTAATTTAGAACCTACTTTAATATATGGCTACTTCATTTTCCCAATTTATGGAGGTATAATTAACAAATAGAAATTATATATATTTAAGGTATACACTATGGTGTTTTGATATACGTATACATCGTGAAATGATTACCTACCAATCAAGCTAATTCACATATCCATCACCTCATATAGTTACTATTTTCTTTTGTTTGTGGTGAGAGCACTTAAGATCTACTCTCTTAGCAAGTTTCAATAATGCAATACGGTATTGCAACCTATAGTGATTATGTTGTAAATGAGATCTCCAGAACTTATGCATCCTACATAACTGAAAAGTTTGTACCCTTTGACCAACAACATTTCCCCAACCCCATCCTTAGCAACTACTAATCTATTCTCTGCTTTTTATGAGTTTGACGTTTTAAGATTCCACATATAAGTGAGATAATGCAGTATTTGTCCTTTTCTGTTTAGCTTATTTCACTTAAAATGTCCTCCAGGTTCATCCATGTTGTTGCAATGGTATGATTTCCTTCTTTTTAAGACTGAATATTATATATGTATATATAATATTCTTTGTCCATTCATTTATCAACAGACACTTAGGTTGCTCCCATATCTTGGCTATTGTGAATACTACAGCAATGAACGTGGAAGAGCCGGTATGTTTTCAAGACCCTGGTTGCAATTCTTTTAGATATATACCCCAAAGTGACATTGCTTAATTTCCTTTTCAAATTGTTATTGACAGTGTATAGAAATGCAACTGATATTTGTTTGTTGATTTTGTATCCTACATCTTTGCTAAAATCATTTATTAGTTTTAGTAGGTTTACATGGGGAATTTTTAAGGTTTTCTACATATAAGATCATGTCAATTGTGAGCAGAGGTCATTTTATTTCTTCCTTTCCTATTTGGATGTCTTTTCTTTCTTGTACTTGTCAAATGCTCTGTCTAGAACTTTCAGTATATTTTGAATAGCAAAGTGAGAGGGGACATCAGATACTTTGATCTTAGAGGAAAAGCTCTAAGTATTTCACCATTGTGTATTGGTATGTTAGTTGTGGGTTTTTCATACATAGCTTTTATTGCCTTCAGGTAGTTTCCTTCTATTTCTAGTTTGCTGGGTGTTTTCATCATGGAAGACTGTGAATTTTTTTATTTTTTTCTTTATTAATGTATTACATATGTGTCCTTATCCCCCCATTGCCCCCCCCACTCACACCCTCACCCCTGCCCCCGTGTCTGTGTCCATTGGTTAGGTGAATTGAATATTTTTAATGCTTTGTCTGCATCTATTGAGATGATCATGTGCTTTTGTCCTTCATTCTGTTAATGTAGTATATTACAGTGATTTTCATATATTGAACCATCTTTTATTTCCAGGTATAAATTCAACTTGGTCATGGTGTATAATCCTTTTAATGTGCTGCTGAATTCGGTTTGCTAGGATTTCATTGAGCATTTTTGCATTAATATTCACCAAATATATTAGTATGTAATTCTGTGTCTTTGCTTGGTTTTGGTATCAGAGTAGTATTGGCCTTACAAAATGAGTTTGCAAGTGTTTCCTCCTCCTTGATTTTTTAAAAGAATTTGAGAAATGGATTAATTATTTTTTAAATGTTTGGTAGAATTCCCAATAAAACCGACTGGTCTTTGGCTTGGGGGGGGGGGGGGCTTTTTTTTCCTAATTAAATGCAATTTTATTTTATTTTTTTAATAAGTTGTTACATATGTGTCCTTATCCCCACATTACCCCCCTATCCCTCCCACTCATGCCCGCACCCCCCTGTTGTCTGTGTCCATTAGTTAGGCCTACATGCTTGCATATAAGTTCTTTGGTTGATCTCTCTGCTTGGGAGGCTTTTTATTACAATTATAACCTAATTACTAGTTATAGTTCTGTTCATGTTTTTTTTTAAATTTCTACATGATTCAGTCTTGGTAGGTTGTAGGTTTCCAGGATATATTTCTTCTAGGATATTAAATTTGTTATTATATAATTGTTCATGTAGTTTCTTATAATCCTTTTATTGCTGTGACATCAACTGTCCCCTCTTTCATTTTCAATTTTAGGTATTTGAGTGTTCTCTCTTTTTTTTCTTAGTCTAGCTAAGGTTTGCCAATTTTATCAATGTTTTCATAAACCAACTTTTGGTTTCATTGATTTTTTTCCACTCTCTATTTCATAAATCTGTTTTAATCTTTATTATATATTTCCTTATGCTAATTTTGGACTTAGATTGATTTTTTCCTAATTCCCTAAGATGTAAAGTTAGGTTGGTGATTTGAGATCTTTCTACTTTTTTAATCTAAGCAATTACCACTATAAACTTTCCTGTTAGTATTGCTTTCTCTGAATTCCTTAAATTTTAGATTTTTAAAATCAGGTTTACTGAGCCCTAGCCAGTAAGGCTCAGTGGATAGAGTGTTGGCCTGCGGATTGAAGGGTCCTAGATTTGATACCAGTCAAGGGCACATGCCTGGGTTGTGGGCTCGATCCCGGTAGGGGGTGTCAGGAGGCAGTCAATCGATTATCTCTCATCATTCATGTTTCTGTCTCTCTCTCCCCCTTCCTTCCTCTCTGAAATAAAAATATATTTTAAACAAATAAAATAAAATAAACTTTTTATTGAGGTAGAATTAACAATTAAATTATATATATTTAAAATGTAAAATGTGATGACTTTACATATGTGTAATTTTTGAAATAATTATCAAAAACATGTTAATTATCACATTCATCACCTCATGTAATTATCTTTTTGTGTATGGTTAAGATTACTTAAGTCTACTCTATTAGCAAATTTCAAACATACAACACAGTATTATGATTGTAATCACCATCTGTATATATTAGTACAGTAGATCCTCAGAGATTATTCATCTATAACTGAAGGCTTATACCCTTTGATCAGTATGTCCTCATCTACCCCACTCCTAAGCCCCTGGTAACCACATTTCTACTCTTTGTTTCTATGAGGATTTTTCCCCCATTAGATTCATATATAAGTGAGACCATACAACATTTTACCTTCACTGTCTGACAAATCTCACTGAGCATAACGTCCTCTAGGCTCAACAGTGTTGTTGCAAATGGCAGTATGTCCTTTTTTTCTCAGGCTAAATAATATTCCCTTACACACACACACACACACACACACATATCTTCTATATACAGTCATACAGTAATAGACACTTGTTTTTGTTTAGTTTCATTGTTTATTTCTCTGCTGTTGTCATCCTTTGTGAATTAATGATTATTCATAGTGCTATGTATTGATTCCCTTCTCTTTATCTTTTTTGTGTCTACTGCAAGATTTTAACTAGTTATTGCTATGGTGCTTATATAAAACATCTTACAGTTTTAAGTATTTTAATCTGATAACATAACTCAATCGCATACAAACTGTACCCTTTTACTATCCCCAACTTTATGTTTTGATGACCTGATTTACTAATTTTTACATTGTGTATCCATTAACAAAATTTGTAGCTATAATTTTTTTTATTTTTTTATTTTATTAAATCTTTATTGTTCAGATTATTACATTTGTTCCTCTTTTTTTCCCTCATAGCTCCCCTCCACCCAGTTCCCACCCCATCCTCTGCCCTTACCCCCCACTGTCCTCATCCATAGGTGCACGA
>NW_006295088.1:15857-29122 GCF_000327345.1 Myotis davidii
AGTGGATCAACAGGGTGGAGCGAGCAGTTATGGCTGCTCTCAGTCCTTCCTTAGAGGCCCTGCTTCTCAGGGTCCTGGCAATTGCTGCAAGCACCTCCGAGAGAAAACTGCCCTCGAATTCCGACCAATGCCAGACAGTCCAGTTTCTCCCGTATGAGTCTGGGTCCCCAGAGACTCACCCAGAAATGGAGCTCAGAGCGTGAGACTCCCTCCCAATTGAAAATGACAACCGTGCCCCCAGCCGCCAGCCCGCTCCATGCGCACCTCTGCACCTTTGTGTCTTCCGCACTGCGCCTCCCTCTGAGTTCGGTATGCTGTTCTCTTTCTTTCTAGTTGAAGAATTTCCCCTCAGCCAGCCTTCCTGTGGTTCTGGGCGATGTCCGTTCCATCTTTTAGTTGTATTTTTGAAGTGGTTGTTCGAGGCAGCAAACTCTGGTGTTTACCTATGCCGCCATCTTGGTTTCACTATAATTATTTTAATATATTTTCCCTTTAACCTTTTCTTCTTAGATAGCAGATTTTTTTTCTTTCAACCCATTAAATATATCATATCATCCCATGTCCTTCTAGCCAGCAATGTTTTTGCTGAGAAATCTGCTGATAATTTCTTAATTTTTTCATTTATACTTTATATTCAATATTATTCTGTATTAGTATCAGTTATACAGCATGGTGGTTAGACAATCATATACTTTATAAGGTATTCCCCCCTGATATCTCCAGTACCCATCTGGCAGCATATGTAGTTATTATAATATTATTGACTATATTTCTTATGTTGTAATTTACATCTCCATATGGTATATATACAGCATAGGAAATATAGTCTGCTGATTATTTAATAGGAGCTCACTATGTGTGACAACTTGTTCTTCTCTTGTTGCTTTTAAGACTGCTCCTATGTCTATGACTTTTCTAAATGTTTTTATTTATTTTAGAGAGGAGGGGAGAGGGATAAAAACGTCGACGAGAAAGAAACATCAGTCAGCTGCCTCCTGTATGCCCCCTACTGAGGACCGAGCCTACAACCCTGGCACGTGTCCCAACCAGGAATCAAACCTGTGACCTCTGGGTTCATGGGTTGATGCTAAACCACTGAAACACAACAGCAGGGCTCTTTGTCTGTGACTTTTGACAATTTGATTAAATGTGTCTTGGTGTAGGTCTTTTTATATTTTTCCTAGTTGGGGTTTTTGAGCTTCTTGAATTTGTATGTCCATTTATCCTAAGATTTGGGAAGTTTTATACCATTAGCTCTTCAAATAGTTCTGTCCTTTTTTTCTCTTCTCTTCGTGTACATATTGTTCCTCCCATTGATGTCCCCTCACTCTGTTCCCTTTTTTCATTATTTTTTCCTTTATTTTCTCCTATGCCTTAACTATTTTGAAGTCCTTCTTCAAGTTCACTAATTCTTCTAAGTCTACTATTATACCCCTCTTGTGAATTTTTCAGTTCTGTAAGTATATTCTTCAGTTCCTGAATTTGATTTGTTTCTTATTCATAATTTATAACTAGGTTGATATTCTATTTTGCTTTATGCATATTTTTCTGATTTTGTTTAGTTGTCCATCTGTGATCTCCTTGAATTCATAAAGCATACTTATGGCAGTTATGTCGAATTTTATGTCTGGTAATTCATATATATCTGTTTCTTTAGGGTTGGTTTCAGGTTTTTTAATATGTTCCTTTGATTAGGTCATGTTTCCCTGTTTCTTTGTGTACTCTGTTATATTCTGTTGGAACTTTGACAATTGAAAAATCAGCTACCTCTCCCAGTCTTTGTGGTTTGGTTTGGTACATGGAAGACTTTCTCTAATCACCCAGCTAGAGATTCAGGAGACCTCTAAAGCTTTTTCTGGCAATGTGTTGTCTAGGGCTTCTGTGTGTAATTGCCTAATTGAAGAGATTTGTCAGTTTCTATTCATATGCTTCCTTTTGATGTCTGCATTACTGCAACCTAGGTGGATGTCTACTAAACCACATTACTGGAGCCCCATCTCGTGTCTATTTAAGGTACTGCAGACTCTGGTGCATTTCGATCTTTGTTCTCAGAGGCTCCCAACCTGGCACCTAATTCTTGTCAGAGATCAAATTCAGGTAAGACAAAAACCAGTCTCCTCAGACAGTTGCCCCATTAGTCAGAACGTTGGCTGTATGTTCTACTCTTATCTTTCTCTCCCCAGGGAGAAGCAGGGAGTTGGAAATTTTCTCCCACCATGCCTACTATGCTGGGAAGAGGGTTTGTAGTGAGTGAATGCTATAAAAAATTTTCTAAAAGGCTTTGATTCAGTTGGCCTCATGCTTGCCTGTGATGCAGGAACTGTTTAACTGGTTTCTTGACTTCTTACAAAGGCAACTGTTGTTAAATTGGTGTTTCTGTGGGGAAGGAGGTTCTGGGGCTTCCTATTCTGACATCTTGCAGATGCCACTCTCTATGAGTCAGGTCATACTCTTCTTAGAAAGTTTTCTTGATTTATAATTCACATACCATACTATTAACCCATTTAAAGTATATAACTCAATGATTTTCAATATATTCAGATATATGTGCAACCACCACCACAGTCAATTTCAGAACATTTTTATCACCTCAAAAAGAAATCCTGTACAATTTAGCTGTCACTCCCCATCACTCCAATCCTCTCCCAATCCTTAAGAAAATACTAAGCTACTTTTGGTCTCTATAGATTTTCCTATTCTGGACATTTCATATGAATGGAATTATATAATATGTTGTCTTTTAAAACTGGCTTGTTTTGCTTAGCATAATGTTTTCAAGCTTCATCCATGCTGTGGACGAAAAGGGCCACATACTAAACTTAACAAGCTCAGGGAAGGCCTACGTGATGGTCTTGCAAACTCAGAGACCTAAAGTAACCACATAGGATGGTCTGAAATTAAAACCTTCGAACTAAAAGCAGTTTATGGCAGGTAGTCGTGTCCTAGGCTAGAATCTTCTCTGACAAAGGTCAATTTTCACCTTAATTGACCTTTTCTATTATCTTTTTGCATCTACAAAAAACATACCATTGGAATGTCAAAGTAATTTTCTTTTTCCAGACACCTCAAAGCACAGAGCAGAGACCGCAAAACCCTTCACTGTTGAGTTAATTGTTGATTATTAACTATCTTGCACCCACCTATGTAAAAGATGTATGTGTCTATCATTTTACTTTTATCCCATCCCAGAGATTTCCCCACTTTGCTTTCTCTCACCACCCTAATCTATCACCAATGATTTCATGCAACCAACTTGTGTTTTCTCTTTTGATTCTAATGTATAAAATAAGGTGCAAAACTGCCATTTTCCGGAGCATAATTTCAATCCTTTGAGATTTTGCTTCCTGGCAATCATAGACAGTTTGACTCAAAGAAACTCACAAAAATTATGTATAGGCTTGACTGTTTCTTACGTTAACAATACTATAGCATATATTAGTAGAGACATAACTCGTTCTCTACTATTCCCAAGCGACATGGGATTAGCAAATTGATTATATTGGTCCTCCTCCCTGTGAGGGTTGTAAATATGCCTTGGTTTGTGTAGACACCATGCCTGGTTTAACCCAAGCTTTCCCCTGCAGTCTCGCATACCATATTGCCACCATTGGGGGATTAGAGAAGCTGGGTATCACATATGGTTACCCTTGTCAAACAGATAGTAATTGGAGGGGGGATATCACATTTCAAAGGTTATGATATGTAAGACTGGGCAAAAGAACAGGACAATGAATGAAGGTTCCATCTCCCCCATAACCCACAAGCAGCAGGGTTGGCAGAAAGGAAGAATGGACTATTAAAGCCCCAGATTACATTACTAAAAAGTAAAACATTACAAAAGTACCACCCCAGGCTTTAATATACAGGGGTGGGCAAAAGTAAGTTTACAGTTGTGGTATACAAAACACAGTGTTATTTAATAAAACTATTGTAATACTTATAACCTGCATGTCTTTTTCCATACGAAAAACTGTAAAGGTACTTTTGCCTACCCCTGTATTTGAATAATCACCCAGTAGGTCCATATGCCAGGCCGGGGACTGCAGTGGAAACACCAAACATCATGAAGGTATATAAAGGCATGGAAGTTGCAAGAGACAACCATGGCTCTGACTCTCATTGTGGATCAATGTGCTATACCGCCGAAAACGCCAAGCCCATCATGCCTGGGAAAGGCATTTTTTACTGGAATTTGCAACAGGACATCCCACCAGGATGGGTGATTTACTTCACACCCCTGGGTGAGGGGGAACTTCTCAATGACCACTGGGATCCCACTGTCCTGCTGCACGCTGGACCAATTGAAACATATTGTATCTGGAATGATACACACATCATTAAAAGAGGGGAGAAGGTGGGCATCCTGGTCTGGCATATCCGATCCCCAGTCTACCGCCTCATACCTGACATGCTGCCTCCTCTGGGCATCATGTATGGTATTTACAACAATGTCAAGTTCCTAAAGCTTCAGCCACATTAACATCTAAGGATCAGGCCAGAAGTGTTATTTTTACAGAAGGGGAAGACCTCCCCATAAAAATTTATACTAAATATCTGTCTTTCTGGCTTTAAGCTTGTTGCCCCTGTGGTATCTGGTAATGGGATCGGTACACATTCTATTTTCCACTGGTATGATCATTTGGCTGCTGTCTATATTCCCTCCATTGGCCTGAAGGACATTATAGCACACATAGAAGCCAATATGGAAAACAGTATGGAGGTTCCTCAAAAAATTCAAAATATAACTACTACATGACCCAGCAATCCCACCTCTGGGTGTATATCTAAAGGAAATAAAAATCGCTATCTTGAAGGGCTATCAGCACTCCCATATTCATTGCAGCATTATTCATAATAGCCAAGATATGGGAACAACCTATGTGTCAAGCAATGGATGAAAGGCTAAAGAAGATGATACACACACACACACATACACACACACACACACACACACACACACACACACACACACACCACAGAGGAATATAATGCAGACATTCAGACATGATAAAGATAGAAATCCTGCCATATTCAACAACTTGGATGAACTTTGAGGGCATTATGCTAAGTGAAATAAGTCAAATGGAGAAAGACAAATACTGTATAATATCCCTTATATGTGGAATCTAAAAAAGCCCAACTCAGAGAAACAGAGTTGTTACCAGGGGGTGGGGAGGTGGAAGAAATGCGGAGGTATTGGTCAAAGGGTATCAACTTTCAGTTATAAGATTAACAATTTCTAGGAATCTAATTGCAGCATGGTAATTATGGCTAATACTGTATAATACAGTTGAATGTTGCTAAAAGGTTAGAAACTAAATGTTCTCACCACAAAAAAGAAATAATTGTGTGACAGAATGAAGGTGCTAACTAATGTTATGGTGGAAATCATTTCACAATATGTAAATGTATTAAATAAACACATTGTATACCATAAACTTATGCAATGTTATGTGTCAATTATATCTCAGTAAATCTGGGGGAAATATAAAATATATAATGAAAAATTTTAAAATATAATATACAGAAAAATATTAATACACAATTGTTCATAGTATTCTCTTATAATCTTTTATATCTCTACGAGGTCACTAGCAATGCCCCCACTTTAATTTCTGATTTTAGTTATTTGTGTCATCTCTCTTTTTACTTTGCAGTTTAGCTAAAGGTTTGTCAATTTTTTAAATATTTTCAAAGTACCAATTTTTGGTTTCATTAATTTTCTCTATTATTTTTCTATTTTCTACTTTGTTTATCTCTGACCTGATCTTTATTATTGCCTTTCTTATTCTACTTTTGGATTTAGTTTACTCTTTGTTTTCTAGGACCTTAATGTATAAGGATAAGTTATTATTTTGTGATTTTTTAATGCAGGCATTTACAGCTACAAATTCCCTCTGATCACTGCTTTTGCTGTATCCCATAAGTTTTGGTATGTGGTAGTTTTGTTACTATTTGTCCTTAAGAATTTTGTAATTATCCTTGTATTTTATTGTTCATTTATTTATATAAGTTTTCATTTCATTCTTATTTGAAATATATTTGACATATAACATTGTGTAAATTTAAAGTTTACAACATGTTGGGGGAACCAAGATGGTGGCATAGGTAAATGCCTGTACTTGCTGCCTCCCACAACCACATCAAAATTACAACTAAAATACAGAAAAACTATCATTCAGAACTTCCCAAAATCTGGCAGAATGGAAGTCCTACAATTAGAGAATTAAATAAGAAAGCACATTAAGACTGGTAGGAGGGGTGGAGATGAGGAATAGGCTGGCCTGACACCCACCTGTACCATTTTTTTTAATAGGGAGGGAGATCAACTCTGCAGAGACCACCCATGAGGAGCAAGGGATCCAAGCCCCACACAAGACCCCAGCCCAGGGTTCCAGAGTTGAGAAGTCCCCACAACTATGGGCTGTAAAAAGCAGCAGGGAGTGACACAGAGGCTACTGGAGACTCAGGTGTTACATTTAAAGGGTTGGTGCATGAACTGATTCAGACTCCCAGCACCGGACAACTTTGGGGGACCCAGACATACATGGGAAAGAACTGGATTGTCTGCCATTGGGGCAGGAACTTGGGGGTGGCTTTCTCCCAGACTAGGGTGCTCACAGGGGTCACTGTTCCTGTGCTGGGACCTCTCCTGTTGCAGAGCTGACTGGCAGCCATAGCTGAGTCTCCATCAGACTGCAGCACACTGTTTGCTCCACCATGGGGATTCTCTGAAACTCTGCCCCATTTATTTGCAGCCCCACCCAAGCTGTTGCAGCAACTTTTCCATATGAATGACCTGTTCTGGCTCAGGCTTCAAGCTTTGCTACAATCTCTCAAACAAGCTATAGCTAGTGATAGTGTGGCCCAAACCTATCAATGAAAGGCCCAAGACCCAGAATTAGCACAAGTCTGCCTTGCTTCACACCTGGGCCTCACCTGGGAAACTCCAAGCCCAATAAAAATAGCAAATAGTAGCCACCTGCAGATACCTCTGTAGCTCCTGCTGGGTGGCCACAGGCAGTGGCTGACTTTGTACCTCCCTGGAGGCCCTAGAGTGGACAGTGCACCTGGTGGACAGCTTCAGACCATAGCAGATTACAACTCTATACATCCACAAGCAAAACACTCAAGAGGCAGACTCAGTGAGCACCAAAGCCCCACTGAAGCAAGTCCTACTCCATAGGGGTATTTCCTGCACAGCAGCTCTCCCACTGTGGTCAAAGCTGATCTTCACAGCCAACTGGCCTGGAGGTCAACTCCTCCCAGTGACGCCAACAGCAATCAAGCCTCAACTACAAGACTGTGCACACAGCCCACACAGGGGCACACCTAGACTGCCCAGCTCAGGTGAATGGGGAGGCTGAGCCACTGGGCCCTACAGAGCACCTACTACACAAGGCCACTCTACCAATTCCAGGAGACATAACAGCTCTACCTAATACATTGAAACAAACACAGGGAAACAGCCAAAATGCGGAGACAAAGAAACATGTTACAAATGAAAGAAATGGAAGCAAGAAAACTACTGGATACAGAGTTCAAAATCATGGTTATAAGGTTACTCAAGGGTCTTTATGAGACACTAGGATCTTAGTGAGAATGTCAAAGACATGAAAAAGGACCAGTCAGAAATTGAGCATACACTAACTGAAATAAAAAATAATTTACAGGGATTCAAAAGTAGAGGATTCCGAGAATCAAATCAATGATTTATATGGTCCTTTTCCATGTCTTGGACACAGACAATAGGGGGTGAACACCTGGGCTGGGGGGCCGGAAGTAGGCTGGTAGAGGTCAATGGAGGAAAAAGGGGACATATGTACTACTTTCAACAATAAAGAATTTTTAAATATTAAATCTTAAATTTTTAAAAAATGAATGGAATATTTTGTCCCTTTCATGCCAAATACTTGTTTGATTGAATTTTCACATTGTAAACATGTTTTTAACTAATTTCAACAAACTTTACCTTAAAGACAGAAAAGTCATGACATTTAAATGTCACAAATATTTGCTACAAAGTTCTTTTTATTTCAAAGTTAGATCAAAAGAAAGGCACCAATGTTAATGGTGGGTATCTGTGATTGTAAAGTAATGAGTGACATTTCTTCTATTTTGTACTGTCCAAATCTCCTATAATAAACATCCTATATAATAAAAGGGTAATATGCAAATTGACCCTAACAGCAGAACGACTGGGAATGACTGGTCACTATGACACACACTGATCACCAGGGGGAAGATGCTCACTGCAAGAGCTTCCCCCTGGTGGTCAGTATGCTCCCACAGGGAGAGCTCTGCTCAGCCACAAGCCAGGCTGATGGCTTCCAGTACAGCAGTGGTGGTGGGAGCCTCTCCCGCCTCCTCAGCAGTGCTAAGGATGTGCAGCTTAGGCCTGCTCCCCACTGGCAAGTGGATATCCCCTAAGGGCTCCCAGGCTTCCAGAGGGATGTCTGACTGCCAGCTTGGGCTGAGGGACCCTCCTGAGTGCACAAATTTTTGTGCACCAGGCCTCTAGTTAAGTATAAAATAAAACACATTCTGGTTGAAAAATCATAAAGTGAGTATCTTGTAGACAGTATGTAGTATATCATGGTTTTTTTACATACATTCAGCCAATCTTTTCCTTTTGATTGGAGAATTTAATTCATTTACATTTAAATCACTGATAAGGGATTTTTGCCTTTTTGATGTATTTCTCAGTTGTTTTGTTCCCATTTCCTCTATTATTGCTTTCTTTTATGTTTAGTTGATTTTTTATTAAGAGTTTGTTTTTTATAGAGCAGTTTTAATTCACAGCAATATTGATGGGAGGTATAGAGATTTCCCATGTATACCCTGGTCCCATATGTGCATATATGCATAGTTTCCCCCATTTTCATCATCCTCCAACACAGCAGTACCTTTGTTACAATTGGTGAACCTATATTGATATATCATAATCAACCAAAGTCCATAGTTTACATTACAGACAGCTCTCTCTTGGAGTTGTATTTTCTATGGATTTAGACAAATGTATAGTGACATATATCCATTATTATGGTATCATGCAGAGTATTTTCACTCCCATAAAAGTCTTTTGTGCTCTGACTAGTCATCTCTCTTCAACTGACAGAAACCACTGATCATTTTCACTGTCTCCACATAAGACCCCAAATAACCAAAACAATCCTGAGAAAGAACAAAGTTGGAGGTATCACACTTCCTGATTTCAAGCTATATTTATTACAAAGCTACAGTAATCAAAATAATGGTACTGGCATAACAATATACACAAAGACCAATGGAACAGAATCAAGAGCATAGAAATAAACCTCATATATACAGCTAACTAATATTTGACAAGGTCAACTAAGAATACTCAATGGGGAAGAGATAGTTTCTTCAATAAATGTTGTTGGGAAAACGATAATCACATGCAAAAGAATAAAACTGCACCCCTATCTTATACCTTCACAAAAATTAAACTTAAAATGTATTAAAGTGTTAAATGTCTATATAAAACCTTAAAACTTCTAGAAGAAAACAGGAGAAAAGCTTCTTGACATTAGTCTTGGCAATAATTCTTTTGGCAATAATTTCCTTCATATGCCAACAAATGGCACAAGCAATAAAAGCAAAAATAAAAAGTGGGACTACACTAAACTAAAAAGCTGTGCACAGCCAAAGAAACCACCGACAAAATGAAAAGTCAACCTACTGAATGAAAGAAACTATGTGCAAACCATCTATCTGATAAGAGGTTAATATCTAAAGTATATAAGAAACTTATGCAACTCAATAGCAAAAAGGTAAGCAATCTAATTTTTAATATGGGCAGAAGACCTGAATTAACATTTTTCAAAGACATACATAGGGCTAACCAGTATATAAAAGATGTTTAACATCACTAATCAGGGAAATGCAAATCAAAACCAGAATGAGATATCACCTCACATCAGCTAGAATTGTTATTATCAAAAAGACAAGAAATAACAAGTGTTGACAAGGATAAGAGGACCCTCATGCACGGTTGGTGGGAATGTAAATTGGTGCAGCCACTATGGAAAACAGTATGGAAATGCCTCAAAAAATTAAAAATAGAACTACCATATGATCCAGCAATTGCACTTCTGGGTATTTATCCAGAGGGAAAAAAAACACGCTAATGTGAAAAAAAATATATATGCCTGTGTTCACTGCAGCATTGTTACATTAGCCAAGATATGGAAGCAACCTAAGTGTTTATCAATGGATAAAGAAAATGTGGTGTATACAGGCAATGGAATATTATTTAGCCATAAAAAGCAATGAAATCTGGCCATTTGCACAAATGGATGGATCTTGAGGGCATTATACTAAGTGAAATAAGTCAGACAAAAGCAATACCTTATGATCTCATTTATATTTAGGTTCTGAAAGAAAACAAACTCAGATACAGAGAACAGACTAAGGGGTGGGGAGTGCCAGAGGCAGGGTGAGGAGTGGGAGAAATGGATTAAGGGGGTTAAAAGGTACAAATTTCTAGTTATAATATAGATTAGAGTCCCGGTGCATGAATTCGTGCACAGGTGGGGTCCCTTGGCCTAGCCAGTGATTGGGCTGATCGGGGCCATTTGGCCATGTCCCCATTGGGGAGATTGGGGCCGGCCAGCCGAGGAGAGGGGCCGTGGGAGGTTGGCCGGTGGCGGGAGGTTGTCTGTGGGAGGACACTGACCACTAGGGGGAAGCTCTTGTGTTGAGTGTCTGCCCCCTGGTGGTCAGTGCGTATCATAGCTACCATCCGGTCATAACAGTCACTTAGGCTTTTGTACATATAAAGTCATGTGATACAATTTACAGCATGGTGACTAGTTAATAATACTGTATTGTATATTTGAAAGTTGATAAAAGAGTAAATCTTAAAAGTTCTCATCACAAGAAAACAAATTTTAACTATGTACAGTGATGGCTGTTAATTATACATATTGTGGTGACTACTTCATAATATATATTACTATCAAATAATTTTGCTGTACACCTGAAACTAATTTATATGGCAGTTGTATCTTAAATAGGTAAATAAATAAAGTAAAAAATTTGAATAAAAATATGGAAATCTTGCTATTTGAGATAACACAGATGGACCTTGAGGGCATTATGCTAGATGAAATAAGTCAGAGGGAGAAAGAGAAATACTATGTGACCTGACTAATATGTAGAGTCTAAAACAAATACAAAAACTGAACTCAAACAGAGAACAGATTGGTGGTTGTCAGATGTGGGGATGGAACGTGGGCAAAATGGGTGAAGGTGGTCAAAAGATAGAAACATTCTGTTATAAAATAAACTAGTGGCCCAGTGCACAAAGTTGTGCACATTGAAAGGAAATTAATTAGAATATTTTTATATCACTATTCGCCCTTTCTCTATAATAGAAACAGCACTGAAAAATACAAAATCCTATATAATAAAGAGGTAATATGCAAATTGACCCTCACTCTGTCATGCTGTCACAAGAAGGCTGTACCCACAGCAGAGGCGGGGTTCCCATGAGATGTAACAAGGGATCAGCAGGGACCTGAGGCTGCGTGGCACTGGGCCGGGGCGGGGGACCTGAGGCTGTGCCCCCCCATCTGGTGGGGCTTGATGGGGGACCTCAGGCCAAGCCCCCCTGCCCAGTAGGGCTTGAGGCAACCTCAGGCCGCGCCCCTGCCTGGCAGGGATTGACAGGGGGGACCTCAGGCCACGCCCCTCCACCCCAGGCGAGGGGACCTGAGGCAGCACTCCTCGCCCAGCACCAGGCTGGGGGATCGAGGCTGCGCCCCCCACCCAATGGGGCTTGACAGGGGACCTGAGGCTGTGCTCCCCACCCATCAGGGCTTGACGGGGGACCTGAGGCTGTGCCTCCAGCCCAGCACCAGGCCAGGGGACCTAAGGCTGCACCCCAAGTGGGGCTTGACAGGGGTGGGGCCAGCTAGGTCTGGATCTCGCCTAATGGGGGTGGGGCCGACTGGGTCTGGGTCTCGCGTGATTTTGAGGTGCACATGGTGGGCGGGGACTTGACTCTGGGTCCTGCGGTGTGCCCAAACTCTGACAGGAGGAAGATTTTCATATACATTTTACCAATTTTCTTTCATCTCTGACATTTCTATTACAGAGAAAGGTCAAATAGCAATATTAAAACATTTCCTCTAACTAATTCCCTTTTAATGTGCATAGATTTTGTGCACCATGGGGCCACTAGTAAAACCATAAGGAGATATCACTTTCTACCTGCTATGCTGGCCATCATCAAGAAAACAGAAACTAACAAGGGTTGGTGAAGATGTGGAGAAATCGGAACCTTCATTCATGGATGGTAGGACTATAAAATAGTGCAGCAACTATGTAAAGTTTGGTACTTTCTCAAAAAGTTAAACAGAATTACCATATGAGCCAGCAATTCCACTCCTAGGTATAGGCCCAGGAGAATTGAAAGCAGGTGTTCTAAAATGACTGATAACTGCATACCTCTGTGCTTATACTAAACTAGAGGCCTGTTGCATGAAGATTTGTGCAATAGGCCTTCCTTCCCCTGGCTGCCAGCACTGGTTTTCCTCCGGCACCCGGGACCCAGGCCTTTGGTCCAGCCGCAGCGGCGAGGCTTGGCTTCTCCGCTGGATGCTTGGCTTCTCCGCTCCGGCCTCAGCAGCGAGGCTTGGCTTCTCCGCTCTGGTCACAGCGGAAAAACAAAGCCTCTTCAGTCTTCAGTTGTCTTCAGTATTTGCTCTGCACCTGCATGTGCAAATTAACTGCCACCTTTGTTGGGTAATTTCCATACTCATCCTGATTGGCTTGTGGGCATAGCGGAGTGACACCAATTTGAATGTTTCTCTTTTATTAGTGTAGATACCATTGAATCATTCACTTTAAATGTGTGACTTGTACGTTACATGAATAATATCTCAATATAACTGATATACACACATACGCATACACAAACATACAAGGTGTCCCCCAAATGTATACACACTTATTATATACTAGAGGCCCGTGGCACAAAAATTTGTGCACTTGGGGGGGAAGAGGGGGGCCCTCAGCCTGGCCTGTGCACTCACGCAGTCTGGGACCCCTCAGGAGATAACGACCTGCTGGCTTAGGCCTGCTCCCGGGTGGCAGAGGGCAGGCCCAATCCCTAGGTGCAGCCCCTGGTCAGGCTCAGAGCAGGGCCTATTGGAGAGTTGGGGCGCCGCCCCCTGTCATGCACAGAGCAGGGCGGATTGGGAGGTTGCAATGCCACCCTCAGTCACGCTCAGGGCACG
>NW_006295088.1:29999-33219 GCF_000327345.1 Myotis davidii
AGGGAGAGGGAGAGATAGAAACATCAATGATGAGAGAAAATCACTGATTGGCTGCCTCCTGCATGCCCCACAACCTGGGCATGTGCCCTTGACCAAAATTGAACCTGTCCACAGGCTGACACTCTACCCACTAAGTGAAACCGGCTAGGGCCACACTTTGAATAATTATTAATCCAAATGGGTTAAATTTGAAAAGAAAGAAACATCAGTTGAGGTATCAGCTGTTAAAGTGTGTATACATTTTTAGGGACATCGCTGTATATGAAATGAGGTACTAATATGCTATAACATAAATGAACCTTGAAAACATTATGCTAAGTAAAAACAGCCAGTCACAACAGACCACGTATTATATTATTCCATTTACAATATATGAAATGTCCAGAATAGGAAAAATATATAGAGACAAAATATACATTAATGGTTGCCCAGGGCTTGACAGAATGGAGGATTAAGGTGGTTATAGCTAAAGGTTACAGGGCTGTTGTTTTTTTGAGGTAATGAAAATATTCTAAAAGTGATTGGGGTGATGGTTCCACAACTCTGTGTATATATTAAAAACCATTGAATTATATACTTTAATGTGAATTAACATCACAAGAAAGCTGTTTTCTATGAAAAATTAAAACAGTTCACTAGAAGAGAAGAGCAATAATACCTGGAACCCTTGTGTGCCAGTATTCACCTGCTCTAGTCAACTAGAGGACAGGCCATGTAATCCACATGGACAGCATAGGATCGACTGGCTGAATATGCATGATCTGTGTACTCCATGGTTTACTGTGAACTTGCTTATGAAGAATGGCAATGCAAGTTTCTACAGACTGAACCCACCTTTGCCACTCTGGCTTTCCCTCACAGAAACTCTTGCAGCTTTATAGTTCCAATGGTCACTGATAATTTGCTGAGGAAAATGACAGTTCTTTTTCTCTATTTCCCTGCTTCCAAGATGCTAAAGATTCTTCCTCAGGAAATATTCTAGTGTCCTGATATAACATTTGACAGGAAATGAACCAGCCCTCTTCAGAGCAAAGGATGAGTCCCAAAATTACACTATCAGAGATGTGCAAAAGTTTCAGTTATAAGAGTTGTAAAGAAAATGAAACAAGGAACAACAGTACTATCAAATGGGACATAGCCATAGCACAGCAGGAAGGAAAATTATTATGTAGACCTTCATAATTCTCTTTTCCAGTTGTGTATTTTGAAAAGAAAATAAGAAAAAGTTATTCTCTACCTTGTTCTGTAGGAAATGAGGATGATTCATCTTTCATGAGTTTTCACTCCAACTTAACATTTCTCTCATTGTTTTTTTTCCTCCAATTACTTTTAGAGAAGGCCATCCACGTATTTAAACAACATTAAAATTCTAAAGTTCCACGATGCCCAGTTGGCATGGCTTAGTGGTTGAGCATCGACCTATGAACCAGGAGATCACACCCCGATTCCTGGTCAGGACATATGCCCGGATTGCAGGCTCAACCACTGGGGTCATGCAGGAGGCAGCCAATCAATGATTCTCTCTCATCATTGATGTTTCTCTCTCTCTCTCCCTGAAGTCAATTAAAAATTTAAAAATAAATAAAGTCCCATGGTTTTATTTCAGGCACTTTATTATCTTACTGGTTCCAGGCCTTGGCTACTTACTTAGTCCCTTCTCTGACCCAATTACATGCAATTAACTTTCTACATTGTATCATGCAAACTCCCCGAGTAAAATCATTCAATGTGAGAATGGTACTTTGTATGGTAAAGTGATGAAGGCAGGCAATACAGTTGGTCATGTTTTGTTTGTGGAGAAATGGATATTTTCTGAAAGTCATTGCCTGTTAATATATGTGGAAAGTCACTCTGAATTGTCAAAAGATATATTTCCCCTGTACTCACCTTCCTGTTATCCTCAAAGTATATTTGGCACCCATCTGTTACTCCATTTCTATCTAGTTTTTGTCTCAGAGCAGCTACAGCAATGAAGAATCAAATCACAGGCATGAGGTCCACACCAGCATGAACTAGAAATGACAATGTAAAATAGTCAATTCCTACAGAAAGATTAAACTTTGCTTGAGATCACAAGTCCCAAGTGGCCAACCATAAATAAAGGTTCCAAGTTCTGAGACTCAGAAATAGCATTCTCTTTGAGAAAACATCCAGCTTTCGACTGAGTTGGGAGTTAATTTCTTATAATCATAGCCAAGAGATTAAAGAAGGCACAGTGAAACTGATGACATCAGATGTCAGAGTCCTATTATTCAGACAAGTTAAAAGAATCATCTTATTTCTGTTTTGCAGGAGGACCCTTAGAGCAGCCAATTGAGGCTCTCTGGTTTAATAAAAATCATGGAAAGAGTCTTATGAAAACTCCTCATAAGTTTTAATAGGGATTTTAGCAGCGTATTTTGGTTGCAGTTTCCAATCTTTAAAAATGTTTAGGTAATCTTCACCTTCCCCAAATCCTAATTCTTTTAGACTTATTAGTCTTGAACCAATGCTTTCTCATGTCTCAGTTTTTTGTATATGTATTATTTTCAGATGTATCAAACAAACAAAAAAACAAGTCCCCTTATTGAAATGTGTATATAAATACAGTGGGGCCTTGACTTATGAGTTTAATTCATTCTGTGACGGGGCTCGTAACTCAAATTACTCATATGTCAAATCGAAAGTGAACGAGTGAGACACGTGATGCTGGGCTGATGTTGTGGCGTTCACTGTGATGTTTGCTGCGCCAACTAGCAGTGAGGTATCTGAAGCTGGCTCATAACCCAAATTTTAGTTTGCAACTCAAAGCAAAAAATCAGCTGAGGGACGGCTTGTATCTTGAAAAACTCGTTAGTCGGGACACTCGTAAGTCAAGGCCCCACTGTATACTCTAGACCAGTGGTTCTCAACCTTCTGGCCCTTTAAATACAGTTCCTCATGTTGTGACACAACCATAAAATTATTTTCGTTGCTACTTCATAATTGTAATGTTGCTACTGTTACGAATCATAATGTAAATATCTGATATGCAGGATGGTCTTAGGCGACCCCTGTGAAAGGGTCGTTCGACCACCAAAGGGGTCGCGACCCACAGTTTGAGAACCGCTGCTCTAGACCTATTAGAGAGTCTTCATCTTCCTCCTCATCTTCAATAAGCAGATACTTAGTACTGTCGTGACTGGGGTACTTACATGTTCTTTAGGGATCGTGGTCGGCAAACTGCGGCTCGCGAGCCACA
>NW_006295088.1:33300-36028 GCF_000327345.1 Myotis davidii
ACAGTGCGATTGAAACTTCGTGGCCCATGCACAGAAGTCGGTATTTTGTGGAAGAGCCACACTCAAGGGGCCAAAGAGTCGCATGTGGCTTGCAAGCCTCAGTTTGCCGACCACTGCTTTAGAGAGAACACAACATTAATACAAATATTTAAAAGATACAAAACCATACACATATCAAAGGCCAGTTCGTTCTAGGGAATAATTGAATGGTAGTGTTCAAAAGACAGTAGACAGGGAGGTATTAGCACCCCTTAAATTATTCCAAGTGGAGTTTTGAAAGTTATTTGTTTGAATGATGGGCTAGTGAAGGAAATTATGAAAAAAACAACATGTCAGGCATGGGAGTCATGGGAGAAGGCTCACAGGTATAAAAAAAAGTGGTAATATAATAGGAGGTGCTGACACTCAGGAGGGAGATTTTAGATTTCATCCAAGTGAAATAGGAGGGGCCTTTAGGAGGAGAATCACATGATCAAAAGGAAGACAATTTCTTCTTAAAGGAATCACTTTTAAGAGCTCACCTGACAAGGGGATACTAAATTTTTTAGAAGGGATATAAAGAATTTCTATTCTATTAACAAAAAGAGATTTGGCACTCAGTGTACATTAATATGAATATATAATATACAAACAACACAATGTTCTCACCTTCCAGGGAGTGGAGCTTTATTGTCCTCCCTTGATAAAAACTCAAGAGTGACTTGTATGCATATATGCATAATCCAGGGACACAGACAATAGACTGGGGCACAGGGAGGCAGGGGCAGGCTAGAAGAGTCAATGAGGGGAAAAGGGATATATGTAATACTTTCAACAGTAAAGATTTTTTTAAAAGCATACAGACAGATAATGGGAAAAAAACCCTCAAGAGTGGACTTAACCTGGACAGGAGTCTGGGGAAGAGGCAGCTACTTCAAGCCAATGGTCTTAAAACTGTCACCTTCACAGAGACCCACTAGTGTTTGTACAGCATGAAACTTCTTGATGATGATCTCAGAGGAAAATATGCACTGGGTCAAATCAAAATTATTCCTAGGGAAAAAAATATAGTAAGAGGAAAAATGAATAATATAGGCATCACACAAAAAAGCAAGGGCTCACAGTTGTTCATGACATGATAGCAGCTAGTTCAGACAAGTAAACAATTGAAACTAATAATAGCTAACATTATGAATGCTTACTATGTGGCAGATGCTGTGCAAAGCATGTGTTCTTTATCATTTAATCACCATCCCACCAGCCTCATGAGGTTATTATGCTCATTACTAGTGGCCCGTTGCACGAAGATTCGCACAATAGGCCTTCCTTCCCCTGGCTGCTGGCACTGGTTTTCCTCCAGCACCTGGGACCCAGGCCTTTGGTCCAGCCGCAGCAGCGAGGCTTAGCTTCTCCGATCCAGCCGCTCCCAGCCCCTCCTTTTTTTTCCGGCTCCTCGAGTGGAGCCCGGGGCGGGCTGGAAGCCTGGGTTGCCCCCGTGACCCAGGCCCCCAGCCCCTCCTTGAGCAGAGTACAGGGCCAGTGGGAAGCTTAGCTTCCTCCATAACTGGGAGCAACCCAAGCCTCCTGCTCGCTCCAGCTCCATGGCCACCATCATCTTCAGTCGTCTTCAGTCTTCGCTCTGTGCCTGCGTATACAAATTAATCGCCATCTTTGTTGGGTTAATTTGCATAGTTGCTCTGATTGACTGGTGTGTGTAGCGGAGTGGCAGAGTAATGGAGTGATGGTTAATTTGCATGTTTCTCTTTTATTAGTGTAGATAATTGAAAAAATTGAGGTTCACAGAAACACAGCTAGAGAGTGACAGAGCTAGCACTGAAACCCACAGTACCTGACTCTTAGTTTGTGCTCTTAAATTGCCACCAAATGTATAATAAACTATCATTCAGGAGAGAATCAGATTATGATTCTTCCAGTTTTCTCCTTCTTTGCACCTGTTAACCACTTCCTACACACCCCGCTAAATGGGTTTAATTGGTGCTACTATAATCTACTAGATCTTTCATATTCTGGAAGACATTTTGATTTACTGAAAGGAACCAGGATTCTTTGGAGAAATGGCTGATTCTGAGATGGCTGTGCCAGGGAATATGCAAAATGAGCATCCCATGGTGCTAGAAAGAAAGTACTCAAAAATGAAAACAATGGGGACATGCCAAAGGGGCATAGGAACCTAAGTGAAATGGCTTCCAAAGGACAAAACCGTAACAATTTGAGAAACCAAATCATTCCTCCTTTTAGAAGAATGCTAAATAACTTGTGTAGATTCTCACCTTCTAGGAAATAGAGCTTTATCTTCAACTCTTCTTCAGTGTGGGCTGGACTTAGTGACTTCCTTCTAAAAAATATAAAAAATATAGTATAGACAGTAGGGAATGTGACTTTACCTGACAAATAGTACTGTGGCCAACTGATCAAGGCCTTCATATGATACTACAGGCCTAGTGCACGAAATCTGTGCACGGTGGGGGGGAGGTGCGTCAGCCCAGCCTGCACCCTCTCACAATCCAGGACCCTTTGGGGGATGTCCGACTGGGATCAGGCCTAATCCAGCAATCGGACATCCCTCTCGCAATCCAGGACCACTGGCTCCTAACCACTTGCCTGCCTGCCTGATCACCCCTAACCACTTGCCTGCCTGATCAACCCTAACCACTTTGCCTGCCTGCCTGATTGCCCCTAACCACCTCTGCTTGCCTGCCTACCTGCTTGCTCCTAACTGCTTGCCTGC
>NW_006295088.1:36220-37566 GCF_000327345.1 Myotis davidii
CCATTGCCCCTAAGTGCTCATCTGCCTGCCTCATTGCCCCTAACCAATCTGCCTGCCTGCCTGATCACCCCTAACTGCTCGCCTGCTTGCCTGACTTCCCCTGCTTCTGCCTTGGTCCCCACCACCATGGCTTCATCTGGAAGGATGTCTGGAATGACATCTGGAAGGTTGTTCAGCTTTCTAGTCTAATTAGCATATTATGCTTTTATTATTATAGATGATGAAAATGAGATTTTATCTGTGTGGTCTTCCCAAACACCCATAACCCCAGTCTAAGAATGAGGAAAGCATAAGACATATCCCAATTGAGGCACAGTCTACAAAATACCTCAGTCATTCTCCTCAATACTGTCAAGGTCATCAAAACAAAGAAATTCTGAGAAACTGTCATGGTCAACTACACCCAAAGGAGATATGACAACAATATAATGCGGTATGCTAGATGGGATCCTAGAACAAAACACTACACTAGGCAAAAACTAAGAATATCTGAATAAAATATGGACTTTAGTTAATAATGGTAATAATAATAATATCAGTTTTCGTTCATTAATTGTGATAAATGAACCATACTAATCTAATATGTTGATAAAAAGGATAATTGTGTGCAAGGCAGGGGGGGTGTATATGGGAACTCTGTACTATTTTTGTAACTTTTTGGTAAATCTAAAATTATTCTAAAATACAAAGTTTATTTTAAATAATAACAGAACTTAGAAGAAGAAATAGAGTTAAATCCCAGTTTTGATTCTTATTAACTGTGTGATCTATGCAAGTCACTTTCTGAGCTTTGGTATCCTTGTTTATAAAATAGATTAGAGGCCCGGTGCATGAAATTCATGCACTGGGGGTTGGGGGGTCGGGGAGAGGAGTGTCCCGTCAGCCGGGCCTGCGCCCTTTTGCAGTATGGGAGCCCTCGGAAGAGGGTCCCACCACCACCAGCTGTGAGCCCAGCTCAGGGCTTTTGGCTGAGCGGTGCTCCCCCTGTGGGAGCACACTGACCACCACGAGGCAGCTCCTGCGTTGAGCGCTGCCCCATGGTGGTCAGTGCACGTAATAGCAACCGGTCGTTCCGCAGTTTGGTCAATTTGCATATTAGCCTTTTATTATATAGGATAGAATATTACCTTTTTTATTAATTAAATCTTTATTGTTCAGATTATTACAGTTGTTACTCTTTTCCCCCCCATAACTCCCGTCCACCCAGTTCCCACCCCACCCTCCGCCCTCATTCCCCACCCACTGTCCTCATCCATAGGTGCATGATTATTGTCCAATCTCTTCCCTCACCCCACACCCCTTCCCCCCCAAGAATAGTCAGTCCATTCCCTTTCTATGTCCCCTCT
>NW_006295088.1:38743-39424 GCF_000327345.1 Myotis davidii
CCGTCCCGACTTCACCGGGGCCGTTTCAACCTCACCAGGGCCGTCCCAACCTCACTGGGGCCATTTCAACCTCACTGAGGCTGTCCTGACCTCACCGGAGCGGTCCCAACCTCACTGGGGCCATCTCGACCTTACTGGTGCCGTCCTGACCTCACTGGGGCCATCCCAACCTCACCGGAGCCATCCCGACCTCACCGGGGCAGTCTCGACCTCACTGGGGCCATCTCGACCTTACTGGTGCCGTCCTGACCTCACTGGGGCCATCCCAACCTCACCGGAGCCATCCCGACCTCACCGGGGCAGTCTCGACCTCACTGGGGCCATCTCGACCTTTCTGGGAGCATCCCGATCTCACTGGGGCTGTATCAGCCTCACCGGGGCTGCCCCAACCTTACCGGGGCTGTCCTAGCTTCACCGGGGAAACACGAAGTTTGGCACTCTGTCTCCTGCTGGTCGGCTCTCCACCAGACAAAATCTCCAGGCGTTCCTGGTGACTAAACATTCAGCATGCCTGCTTGGACTTCGCCCTCCACCAAGTGCACAGACTGCCCGTCTGCCGTCCCCCAGTGTCCCACGCAAGACTGGACCCAGTGGGCGTGCTTGTGCGCCTGCTGGTAGAGTGGTTCCACATCGCCAGCCCAGCCGGGCCCAGACCCGGCCTGCCCCGCACCCAACTCCGCC
>NW_006295088.1:40268-41603 GCF_000327345.1 Myotis davidii
CCCTCCACCAAGTGCACAGACTACCCGTCTGCCATCCCCCAGCATCCCATGCGAGACTGGAACCGGTGGGCGTGCTTGTGCGCCTGCTGGTACAGCGGTTGCACATCACCGGCCCAGCCGGGCCGGCCCTGACCTGCCCCGAACCCGACTCCGCCCCCCGAGTGCATCCCTCCTGGATGTGAGGAACTGAAATCTGCAGCCTGCTGGGTTGGGCTCTGTACTTGGTGCCCCTGCCCATCCTACTCAGTCTCAATGCTCTTCTTTCTATACGAGGAGTTGAAATCTGCAGGTGGTTGGGTTGGGCTCTGTACTTGGTGTCTCTACACATCCTACTCAGTCTCAATGCTCTTCTTTCTATGCGAGGAGTTGAAATCTGCTGTTTGTTGGGTTGGGCTCTGTACTTGGTGTCTCTGCACATCCTACTCAGTCTCAATGCCCTTCTTTCTATGTGAGGAGTTGAAATCAGCAGTTTGTTAGGCTGGGCTCTGTACTTGGTGCCTCTGCCCATCCTACTCAGTCTCAATGCTCTTCTTTCTATGAGAGGAGTTGAAATCTGCAGTTTGTTGGGTTGGGCTCTGTACTTGGTATCTCTGCACATCCTACTCAATCTCAATGTTCTTCTTCTTTCCTTCCAGTTGTAGAGCCTCCACTGGGCCAGCTTTCCCATGGTTCCGTATGATAGCTGTTTGTCTCACAGTTGGTAGCCTTGATGTTGTTGTGGGAGGCAGTACGCACCGGTCTCTTCCTTACGCCGCCATCTTGGTTCTCCTGGGTCTGCTTCTTGAGCGCGTCTCCCATGGGTGTGGGGAGTTGAAGTCTGCAATTTGTTGGGCTAGGCTGCAAAAGCATAGGTGGGTCTTTTTGTGCACCTGGCACAGCCTGGATGGGGATGTAAATTGATTAGGGCTGGGTCTCAGGGAGTCGCCAGGGCGGGGCAAATAGCAATGGCTCCGAATGAAAAAAAAAGCACATCCAGTGGCAGCTCGCCTGGTGTGCGACTGTGCACCTCTGTTTTTGGCGCCTTTGTAGCTCCTACTCAGTCTCACTGCGCTTCTTTATTTCCTTCCAGTTGTGGAACTCCCACTGGGTCAACTTCCCCATGGTTCTGAATGGTGGTTGTTTGCCTTATACTTGGTAGTTTCAATGATGTTGTGGGAGGCAGCACGTACAGGTCTACTCCTACGCCATCATCTTGGTTTTCTCAGTGTGGTCCTCTTTGGATTCCTTTTGTTTGAGGTTCTCTGTGCTTCCTAGACTTGTAAGTGTATTTCTTTCACCAGGTAGGGGAAGTTTTCTGTCATTATTTCTTCAAATAGGTTTTCAATATCTTGCTCT
>NW_006295088.1:42321-44954 GCF_000327345.1 Myotis davidii
GATGCCAGACAGTCCCACTTTTCCTGTATGAGTCTGGGTTCCCAGAGACTCTCCCGGAACTGGAGCTCAGAGCCTGAGACTCCTTCCCGATTGAAACAGACAACCACGCCCTCAGCCGCCAGCCTGCTCCACACACACCTCCTCACCTTTGTATTTCACTTCCGCACTGCGTCTCCTCTGAGTCTCGGTATGCTTTTCTCTTTCATTCTAGTTGTAGAGTTTCCACTCAGCCAGCCTTCCTGTGGCTCTGGATGATGTATGTTCCATCTTTTAGTTGTATTTTTGAAGTGGTTGTTTGAGGCAGCAAACTCCGGTGTTTACCTATGCCGCCATCTTGGTTTCTCCAGAATATTACCTTTTTAAGTGACATGTGCAACTTGGCAGACTAGGAAGCTGCAGCCTCTCCTCCTGCTACCCATATTTCATTTTCATAAGCAACTAGGGAGTGGCTAAAATAACTTTATAGGAGCTCTGAAAAACAGTCTACAGCAACCAAACAATTGCTTAATCAAGAGAAATCTACATAGAAAAATGGCAGGAAATACCATAGTTTTTACATACCCGTACTCCACCCCTCCTTCTCCCACAGTGTCCACAGCACCATTTAGGGGGAGAAGTGGCCCAGCTGCCAATGCCATCCCTCTAATTAGAGAAAGGAAGGTGGACCTATTTTTGCAATGTTCTAATCTGCCTGGGGCAGTGGTTGGCAAACTGCAGCTCATGAGCCACATGCGGCTCTTTGGCCCCTTGAGTGTGGCTCTTCCACAAAATACCACATGCGGGTGCACATGTACAGTGAGATTGAAACTTCATGGCCTATGTGCAAAAGTCGGTATTTTGTGGAAGAGCCATACTTAGGGGGCCAAAAAGCTACATGTGGCTCACGAGCCGCAGTTTGCCGACCACTGGCCTGGGGGCTATCTGAGGTGCTGATCTCTGTTTTACATAACTTGGAGTTCAGACAGAGAAAAGTGGCATAGCTTGCATGCCAGGCTAGGAAAAGCCACAGGAAATGATGGACATTACTATGAAAGCTGCAGAAGTACCACAGCTTCACAACACCTGGGGCAGATATTAGATGAGAAGACACAATAGAACATCAAAACTCCACAGAAAAAAATCAAAGGTGAAACTCTTTAGGAAACTAAGACACTTCTTAAAATGTTTACTTTGGGAAATTGGAAAAAGCACACAACAGGCCCATACAAGATGCATACCTAGAAAAGGTCTAAGAAGACTTTAAGCCGCCACATAAGGCTTATCACGAGGCACACAACTATACTTGTTAGTGTTTTCCTCAGCACAGAGCCCATCTGAAAACTGTTTTTTTAATGTCAAATTTTCAACAAACAAACAAACAAACATCACAAAGCATACAAGGAAACAAGAAAATATGCCACATTCAAAGGAAGAAAGTAAAGTGGCAGAAACTGTCCCTGAAAAAAACACAGGCATCAGAATTATGAGACGAAGACTAAAACAACCGACTTAAATATGCTCTGAGCCAAAGGAAAACACAAAGAACTAAAAGAATAAGGAAAATAGTGTATTTTAAAAAGTAGAATAACATCAAAGAGATAAAAATATAAAAAGTAACCAAACAGAAATTCTAGAGTTAAAAATATAATAATTGAATTGAAATGTTCACTAAAGGGGTTCAACAGTAGACGCAAACAGGAAGAATCAGTGAAGTTTAAGACAGATCATTTGAAATTATGGAGCCTCAGGAGCAAGAGACACACACAACAGAATGAAGAAAAAAGTGGACAGAGATTAAGAAAGTTATGGAACATCATCAAGCAATATATGCATTATGAGAGTTCCAGAAGGTTAAAAAAGAAAGGAAGGAGAAAGGGGCAAAGAGATTACTTGAAAGCTTCCCAAATTTGAGGAAAACCATGGATTTACTAGTCCAAGAATCATAATGAACTCTAAGTAAGATAAACCCAAAGAGGCCTACACCAAGATGCATTATAATCAGACTCTCAACAACCAAAGTGAGAATCTTGAAAGAAGCAAGAAAAAAACTACTCTTTATGTACAAAGATACTCAATAAAATAATCAGCAAATTTCTCAGTGGAAGTCTCAAAAACCAGAAGGAATGAGATAATCTATCTATCCTATATAATCCTATATAATATAGAGGGAATATGCAAATCGACTGTCACTCTGTCACAAAGATGTCGGTGCCCACAGCAGAGGCCAAGTTCCCAAAACGAGCCTTTACGAGCAATCAGCAGAGACCTGAGACTGTGCCCCCCACCCCCCACTCCCATGGGGTTTGAAGGGGACTTCAAGCCACTACACCTGCCCTGGTGCCAGGCTGGGGGACCTCAGGCTGCACCCCCCACCTGGCGGGGCTTGATGGACCTCAAGGTGTGCCCCCTTCCCTGGTGGTGGGCCAGGGAGCCTCAGGCCATGCCCCCCACCCTGGCACCAGGCCAAGGGACCTAAGACTGTGCCCCTCCCACCCAGCGGGGTTTGACAGGGGACCTGAGGCTGCGCCCCCCTCCTGGCAGGGCTTAATGGGAAATCTCAGGCTGCCTCCCCCACCAAGTGGGGCTTGACGGGGGACCTCAAGGTGCGCCCCTGCCCTGGCCTGGGCTGAGAGACCTCAGGCTGTGCCCCCCCG
>NW_006295088.1:46875-48322 GCF_000327345.1 Myotis davidii
TGACCCCTCAGCCTGGTCTTCACCCTCTTGCAATCCAGGACCCCTCACGGATGTCAGAGACCAGGTTTCAGCCCAAACCTTCAGGCCAAGCCAAGGTACCCCACTGGTGCACGAATTCATGCACCTAGCCCTAATCCTATATAATAAAGGGGTAATATGCAAATTGACCCTAACATATATAAAAGCCTAAGTGACTTGTCGCTATGATGTGCACTGACAACCAGGGGGCAGACACTCAACTCAGAAGCTAGACCCTCGTGGTCAGTGTGCTCCCACAGCGGTAGAGCCACTCAACTTATCAACCCGTCCCAGTGTCCCACCCGCCCAGCTGCAGCCACTCACTCCTTCAGTGGTCCTGCAGGTCCAATCTCTGGAGAATGGGCCAGGCACCGATGGACCGGTGCCATCAGCATGATCCCAACAGTGCCGCTGGTCTCCTGGAAGTCAGCCTCAGGCACCGCAGCCGCTTCCCCTCCCTAGACACTCTGCAAGGAAGAAACAATATAAAAGCGGCTGCCAGGTGGCTCCCAACAACTGGTGTGGACATCAGCGGGACAGATCCAGCAAGGGCATCCCACTGCCCGCCTGCCCGGAGGGCCAATTGCGTCCCGCCCCCGCCCCCACCCGCCTTGGGACAGGTGCCAGACACAGGGCTTATGGCTGGCAAGCAATGCTGTGGTGGCATGAGCCTCTCCTGATTGGGACTGACTGGGTGCGAGCCCACAGCAGACACAGCTGGGGCTTGGATGAGTAGGAGCAGCAGGCAGGAGTGGCAAGCAGCATTGGACTGCCAGTTTCGGCCCAATCCCCACAGGCCACCCCAAGGGATCCCTCCATGCATGAACTTGTGCACCAGGCCTCTAGTATATTTATTGGGCTGAAAGAAAAATAATGTCAACTGAGAATTCTACTGGTATATCTGGCAAAACTGTCCTTCAAAAAATGAAGGTGAAATTAAAACATTCTCAGATAAACAATATTTAACATCACAAAGGAGATTTCAGCCACAGCAATTATGTAAAAAAAAAAAAGGTATCCAAATTGAAATAAATGGAAGAGTTAAAATTACTTCTGTATGCAGATGATATGATCTCATATGTAGAATACCCTAATATTCATCCCCAAACCCACTAGAACTAATTAACAAATGAATTCCGCAAAATTGTGGGATACAAAATCAACACACAAGAATTGGTTGCATTTCTATATACTAACAATGAACAATGTGTAAAGGAAATTAAGAAAACAATCATATTTATAACTAGAGGCCCGGTGTGCCATAAACCAATTCCAGCATGTCATAATTTCAAGAGTTTCATGAAAAGGTTGATGAAACTTGGGGACTCAACAGGGTTGAGTCACACATGTAATCACCTGTTGGTTATGGCTAAAGGCATTTCCCCAAACCTGAATAGGAAACTGCTTGTGGCTGCCAGACAGTTAACCC